>NW_026712286.1:11339731-11432726 GCF_030504385.1 Musca domestica
AAAAAATCCACGTTTATCAGTAGCTTCAAAAAATATTTTTTAAAAAATCCACGTTTACTGATTTTCAAAAATTTCAAAAAATAATATTTAAAAAATCCACGTTTACTGGTTTCTTCAAAAAATATTTTTTAAAAAATCCACGTTTACTGGATCTCTTCAAAAAATATTTTTTAAAAAATCCACGTTTAATGGTTTCTTCAAAAAATATTTTTTTTTTTAAAATCCCCGTTTATGGAATAGTTGAAAAAATATTTTTTTTAAAAAATCCCCGTTTATGGAATAGTTGAAAAAATATTTTTTAAAAAATCCACGTTTAATGGTTTCTTCAAAAAATATTTTTTTAAAAAATCCCCGTTTATGGAATAGTTGAAAAAATATTTTTTAAAAAATCTACGTTTAATGGTTTCTTCAAAAAATATTTTTTAAAAAATCCACGTTTAATAGGCTCTTTAAAAAATATTTTTAAAAAAATCCCCGTTTATGGAATAGTTGAAAAAAATATTTTTTAAAAAATCCCCGTTTATGGAATAGTTGAAAAAAATATTTTTTAAAAAATCCCCGTTTATGGGATAGTTGAAAAAATATTTTGTAAAAAATACACGTTTAATGTTTTTTTCAAAAAATATTTTTTAAAAAAATCCCCGTTTATGGACTAGTTGAAAAAATATTTTTTAAAAAGTCCACGTTTACTGGTTTCTTCTAAAAATATTTTTTTAAAAAATCCACGTTTATTAGTAGCTTCAAAAAATATTTTTTAAAAAAAATCCACGTTTATTAGAAACTTCAATAAATATTTTTAAAATATTTTTTGCATGGTACAAATAAATGCCCGAAGACATAATACCCTGTACCACAACAGTGTGGCGTAGGGTATAAAAACCCTATCACAAAATCATTGTTGTTTTTAAGTGTTGAAATTAAGAAGATGTTATTACCAAAAAAAAAAAAAACAATAATAATAAACCAAGACAAATTGCCCAGTACAGAAGCAGAAGACAACAAAAATAAATAATCTCCCAAAAAAAAAAAAAAAATAAGACCCCGAACATGATAGACCATGATTTTTCGGTAGCCAAGTTGTTCAACTTATGAGTAACATAGTGTACGCATGCATACGTGTGTGTGAGTGTATAGATGACTTTATAAAACATTAAAAAGTCAAGGCCAATAACATCATGATTTTTCTTCTTCTTCTTTGATAAAGAACAAACAAAAGTTCAGACAAGACAAACAACAAAAACAACAACACATCATATTTCCCAAGAAGATGACAATGGTGTTGAAATGCTGAAGTTGAAAAAAAAAAAATAGTCGGCTTAGCAGCCAAATTGATATTTTCCAAAAAATAATCTGATGTTGAGAAAAAATAAAACAAATCCAAATAATTAATATAAATTATTTAAAAAAAGTGAATTTTATGTCCAACTTGGATTTAGTCGCTAGATTATTAGAATATTATTTTTGTTATAAATCAACACTAATCTCCAAATCGGAGTCTAGAACAACAAAACCAGTTTGGAAATCTATTAAGAACTTTATGGACTGCAAGAATTTTAATTAGTTAATAATACCGTTATGAAATAATAATTAAAATAATTTTAGCATTGAAAAGAGATATTAACGTCATAACACCAGTGACATGTAAATGAGTTGAGAGAATGAGAGACTCAAATTGAGATACACGGTACATTAGGGTAGAGGATTTTTGGAAAAAAAATTTTTTTTAAAGAATTAATCATAGTTAAATTTTTTTTGAATTCCTGTGTGGATATTAAAAAAATTTATTTTTCAAAAAAAAAAAAATATATATATATATATTTTTGTACTCTACGCCACCCTGTGGTACAGGGTATTATGTCTTCGGGCATTTGTTTTTTAACAGGCAAAAGGAAACGAGATAGACCCATTGTTCCACTTGATGATCTCCATAGCATCACATTCTGAGTCGATTTATTCAGGACCGTCCTTCTGTCCGTCGGTCTGTCCATGTATTTTTGAAAACAATGTACAGGTCGCATTTATTGTCCGATTGGGATGACATTTTTCACTAATCATTTGTTTGGCTAAAGGACGAACCCTGTTCAAATTGGAGATAATCGGTCCACGTCTTCGTATAACCCCCCCTATATCGGTACCTCCTTATATTCGTTAATTTGAAGAATTTAGCTACACTTTTAAGCGGAACTATTTCAAATTTGGTATTTAAATTTGGCAATGAGCAATATTTCCTATGACAGAGTGTTGCCTGTATATATCCATCTCTCTGCATAGACCCCATATAACGGTGCCTCCCATTATTCGGCATTTTTAGGATTTTAACAAAATTTTTCAACAGAACTATCTCAAACTTGGTATCTGGAGTTTGATTTAGGCACCACCCGCACTGGCTGATAATTGCCTATAGAGGTCCAAGTTTTCTTATAGGCCCAATGCAAGACCTAGTGAGCGTTTATTGGAAGAAAAAAATTTTTTCAACTCTTTCAAAATAGGGTTGTGTTTAAAAAAAAAATATTTTCAACTGCTCTTCAACGTAGATTTTTTTTAAATTTATTTTTTCAACTTCTCTTCCAATGCGATTTTTTTTAAATATATTTTCAAATCCTACATAAACATGGATTAGAAAAAAAATATATTTTTGCAAGTCCTACGTAATATGGATTTTTTTAAAAAATATTTTCAACTCATCTTCAACGTGGATTTTTTTTAAATTCATTTTTTCAACTTCTCTTTCAATGCGAATTTTTTTTAAAAAATATATTTTCAAATCTTACATAAATGTGGATTAGAAAAAATATATATTTTTTTAACTTCTTCGTCATATGGATTTTTTAAAATATTTTCAACTCCTCTTCAGACGTGGTTTTTTTAAAAAAATATTTTTTATTTTATTTTTCAATGAAAGTGTTTTTTCTTATATTTTTCCAACTCCTCTTCAAAAGTGGATTAAAAAAATGTCTTTATTTTTTATTTTTATTTAAAAAAATATATATTTTCTATTTTTCAATGAAAGTATTTTTTTTATTTTTCCCAACTCGTCTTCATAAGGAGATTTCTTTAAAAAAATACATTTTTTAAAAGTATTTGCCAAATGGATTTCAAAAATAAAGCGAAATAATTTTGCGAATTTTTTTTTTTTTAAATTTGCAACTCCTCTTCAAACGTGGATTTTTAAAAAAATATTTTTTCTAATTTTCAGTGAAAGTATTTTTTATACATTTCCAACTCGTCTTCGAATGTGGTATTGGTTAAAAAATATTTTTTCAACATCTCTACCAACGTGAATTTAAAAAAATATTTTTTCAACTTGGATTTTTAAAATAAAAAAAAATTCACAACTTCTTTTGAACTCGATTTTTTAACATTTTCAACTCCGCTTCAAACATGGATTTTCAAATATTTTTTTTTTTATATTTTTCAATGGAAGTATTTTTTTATACTTTTCCAACTCGTCTCCGAATGTGATATTCGCTTCCAACGTGGATTTAAAAAAATATATATTTCTCCAAATTGGATTTTTAAAATAAAAAAAATTCACAACTTCTCTTCGAACGCGATTTTTTTAAATTTTTCAACTTCTCTTCAAACGTGGATTTTTTAAATAGTTTTTCTAGTTTTCAATGAAAGTGTTTTTTCAGACTCCTCTTTGAATGTGGATCGTTTAAAAAAAATTATTTTTCAACGAACAACCCTCCGAATGTTGTTTAAAAAATATATTTTTTTTCAACTTCTCTAACAATGTGGTAGTTTTTTTTCGAATTTTTTTTTTAAATATTTTTTAAATATATTTTCACGTTTGCTATGAAATTTAAATGAAAGAAAATTTTTATTTGAGCTTTTAAACAAATAAATGTTATTAGTTTATATTTTTTTCGTTGATAACACGCTTGTTTCTTAAGTCTTTTGTTTGCTCCGAGAAAACCCATCCATATTTATACAATTTTTGTGGAGCTTTTTATCCAATTTTTTCCTTAAACACTTTCAACAAACACTTTTTTTCTAAACTCCAAAAATAAGGAATTTTAAAATATATTATTTATATTTTAAATATATTATTTATATTTTTTAATTTATTTGTTATATGGTATTTCCATTATTTTTAAATTTTTTTTTAAACACTTCGTACCGTTGTTTATTTTCTTTTGTTTAAATTTTTTTATTGATTTCAATGCATTTGCTGGCAACACGTTTTTTTGTTTTGTTTCAAATCACAGCCTTTTTTCTTGTTTGACCCGTGTCGCGAGATTTGATTTGTGTTTCTTTAAACGTGTTGGACCCAACGACAATGACTTCTATGTTTTTTTTGTCTATTTTCTTATTTACTAATTTTGATTCGAACATATGTTTCTGTTTTGTTCTACGGCGTGTTTTTTTCGTTTGTTCAAAACTACACGAAACAACGTCAGACAAATGCAACACACCGCCGCTATCCCGTGTTGGCTTCTGTTTGCGTTAACGTTTAAATGATATCTGAAGTTGGTAGGTTTTAGTTGGTTGGCTGTTAAACAAATAAGGCAATGAGTTGAGAGCACTCTGTCGCTCTCTCTCATTTTCCATGATACTCTTTTTTTAATAGAATAAGAGCGTAAATGGAGTGAAATTGAATGGAGTTGAGTGAAAAATAATATATTGTGGCTTAAAAAGTGGCTTAAAAATATTTTTTTATTAAAAAAACATTTTTTTAAAAAGTTTTAAAAAGTTTTTTGGTTGCTTCGAAAAATAATTTTTAAAAAAATCCACGTTAATTGGTGTCTTCAAAAAATATTTTTTTTTAAATCCACGTTTATTGGTTGCTTCGAAAAATAATTTTTAAAAAAATCCACGTTAATTGGTGTCTTCAAAAAATATATATTTTTTTAAATCCACGTTTATTGGTTGCTTCGAAAAATATTTTTTTTTTAAATCCACGTTTATTGGCTGCTTCGAAAAACATTTTTTTTTTGAAAAATCCACGTTTATTGATTGCTTCGAAAAATATTTTTTTTGAAAAATCCACGTTTATTGATTGCTTCGAAAAAAAATTTTTAAAAAAATCCACGTTAATTGGAAAAATAATTTTTAAAAAATCCACGTTTATTGGTGGCTTCGAAAAATAATTTTTAAAAAATCCACATTTATTGGTTTCTTCGAAAAATAATTTTTAAAAAAAATCAACATTTATTGGTTGCTTCGAAAAATAATTTTTAAAATGTCCACGGTTGTTGGTGACTTCAAAAGTATTTTTTAAAATGTCCACGGTTGTTGGTGACTTCAAAAGTATTTTTTAAAAAAATCCACGGTTTTTGGTGATTTCAAAAAATAATTTTTAAAAAATCCACGGTTTTTGGTGATTTCAAAAAATAAATTTTAAAAAATCCACGTTTATTGGTTGCATCGAAAAATATTTTTTGAGAAATAAAAAATCAATTTTTTGGAGGATTTTAAAACTATTTAAAAAAAATCAATTTTTTGGAGGATTTTAAAACTATTTAAAAAAAATCAATTTTTGGTGGATTTTAAAAATATTTTAAAAAATCAAGTTTTTTTTTTGGTGAATTCAAAAAATATATTTTTTTTTAAATCCACGTTTATTGGTAACTTAAAAAAATAATTTTTAAAAAATAAATTTTTTGTGGTTTTTTAAAATATTTACAAAAATTCATTTTTGTAGTTTTTAAAAATATTTAAAAAAATCTTTTTTTTATGGTTTTTTAAAATATTTAAACAAAATATTTTTTTGGGTGACTTTTTTTTAAAATTATCGTTTATTGGTTGCTTCGAAAAATAATTTTTAAAAAATCCACGTTTATTGGTCGCTTCGAAAAATATTTTTTAAATATCCACGTTTATTGGTGACTTCAAAAAATATTTTTTTAAAAATCCACGTTTATTGGTGGTTCGAAAAATATATTTTTTTAAAAATCCACGTTTATTGGTGGCTTGAAAAAAAATATTTTTTTTTAAATAACCACTTCTATTGATTGTTTTGAAAAATAATATTTAAAAAAATCCACAATAATTGGTGGCTTCGAAAAATATTTTTAAAAAAATCCACGATTTTTGGTGACTATGAAAATATTTTTTAAAAAATATACGTGGCTTGAAAAAAATTTAATTTTTTTTAAATACAATTTTTTTTTATCTTTCAATCTTTTAAATTTCCTTAAAAATATTTTTTTTTTAACATACACCTAAACACGTAATTATTTTTTTTTTTTCAAAACTAATTCACATCAATCTAAAAATCCCACACACAAAAGGCCAACATGTTCATCAATTGTACTCTAATTATTTGCTAGCCCAAATCACATCACGAACACCAGAATTCCATAGAATACTTCAATTTGTATGCGGACTTCCGTTTCATTTCATAAAATTAAACATTGACTGATTCATTGTTTTTACCTAAACATCAACAATAGCGCTCGTTTTATTATTTTGTTGTCAAAAAAAAAGGCTAATTAATGTTTTGATATTATTATTTGAACTCCACTAACCTTGATATTGAACTGTTGCTGCTATCTGCCAAAATGGTTAACACACCATTGGGGTAAATAAAACGTATACACTGTGTGTGAGAGATATTATTCCGATTTGCCTAGTGACCTATTAAGCCATATTTGTTTTATTGGTTTTGGTCAAGGCGGAAGGAATTGATAAAAATTGAAAAAAAGAAAACGAAATGAAAGTGTTGAACATTTCAAAGAAAAATAATAATTTATTGCCAACGAAAGTAAATTTGAACTCTTTTTTAAGCGAGACTATACGAGGTCTCTCTTTTATGGATTTAAAATGATGAGAGAAGTTCTCTTTAGTCAAGCCATGAAGTTTACTGAAGCCATGAATTCTTAAAAATAAACAAAATACAACAACAATTAGCATAGAAAAAGGAGTTGAGAGAGCTAGAGAGAGAAATGTGCAACATTAAACGAAAGACTTAAGAAAGAAACGTGCCATTCAATCAATCAATCACAAAAAGTTTGCTGCTTAAGTCTTTAGTCCAAATAGTTATGAGAGAGAGGGAGAGAGAGTTGGGAATGAGCAAAAATACTTAATAAAGCAAAGTAGTTTGTGAACTCATATATGAAAATGGATTTTTAATAAAAATATGTTTTAATTGTGAAATTAAAAAAAATTATAAAAAATATTTTTTGAAGATAACAATAAACGTGGATTTTTTAAAAAAATATTTTTGAAGATACCAACAAACGTGGATTTTTTAAAAAATATTGTTTGAAAATACCAATGAACGTGGATTTTTTAAAAAATATTTTTTGAAGTTACTAATAAACGTGGATTTTTTAAAAAATATTTTTCGAAGTTACTAATGAAAGTGGATTTGTTTTAAAAATATTTTTAAAAATTACTAATAAAGGTGGATTTTTTTTTAAAAATATTTTTAAAAATTACTAATAAACGTGGATTTTTTAAAAATTACTAATAAACGTGGATTTTTTAAAAATATTTTTAAAAATTGCTAATAAACTTGGATTTTTTAAAAAATATTTTTTGAAGATACCAATAAACGTGGATTTTTTAAAAAATATTTTTTGAAGATACCAATAGACGTGGATTTTTTAAAAAAAAATTTTTTTGAATATACCAATAAACGTGGATTTTTTAAAAAATATTTTTTGAAGATACCAATAAACGTGAATTTTTTAAAAAAATATTTTTTGAAGATACCAATAAACGTGGATTTTTTAAAAAAAATATTTTTTGAAGATACCAATAAACGGGGATTTTTTAAAAATATTTTTTGAAGATACCAATAAACGGGGATTTTTTAAAAATATTTTTTGAAGATACCAAAAAAAAAAACGAGGGTTTCTTAAAAAATACAGGGTGAGATGAAATTGCAACCAACTTCAGACTGCTGTCAAGGTTGGCACTAAAAAATACCAAAGTGTCACCTCAAGCAAGTGCTTCGCCGGGAATGGACTAAAATACCGCAGAGCAACATTCGGGTAGTGTGTGATGGTTTCATTGGCTGTTTGAAGGCCATAATTCGTGCTAAAGGTGACCAATTCGAACAAATCTAAAGTTTTTCTAACATTTCAGGCTATTTCCGACATTTTTTGCCTGCATTTAATAAAATTTAAAAAAAATGTAAAAATTATGGCGTTTGACTTTGTTGCAGTTTTTATCTTATCCTGTATTTTTTAAGTTGCAAATGATTTTTAATAATTTTTTTTTAATTTAATTTTATTTAATTTTTTTTAAATATATTTTTTTATAATATTAACAAATTTGGACTTTCTAAAAAATATTTTTTCATAATATTGACAAACCTGGAGTTTTTAAAAAAAATATTTTTTTTTTTTATAAAATTAACAAATGCAGATTTTTTTAAAATTTTTTCATAATATTAACAAATATGGATTTTTAAAAAATATTTTCGCATAATATTATCGTTGTGGATATTAAAAAAAAAGACTTCTAATTTGACCCATTTTTTTATAAATTTTCCCTTTTGATTAGAATATCTGTTTTTTTTTGGATATGATTTCGGATGACATATTTAGATAGCAAATCTTTTAAGTCATTTTATTTTATACCTTTGCCAAATCACATCCCACACATTCTCACAAACGCTGTGAGAATGACACACATCGAACAAAATGTGTTTATCGCCTTTTATTTGGCCATTATCTTCCTCGGGTTTTTGTTTTGGGGGAGGGGTGGGGGTGTGTGCGGGAGATGTGGGCAAACGAAATTTGTATTTTGGTACAATAACTGTTATTGTTCTTAAGCGGATTCCTTATTTCTTCAATTTCGGTTACAAAAAAAAAAATCTCTCAGTTTGAGGGAGGAACAAACAACAGCATTTTGTCGCCAGGGTAATTGAACTTAACAATATTTACTTACCTGGAGACACCACACACACACAAACACCTCAGATCAAGTAATTTACATAATATTGTTCTTGAAAAAGAACAAATTAAAAATAAACATGAGTTGGAGATGGAGATCTTTTGGAATCATTCTTTTCAAGAAGAAGAAAATGACGAAGATGGGCGACATGCCTTCAACAAAAGTCTGGGGTGTTAAATACCACGAAGCGTTATTTTTTTTATTTTTTTGAAGATTTTTTTAAATTATTTTAAATATTTTATCAGAGATAATGAAACCTGGAATTTTTTGAATTTTTTTTAAGAATTTTTTTAAAACTTTGAAATCCGTGTGACCATTTCTTTGGTCATTTGCAAAGCCTAGAATGCCACAAAAGTCATATGGATTGAATGGCAACACCGTTGTTGAAAAACACACATTTATCCACTCTGTCTCTCTCTCTCTCCCCGTTAACCATATTGGGCCATATCGCCTCTCTCTCCCCGTTATTCATATGCGGCCATCTCGCCTCTCTCTATCTCCCCGTTAATCATAGGCAGCCATTTCGCCTCTCTTGTAGTTCAAACACTTAAGGTTTTTGGTTTTCAAAAGGAGCAGAAGTGTCTGATGAAATATTGCCAGAACAAGCAAAAGTAATCAACATTTATTGTTGGTTCTTTACAACAACACTTTTTCATTGACGGATATTGCAGAAGATACACCAACAACAACAAACAAGAATATAAAAATAAAGAAGAACGTGTTTTGCATACAAGTGGCGGTGGCCAAAGAGACCAAAAATAAGAAACACAAAAGAATCACTTCAGTTTTGTTCACTTGAATTCTTGATTTTTTGTTTTTGTCATTTTTGTATTTAGTCACTCAGTCAGTCACTTAGCCACTCATTCAGACGGCCATCATCCACCACCAGCATGGTGTGTGGTTGGTGGCAGGCAGTATTATGATTTCCCATTCATGGTTAAACAAAGTCTATATGTCTTTGTATTAGAATATTATTGCTTTGGCATTCTCACTCTCTTCAACTGACATTTCGAGTCAAAACAAATTCTGTTCGTGATGGCTTGCTTGGGGAGTGGTGTCTTATTGCCATTTTAATTTTTCTTGGCCAGCTCGTGGTCACTATTAATTCCATTGTGGCACATCAAAATTAATGACCAAAAACATCGATACGACGATTTCTATTTTATATTGAAATTGAAACAATGGAGTATGATTTGAATTTCAAAATTTCACTTTCAATGCTGAGTGAATTCTAAGGTTGTTCTATTTTTTTTTTTTTGAGTTGGGGTAGGTTGGGAGAATAAATTGACTGTTTAATCAATATTTTCGAGAAATTTAAAAAAAAATAGTTCAGAGATTTTGATAGCGTGTCTCTGATTTCTTAAAAATAATTTAGAAGCCATTGGAGGGAGCGTAGATTTTTTTTAAACATTTCAAAGGCTTTTTAAATATTTCAGAGGCTTTAAGTCGTAGATTTTTTAAGAATATTTCGTAGACCATCAGGCTTGGATTTTCTTACAAATATTTCAGTGACCATTAGAGGTTTTACAGGCGTGGATTTTTTAAAAAATATTTCAGTGGCCATTAGAGGTTTTAAAGGCGTGGATTTTTTAAAAATATTTCAGAGGCCATTAGAGGTTTTACAGGCGTGGATTTTTTAAAAATATTTCAGAGGCCATTAGAGGTTTTAAAGGCGTGGATTTTTTAAAAATATTTCAGAGGCCATTAGAGGTTTTACAGGCGTGGATTTTTAAAAAAATATTTCAGAGGCCATTAGAGGTTTTACAGGCGTGGATTTTTTAAAAATATTTCAGAGGCCATTAGAGGTTTTAAAGGCGTGGATTTTTTAAAAATATTTCAGAGGCCATTAGAGTCTTTACAGGCGTGGATTTTCTTAAAAATATTTCAGAGGCCATTAGAGGTTTTACAGGAGTGGATTTTCTTACAAATATTTCAGAGGCCATTAGAGGTTTTATAGGCGTAGACTTTTTAAAAATATTTCAGAGGCCATTAGAGGTTTTACAGGCGTGGATTTTCTTACAAATATTTCAGAGGTCATCGAACACTTCAAAGAAGCGATTTTTTTTTAAATAGTTAAAAAAATATTTATAGATACCAGTCAACGTGGATTTTTTAAAAAATATTTTTTGAAGCCAATAGTAAACGTGGATTTTTTAAAAAATATCAATATTTATAAATATATAAGATATCAATATTTTAAAAAAATATATTTTTAGAGATACCAGCGAATGTGGATTTTTTTAAATATTTTTTGAACCCAATAGTAAACGTGGATTTTTTAAAAAAAATTTTTTGAAGCCGATAGTTAACGTGGATTTTTTAAAAATATTTTTTGAAGACACCAGCAAACGTGGATTTTTTAAAAAAATATTTTTTGAAGACTCCAGCAAACTTGGATTTTTTAAAAAATATTTTTTGAAGACACCAGCATACTTGGATTTTTTAAAAAATATTTTTTGAAGATACCAGCAAACTTGGATTTTTTAAAAAATATTTTTTGAAGACACCAGCATACTTGGATTTTTTGAAGATACCAGCAAACTTGGATTTTTTAAAAAATATTTTTTTTTGGAAATACCAAAAAACGTGGATTTTTTTTAAAAAAAATATTTTTTAAAGATACCAATAAAAGTGGATTTTTTTTTAAATTTTTTTTGAAGTTACCAATCAACATAAATTTTTTAAAAAATAATTTTTGAAGATATTAATAAACGTGGATTTTTTAAAAAATATTATTTAGAGATACCAACAAACGAGGATTTAAAAAAAATATTTTTAAAACGTGGATTTTTATAAAAATATTTTTTTGAAGATATCAATAAACGTGGATTTTTTTAAAAAATATTTTTTAAAGATATCAATAAACGTGGATTTTAAATAAAATATTTTTTAGAGATACCAACAAATGTGGATTTTTTTTAAAATTATTTTTTGAAGATACCAATAAACGTGGATTTTTAAAAAAATATTTTTTTGGAGGTACCAATAAACGTGGATTTTTTAAAAAATATTTTTTTGATATACCAATAAACGTGAATTTTTAAAAAAATATTTTTTGGAGATACAAATAAACTTGGATTTTTTGAAAATTATTTTTTGAAGATACCAGTAAACGTGGATTTTTAAAAAAATATTTTTTTGAAGTTACCAATAAACGTGGATTTTTAAAAAATATTTTTTTGAAGTTACCAATAAACGTGGATTTTTAAAAAATATTTTTTGGGTATACCAACAAAAGTAGATTTTGTAAAAAATATTTTTTGGTAATACCAATCAGCGTGGATTTTTTAAAAAATATTTTTTGGAGATACCAACGGACATGGATTTTTTAAAAAATATTTTTTGGAGATACCAACGGACATGGATTTTTTTTAAATATTTTTTTTTGAAGATACCAGTAAACGTGAATTTTTGTTTAAAAATTTATTTTATAATTTAAATAAACGTTTTTTTAAAAAATATTAAAAAACTTGGAATTTTCATTTCAAATCCAATCAATTTGTTTTTTTTTGTCAACTCCGAGATTTGGGTCAAATAAATTGCTTTCAAAGACATTTAATCCCTTCAATTAAAATGTTGCAACAACCACTATCAACCAAGCAACAACAACAAAACAGCCGAGTAACAATTGCCTCAACACTTTGTGGGTTGGGTCTTTTACAAATCATGTGCGGCAGCCATACAGCAGCCCGACAGCCACAAAGAGATGATGTTTGAAATCTCATTGAGTCGGGGCTTAGAAACAGTAAATCAAAAAATAACAAAATTAAAGTATTTAAAAAGGAACAACAACAACCACATCACGACAATATAAATCAGAAAAACATGAATATGACATTTCCATTACAACGGGGGGAGATGATGGTCTTCATGGTTATCTGAAGTGTGGAGTTGATGGAAAATTTATTTTTTTATTAGAAAAAAGATACCAAAGAGTCGGTCACCTCAAGCAAGCGCTTCGCCGGGAATGGGCCAAAATACCGCACAGCAACATTCGGGCAGCGTGTGATGGTTTCATTGGCCGTTTGAAGGCCATAATTCGTGCCAAAGGTGACCAATTCAAACAAATCTAAACTTATTCTAAAATTTGATGTTATTTCCGACATTTTTTTCTTTCATTCATTAAAATTTAAAGAAAAATGTAAAAATTATGGCGTTTGACATTGTTGCAGTTTTTTTATTTCACCCTGTATTCGTTCTTCCAAAAAATGAGGAATAACAATTTTCAAGTTTGTGTCTTAAATCTTTTCTTTGATCTAAAAAATTAAAAAGAAAATTTTTGTTCGAATTTTCGATTTATTACAAATTATTTCAAATAACTCTCTTCTTCCCTCAATCTCTCACCTCTCTTCCAGACAACTCTCATCTCAAACCCGTGAACGCAACACCGAATTGCATGAAACTTCGAATGAGAGCAAGAGTCTACGTCAACAGCTGATGGCCTTGAAGACCAGCCGCGATCAAGCCATACAGGAAAATGTGTAAGTTATGCCGTGGAAAAGAAGAAAAATATATCTAATTTTCATTTTTTTTCTCTTTCCCTTTAGACGCCTGAGCAATGACTTGGCTGAGAGTCAAGCTGAAGTCTCTACGCTTCGGAAACAGCTGAAGGATTCAGAGAAGGAAATTGAACGTCTCAAACAGCAATTAAGGAAATATGTTGAAGAAGTTAAAAAGGCGGAGGATTTGCTGATGAATAAGGTAAAGGCCAGAGAAATTAAAGAAAATCGGTGGTTTTTCAAAAATATATTTTGATTTTCTCTGACAGAAAAAAATTTCTGGAGAAAAAATTTCGAATTCTTTTAATTTATTTTTTTTATATTTTTAATTAATTTAAATTTTTATTTCAAAATATTCTTTTTTTCCTTGAAGAAAAAAAAAACTTTTCTGGAGAGAAATTTTCTAATGCCTTTATTTTTTTTCCAGGAAAAAGAACGCGAAGAAATGTTGGAACACTACAAGAGTCTGTCCCATGATGCTGTTCTGCTGGAGGGCAATAATCAAAGTTTGGAAAATGAAACGGCCGAGTATAGGTGAGCCCTCATAACATACTTCCTCAAGTAGTTTTGGAACCATGTTTGTAATCTCTCTCCCACTTCTCTCTGAAAATTTCTCTCTCTACTACCCACTTTTAATTTCTGTAGCTGTAATTGTTGTCGTTGTTGTTGCTGCCTTAGAATTAAGAAATTATTAATAGAACAATAGTAAAAGATAGATAAAACTGTAGTTAAAAATTAAAAAAAAATAAATAAATTCTAAAAAATAGTAAATAATTAATCAAAAAATAACCCCAAACTCCAACCCACCCAACAGACGTCAAGTTGCCGAATTAGATGCTGAAATTTCCGCCCTAAAAACCGAATTAAACTGCCGCAATAAATTAATATCCGATTTGGAGGATAAGTTGACGAAGCTCACTGCCAAAAACGCCTGTTTGGAACGCCAGCTAGCCGAGTGTCAGGATGAACAGCGTATCCTTAAAACCGATTTGGAGGCACGCAAAGAGTTGTGCGATAAGTTGGACAATGAAAAGGATAAGCTAAATGCGGAACTGAATGAGCTGAATGATGTTAAGAGGAAGGTGAGAGCTAAGGGATTTTGAGAAAAACTATTTCGATAACAGAAAAATAATCGATTATCCAATCCAATAATCCAAAAAAACGGAATGGGTAACACAATATTTTATGGGAAGTGTAATCGATAACACAATATTAAGGGAAAAACTATTATCGATAACATTATTTTGCATTAAAAAGATGATCGATAATAAAATTTTCTGTAGAGAAGTTGTTCGATAACAAGATTTTCTATAGAAAAGTTGTTCGATAACAACATTTTCTATAGAAAAGTAGTTCGATAACAACATTTTCTATAGAAAAGTAGTTCGATAACAACATTTTCTATAGAAAAGTTGTTCGATAACAACATTTTCTATAGAAAAGTAGTTCGATAACAACATTTTCTATAGAAAAGTTGTTCGATAACAACATTTTCTTTAGAAAAGTTGTTCGATAACAACATTTTCTATAGAAAATGTGTTCGATAACAAAATTTTCTGTGGAAAATTTGTTCGATAACTAAATTTTCTGTGGAAAATTTGTTCGATAACAACATTTTCTGTGGAAAAGTAGTTCGATAACACAGTTTTCTTAAGAAAATCTGTTCGATAACAACATTTTCTATATAAAAAGTTGTTCGATAACAAAATTTCATATAGAAAAGTTGTTCGATAACATCATTTTCTATAGAAAAATTGTTCGATAACGACATTTTCTGTAGAAAAGTTGTTCGATAACTTTGTTTTCTATAGAAAAGTTGTCCGATAACAAAATTTCATATAGAAAAGTTCTTCGATAATAACATTTTCTTTAGAAAACTTGTTCGATAACAACATTTTCTATAGAAAACTTGTTCGATAACAACATTTTTTATAGAAAAATCTGTTCGATAACAACATTTTCTATAGAAAAGCTGTTCGATAACATCATTTTCTATAGAAAAGTTGTTCGATAACAACATTTTCTATAGAAAAGTTGTTCGATAACAACATTTTCTATAGAAAAGTTGTTCGATAACAACATTTTCTATAGAAAAGTTGTTCGATTAAAACATTTTCTATAGAAAAGTTGTTCGATAAAAACATTTTCTATAGAAGAGTTGTTCGATAACAACATTTTCTATAGAAAAGTTGTTCGATAACAAAATTTTCTATAGAAAAGTTGTTCGATAACAAGATTTTCTAGAGAAAAGTTGTTCGATAACAACATTTTCTATAGAAAATATGTTCGATAACACAGTTTTCTAGAGAAAAGTTGTTCGATAACAACATTTTCTATAGAAAAGTTGTTCGATAACAACATTTTCTATAGAAAAGTTGTTCGATAACAAGATTTTCTATAGAAAAGTTGTTCGATAACACAGTTTTCTAGAGAAAAGTTGTTCGATAACAACATTTTCTATAGAAAAGTTGTTCGATAACAACATTTTCTATAGAAAAGTTGTTCGATAACAACATTTTCTATAGAAAAGTTGTTCGATAACAACATTTTCTATAGAAAAGTTGTTCGATAACAACATTTTCTATAGAAAAGTTGTTCGATAACAACATTTTCTATAGAAAAGTTGTTCGATTCAAACATTTTCTATAGAAAAGTTGTTCGATAAAAACATTTTCTATAGAAGAGTTGTTCGATAACAACATTTTCTATAGAAAAGTTGTTCGATAATAAAATTTTCTATAGAAAAGTTGTTCGATAACAAGATTTTCTAGAGAAAAGTTGTTCGATAACAACATTTTCTATAGAAAATATGTTCGATAACACAATTTTCTATAGAATAGTTGTTCGATAACAACATTTTCTATAGAAAATGTGGTCGATAGTAAAATTTTCTACAGAAAATGGTTCGATAACAAAATGTTCTATAGAAGATGTGGTCGATAACAACATTTTCTATAGAAAAGTTGTTCGATAGCAACCTTTTCTATAGAAAATCTTTTCGATAACAGAGTTGTCTATAGAAAATTTGTCCGCTTACAACATTTTCTATAGAAATGTTGTTCGATAACATTATTTTCTGTAGAAAATCTGTTCGATAACAACATTTTCTATAGAAAAGTTGTTCGATAACAACATTTTCTATAGAAAAGTTGTTCGATAACAACATTTTCTATAGAAAAAGTGTTCGATAACAACATTTTCTATAGAAAAGTTGTTCGATAACAACATTTTCTATAGAAAAGTTTTTCGATAACAACATTGTCTATAGAAATGTTTTTCGATAACAACATTTTCTATAGAAAAGTTGTTCGATAACAACATTTTCTATAGAAAAGTTGTTCGATAACAACATTTTCTGTAGAAAAGTTGTTCGATAGCAACATTTTCTATAGAAAAATTATTCAATAACAACATTTTATATAGAAAAGTTGTTCGTTAACAACATTTTCTATAGAAAAGTTGTTCGATAACAACATTTTCTATATAAAAAGTTGTTCGATAACAACATTTTCTATATAAAATCTGTTCGATAACACAGTTTTCTATTGAAAATCTCTTCGATAACACAGTTTTCTATGGAAAATCTCTTCGATAACACAGTTTTCTATAGAAAATCTGTTTGATAACAAAGATTTAATAAATACAACTAAATTGCTTTCCTAATTATTTTTTTAACAAATTTTATTTTATTATTTTCGATAGCTGGAAAATGAAAACGAACGTTTACGCCTAGATCTGGACAAAACCGAAAAGGGTAAGCAAATATCGGCGGAAACCTTAGAAGAACTATTAGCCAAAACTCGACGTGATTTGGAGGAACAAATCAAAGTTGATAGTAAATTAAGTCAAGAATTGTTACAGATGAGGAAACAGAATGAACAACTTTTGGTTAGAACAATCAAAATTAATGAAACTACCCTCCGGGAGAAATGATTTTACTAACCCTACCCCTTTTCTCTTCTCCTCCATTACAGCACGATCTGGAAACTGAGCGACAGAAACGGGAACAGAACGCAACATTGGCCCGTGAATTCCAGGTGCAAAATCAAGAGCTGCGTCACAATCTCACCGATGATCGTTTTCGTCAGGCTCGATCGCGCGAACAGAGTCCACGTTTTCCCATACAAACATTGTAGAAAATTATATTCATTTTTTAAATGTTTTTTTCTTTATTTATCAACTATTAAAATGTTATTAAGCTATTTCATTTAACATAAATTAAAATCATTGTTATATAGGAAAAATAAAAAAAGAGAATGCAAAAAATATTATTAAAATATAAAATAAATTGATGTAGTTATTCATATTAAATATTCATAATTTTCAAATATGTACCCAACATACAAGGACAATTATTAAATGGTGGGAGGCGCGAATCAGGTTTCCTTGCCAGAAATTGTTTGTGATTCTGGATATTTTCGCTGTCGTCTCTAGGAATATTCGACATAACTGGGTAATATTCTCGTTGATTTCCTGAAGTAGTTCCAGAAACGGGATTAATTTTTCTTGCAGAATATATCATGCCACCATCACCTTTGTCTTTCTTTATTGGAGTTCGTACAGCAGGATTCTCTTCAGAATATAAAAATCCACCATTAAGTGACTCATCGAAAGCGAATGTGACCTTCTCGGTTGTTATGTCAAACGGAGACGATTCACATTTGAATTTCATTTCGCTCTCTTTGATAACACCCGTTTCTTTGGCATCATTATCTCTTGCAATATCTTCTCCTTGCTCATTTAAAACTTCCCTCTTCAGCTGAGTTTTATTTGGAAAAATGTTCACCGCAGATTTCTCTTCTTTGGATTCTCCAAGAATATCCTCGCAATTTTCCTCAGTCTCGAATTTACACCTTAAGTTCTTTGGCAGCGGTATGAAACCTTCAGATTCTCTTTGCCAGCCTATACATTTCGAAGCATGACCTACACTGAGCTGATCACTGTTTTGTATTGTAGGTATGGATGATGTTATCTTCTCTTCATCCAAGCCACAAGGAAGTTCTTCACTTTCAAAATTCTTTCCATGTAGAAATCCCCTCTCCTCCTTCGTATCATGAACTTCTCTCTTTTGTAACATAAAAGTTTCTATTTCCATTTGATTCCCTTTCGAGCAACGATTTTGACTCAATTTTCGAATCAAATCAATGGCCAATTCACCCAACTCTTCTCCCTCGGATGTATCGATTTGTTGGGAGGATAAAAAATACCTGAGATCTCTTAAAGCTTTCAACGTGTTTGGGGAGGTATGGTAGTTATGGTGTGTACCACTTTGTTCGAGATTGGAATGCTCGGGAGATTTTATCATGTCTTGACAATTTTTACTGATCTGTTTTTCATCGTCAACGTGAGTCTTTTCATCTAGGCCATTTTTTTCTGGATGTGTTTCGATATCTTCATCAAGCACACTCGGCTCCTGGCTGTCTGATTTTCCTGATAAATCATTTTTGGCTAAAAAGGGACAATTTTTGTAGAAAATTAATTTTATAACAAAGATTCCCATTGAAAATTTTGTTATCGGCCTAAAAAGATGTTCGATAACACAATTTTCTATAGAAAATGTATTCGATAACAACTTTTTCTATAGAAAAATTGTCCGATAACAACTTTTTCTATAGAAAAGTTGTCCGATAACAACTTTTTTTTCTATAGAAAAATTGTCCGATAACAACTTTTTCTATGGAAAAGTTGTCCGATAACAACTTTTTCTATAGAAAAATTGTCCGATAACAACTTTTTCTATAGAAAAATTGTCCGATTACAACTTTTTCTATAGAAAATGTGTTCGATAACAACTTTTTCTATAGAAAAATTGTCCGATAACAACTTTTTCTATAGAAAAATTGTCCGATAACAACTTTTTCTATAGAAAAATTGTCCGATAACAGCTTTTTCTATAGAAAATGTGTTCGATAACAACTTTTTCTATAGAAAAATTGTCCGATAACAACTTTTTCTATAGAAAAATTGTCCGATAACAACTTTTTCTATAGAAAAATTGTCCGATAACAACTTTTTCTATAGAAAAATTGTCCGATAACAACTTTTTCTATGGAAAAATTGTCCGATAACAACTTTTTCTATAGAAAAATTGTCCGATAACAACTTTTTCTATAGAAAAATTGTCCGATAACAACTTTTTCTATAGAAAAATTGTCCGATTACAACTTTTTCTATAGAAAATGTGTTCGATAACAACTTTTTCTATAGAAAATGTGTTCGATAACAACTTTTTCTATAGAAAAATTGTCCGATAACAACTTTTTCTATAGAAAAATTGTCCGATAACAACTTTTTCTATAGAAAAATTGTCCGATAACAACTTTTTCTATAGAAAAATTGTCCGATTACAACTTTTTCTATAGAAAATGTGTTCGATAACAACTTTTTCTATAGAAAATGTGTTCGATAACAACTTTTTCTATAGAAAATGTGTTCGATAACAACTTTTTCTATAGAAAATGTGTTCGATAACAACTTTTTCTATAGAAAATGTGTTCGATAACAACTTTTTCTATAGAAAATGTGTTCGATAACAACTTTTTCTATAGAAAATGTGTTCGATAACAACTTTTTCTATAGAAAATGTGTTCGATAACAACTTTTTCTATAGAAAAGTTGTCCGATAACAACTTTTTCTATGGAAAAGTTGTCCGATAACAACTTTTTCTATAGAAAAATTGTCCGATAACAACTTTTTCTATAGAAAAATTGTCCGATAACAACTTTTTCTATAGAAAAATTGTCCGATAACAACTTTTTCTATAGAAAAATTGTCCGATAACAACTTTTTCTATAGAAAAATTGTCCGATAACAACTTTTTCTATAGAAAAATTGTCCGATAACAACTTTTTCTATAGAAAATTGTCCGATAACAACTTTTTCTATAGTAAAGTTGTCCGATAACAAATTTTTCTAGAGAAAAGTTGTCCGATAACAACTTTTTCTAGAGAATAGTTGTCCGATAACAACATTTTCTATAGAAACAACAACGATAACAACTTTTTTACATTGAAAAGTTGTCCGATAACAACCTTTTCCATTGAAAAGTTGTCCGATAACAACGTATCTAACTACAACAATATGCTTCTTTAATAATACCTGAAATCGATTTCTTTTGATTTGAAATCGGCGCCTCTGTATCTGGATCTGAAAGTGCATTCTTCTCTTTTCCATGACCTAAACTTTTTTCCGATATTTTTTCGTCTTTATTTTTGGCGGAATATCTATCTAAACTTGGATTTTCTTCTTCGTTTTTATTAACTGAAAATGAACACTCCAAGTCGATCTCTTTTGTGTTATTTGGAAATCTTGTTGAAGATTCTCTATTTTGAATTGAGGTTATGTTTTCATATTCACTCGAATGTGTTGATGGTTGCCTCTTGCGGCCAGAAAGTAATTCCTTATTCCATTTCTCATTACTCTTTATAGACGAATCTGCATTTTTAATGGCGGAATTATTATGAGCGTATAAAGCTTGTTCTCTCATATGAATTTTAGACTTTCTCAATGAGGATAGAAGACTGTCTGTGGGTTCCTCTTCGTTTGCCGATAGCTTTCTCTCCTTTAATTTGTCTTTAGTATGTGTGGAAACATTTTCATCTCGAGTCTCAGTCATATGAAGAGCGGCCATTGCCTTGTCTCTTTTAAGAAATCCAAAGTTTTTCTCCAGATCTTGATTCTCTCTCACCTTGTATTGGTGCCTCTCCTTCCATTTCTCATCATCTGGAGTTGTAGATTTTTTATTGATTGTGATTGTTTCTGTTTCTCTTTTATAAATTTCAGAACTCTTTCCTTGCTCTGGAGTTTCTCTCAACGAAGACACATCTTGGTCTTTGTATCCCTGTTCTTTTGAGGAATTTGTATTCAACTTCCATTTAAACTCTTTCACTTGACTTGAGGTTTTTTCCTCAGCATTTTTGGTCTTGGACATGTCTTTTGTAATATATTCAATTGCTCTTAAAGGCGTTGAACCACTGTTTCCATATTCTTCTCTTCTGAAAATTACAGTCTCCTTCATTTTCTCTTCTCTTTTATGTGCCGAAAAATCTCCTTCTTTCTGGGAGAGTTTTATATCTTTTCTGGAGTGTATATATAATTGTTCTCTTTTATGAATCTCTTTCGTCATTTTTATGTTGTCCTCGGGCCCAGAAAGTTTGTTTGCTGTAAATTTCACATTACTTTGAGTCGAGAAATCTCCATCTTGAAATGAGAACTCATTATAACTATTTATGGCTTCCTTTCTCCTGTGAATTTCTAATCTCTCTTTTAAATATTGCTCTCTTATCAATTCACTTGTCAATGGATGAGTTTCCTTCTCTTTGCTGTATTGCCTCTCTCTGCTGAATTGTGTTTCTCGATATTCTCTGATCTTGAAACTCTCTTGATTTTCATAGAGTTTCAAATATTGTCTATAATTTTCAATTTTTTCGCTGTGGAATTTCTTGGAGACGGAAGTCATTGATGGGGGTTCAGAATATTTGGAACTCCTCTCTTTATTTTTGTTATCTTTCTCAGCTTTCTCATTGCTGACAATACTGAGATTTTCAGGCAGCCATGGCTCCCCATTTTCATGACTTTCTTCATTGTATATTTCTTGACTTGAGATTTTTGATCTAAGCGTGTCATCCTGAGAATGCCGCTGCTCTGAATTTTCAGAGCCCGAGGATTTATTGCCACATTTTGAAGGCCGATAAAAACGATATTCCTCTTCGTTATTTTCAGGTTGAAATTTCTTCGATTTAGGAGAACTTCTTCCAGTTCTTTCTTTCTCTTCCTCAAAACTATCTCTTTCTGCTGACCTTTGCTGTCTCTTAGCCTCATCGGAGGCATATTTTTGTTTGGGAGAGGAAATTTCAGATGCTGTTGACTGCGTTCCAAATTTCTCCGATTTAGGGGAATTTCTTCCTGGCCTTTCCTGTCTCTTAGCCTCATCGGAGGAATAATTTCGTTTGGTAGAGGAAATTTCAGATGCTGTTGATTTCTTCGATTTAGGGAAACTTCTTCCCGTTCTTTCTTTCTGTTCCTCACAACTACTTCTTTCTCCTGACCTTTTCTGCCTCATAGCCTCATTGGAGGAATATTTTTGTTTGGGAGAGGAAATTTCAGATGCTGTTGACTCCGTTCCAATTTTTTTCGATTTAGAGGAGTTTCTTCCAGTTTCCTTTTCTGACCCACAACTACTTCTTTCTCCTGACCTTTCCTGTCTCTTAGCCTCATTGGAGGAATATTTTTGTTTGGGAGAGGAAATTTCAGATGTTGTTGATTTCTTCGATTTAGGGAAACTTCTTCTAGTTTTTTCTTTCTCTTCCTTACAACTACATCTTTCTCCTGGCCTTCCCAGCCTCATAGCCTCATCGGAGGAATATTTTTGTTTGAGAGAGGAAATTTCAGATGCTCTGGATTTTGTTCCATATTTTTGTGGCTGCTGGAATTCAATTTCCTTTTTAAGATTTTCAGAATCCAATTCTTTAAACTTTTCTTTATTTTGGGAATATTTTGGGCTCAGAGAAGAAATTTCAGTAACTTTGGATGTTGTCCCAAATTTTAGTGGCTGTTGGAATCCAATTTTTTCTTTGGAATTTTCCGAAACAAATTTCCCAGTTTTAACCTGATCCTGGGAATATTTTTGCCTTGAAGAAGAAATTGCCTTTGTTGGAGATTCTGTTCCAACTTTTGATGCCCGATGGAGTACAACTGATGGCTGGTTGAATCCAATTTTTTCCTTGAAATTTTCCGATACAAATCCTCTAGTTTTAACCTGATCCTGGGAATATTTTTGCCTTGGAGAAGAAATTTCCGATGTTGGGGAATTTGTAGCACCTCTTGATGGCTGATGGAGTACAATTTCCGCTCTAAGACTTTCAGATTCAAATTCCTTAGCTTTCACTTCATTTTGGGAATATTTCTGCCTCGGAAAAGAAATTTCTGCGGCTTTGGATTTTATGCCGTATTTTGGTGGCTGATGGAGCCCCATTTCCTTTTTAGGATTTCCAGAATTCAATTCCATAGTCTTTAAATCATTTTGAGAATATTTCTGCACCGGAGAAGAAATTTCTGCGGCTTTGGATTTTACGCCATATTTTGGTGGCTGATGGAGTCCACTTTTCTTTGTAAGAAGTTCGGAATAAAATTCCATAGATTTCACTTCGTCATGGGAATAATATTTTTGACTTGAACATTTTTGAGGCTGATGGAGTCTCATTTCCCTTTTAAGATTTTCAGAATTCAATTCCCTAGTCTTATTCTCAGTTTGGGAATATTTTTCCATTGGAGAAGAAACTTCTGTAGTTTTGGAATTTTTACCATATTTTGCTGGCTGCTGGAGCCCAATTTCCTTTTTAGGATTTCCAAATACTAATTCCTTGGTTTTTGAGGAATATTTTTGCCTCGGAGAAGAAATTTCAGTTAACATGGCCTGATGGACGCCAATTTCCTCTTTGAAGTCTTCCGCGGCAAATTCCTCAGTCCCCTTTTCTTTCCCATCAAAATCTCCACCTTTCTCCCCTCGTTCCGGTCTTCCGACCTCATATGACCGTATTTTCATGGTCTTCAACATGGCCAGGGTAGCCAGAGAATATTCCTGCTTTGGAGATGGCATTTCAGTGGCCGTGGATTTTTCACAAAATTTCGGCTGTTGAGAAGAATTCGATTTCATTTTAGGATCTTTCAATTGGTATTGAAATTTTTCAACATTTTCAAATTTAGTGTCTTCATCCTGCTGCCAAGCTCCTGAAGAATTTTCAGTTTTGTTCATTTTTCGATTTGCATAACGTTCCATTAGCTTGATTAATTTCTTGGCTTTGTTGGTATTCAATGTGGCCAGGAAAATTTGTGTTTTATTTTTTTCCAAATGTCTTCCGGGAGAGTTTTGAATATCGCCTGGATCCAAATTGAAATTCTGACGTTGAACCTTTTTCACAAAAAATTCATTTTGCCGTAACTCGCCATTGGAGAGACTCTTGTGATATTTATAGAAGTTCTCTCGCTGGTCTCTCTCTTCGTTGGCATAATTTTTGGTTAGATTTCCCTGGGAATATTTTTTGCACCTTGGGTCCTCAGTGGAATTTTGTTTATGGTCCCCCTTCGTTTTAGGATTTGTTTGATGATTGTGCCCTCTGAAATTCCGTCTCATGTCCGCATTCTCTAATGGATTTTCTCCTTTATGTTTCCAAGAGCCATGGGAATTGAGAGAGGACTCACAAACATCACTCTCTGTATGTTTCTTTTCTCTGGAGTACACAAAATTCTCTGATGTATTATCCCCGTTATGTTTCCAAGAGCCATTGGCATTTGGAGAGGACTCACATATATCACTCTCCTCTTTGTGTCCCATTTCTCTGCACTGTTCCCCTTCCATTGTTTTCTCTTGGTTTCTTTTCAACACTTCATTGACTATAGCTCTCTTTTTGGCCGGTGAAAGAGAATTGGGAGAGGAACTATAAACAGATCCCTTGGCATTTTTGCAATAAAAATAATTGGTATTCAAATCCGTATTTTGGCGGCCACAAAATTTCGTCCGACTGCCAGACTGGCAGTTTAAAAAGTGAGAGCAATTTTCATGATGCCCTGGAATATTCTCCTTTAATCGCTGGTTATGCCTTGGATCGTTCTTCATATCATTTGAAACACCGAGTGTGGGATTTTCGGCTCGAAACTCAAAATTATTACAACCTCCCAATGCACAAGCATTTTTCATACATCTTGGCACCTGCTGGCCACACCTTGGATGTTTCCAAATTGAATTTAAAAATCTGGCACCCCTAAGGCCACCACAAAAACAACAATTCACAATTATATCTTGGGCGCCATTTAACATTTGAGTTTTCTTCTCTCCACAGTTCTTCTCTCTTTTCTCATCTTTAGATTTATAATTCGAATTATAATCCCCACTCGCCCCTGGATCTGATACCACCTGTAGACCCACACTGCAAGATTTCGGTCTGATTGCCATATCGGAATTTCCGGCATAACGTGGCGACACACAAACACATCGATATTTTTGGGAATATTTTCTCGGCAAAGAGATCTCATCACAAATTTGAGTCACTTCTCGGGGGTGTCTTGAAATTTCCCTGGAATTTTCGGGAACAAATTGGGGAAATTTTCGGAAATTTATAGGAACCTCATTGACACAATGGCTGCCTTTTCGGGGATGTATGGAGAGTTCCTTAACATTTTCGGTGAGGAATTGTGGAAATTTTCCATTTTTAGGAATCTCATTGTAACAATGGATCCCTTTTCGGGAAAGTTTAGAGATCTCTTTGAAATTTTCGGTGAGGAATTGGGGACATTTCTCCATTTTAGGAATATTTTTTGCACAAGGGATTGCCTGTCGGGGACTTTTGATTTCTATAAAATTTTCCCCGAAAAACTGAGCACTTTTCCCATTTAGATGGACCTCTCTTCGGGGAATTTTGGATATATCCTTGAAATTTTGGGAGGAATATTGGGGAAATTTTCCTTTTTTAGGATTGTCAACGATACAATGGCTTCCTTTCCTAGGTCGTTTGGAGATATCTTTGGAATTTTCCTCAATAAACTGTGACCATGTCCCATTTGAATTTTCCTCATTGACACAATGGGCGTTCCCTTTCCGGGGACATTTCGAAATTTCTTTAGATTTTTTGAAACATTTCTCTTCCATACCCTCTTTATGACCCTCTCCGTTATTAAATTTTGACATTTCTTTGAATTTCTTTGCACAATTTTTGAAATATTTTTCATTCCCCAAATCTTCAGCGCCATCTTGATATTCCTTTTTGGACAATTTTGAATTTTCATTTAATTTTTCCCACCAAATTTGTGAAAATTTGGATTTCATGGACTTTTTTTTTATTTAAAATCTTTTCAATTTCCTTGAATTTTTTGTGACCAAATCTGAAAATATTTTGCCTTTACATAGCCCTCATGGCCACATTGTGATTTTTCTTTTTTGAAAATTTTGAACTTTTTTTTCATTTTTTACAAAAAAATTTAAATATTTTCTTTAAAATTCCCCGATGGGAATTTATAATTGCTCCAGCTTCCAGAACCTACAAAAATCTTCTATTTTTTGCAATTATTTCCAATATCATAAAGCGAAAATCGGTTACTTTACATTCTTGCAGTTCTGAAACCGACCAAATATTTTCTATTTGTAGGACCCTCATTGATACAATGGGTACCTTTCCAGTGATTTTTGGAGATTTCTTTGAAATCTCACCCCTAAAGTTTCCCACTCCAATTATCATCATTGAGGTTAAAACCTAAAATGGAGCTAAAATTCAAAAATCAATGCTAAACTTCCGCCAATCAAAAACATCGAAATGCCCAAATAGACCCCTTCATTAGCCAGCTAGAGGGTTAATATATTCTACAAAAAATGTTCCTTGGAGAAGTAATCGTTGATTTTATTGCACTTTTTTGTTGCTGATGTGGTCCCACCATTTCCTTTTTAGGATTTTCAGAATCCAATTCCATAATCTTTAAATAATTTTGGGAATATTCTTGAACCGGGGAAGAAGATTCTGCCGCTTTGGATTTTATACCATATTTTGGTGGCTGATGGGATCCCATTTCCTTTGTAAGAAGTTCGGAAAAAATTCTTTATATTTACTTCGTCTTAGGAATATTAACGAGAAGGAGTCGTGGATTTTGTTGCACTTTTTTGTTGCTGATGTGGTCCCACCATTTCCTTTTTAAGATTTTCAGTATTCAGTATTCTTTACCTCATTTTGGGAATATTCTTGCACCGGAGAAGAAATTTCTGCAGCTTTGGATTTTATGCCATATTTGGGTGGCTGATGGGGTCCCAATTCCTTTGTAAAAAGTTCAGAATACAATTCCTTAGATTTTACTTCGTTTTGGGAATTTTGGAGAAGGATTCGTGGATTTTGTTGCATATTTTTGTAGCTGATTGGGTCCCACCATTTCCCTTTCAAGATTTTTAGAATTAAATTCCATAGTCTTTACCTCGTTTTGGAAATATTTTTCCATTGAAGAAGCAAATTCTGTAGCTTTGGATTTTTTACCATATTTTGCTGGCTGCTGAAGTCCGATTTATTCTTTAGGATTTCCAAATTCTAATTCCTCGAGTTTTTACCTCATTCTGGAAATATTTTTCTATTGGAGAAGAAATTTCAGTTGATATGGCATTTGGTGCCTGAAGTCTTTGAAGTCATCGGTGGCAAATTCCTCAGCTCCCTTTTCTTGCCCACCAAAATCTCCTTCTTTCTTCCCACTTTCCGGCCTCATATGCCCAAATTTTTCATGGTTTTCATCATGATCAAGGTAGCCAGGGAATATTCCTGCATTGGAGATGCCATTTCAGTGGTCCTTGACCATAAAGCCTCTAAAATTGACTTATTGTAAATTTTTGGGAATATTTCTCGAAGGAAATGGCCAAACAGACCCCTTTAATGGCCACCTAGAGGGTTAATATATTCTGCAAAAATATTCCTTACAGGATTCTTTACAATATTGCCCTGCATGTCGTGGGCCTCAAATGTAAGGATAACAAAGAAAATCGCTGAAAACAATCCTTGGCCATAAAACCTCACAAAAATGCCTTAATGTAAATTTTTGGGAATATTTCTCGAAGGAAATGTCCAAGTAGATCCCTTTAATGACCAGCTAGAGAGTTAACATATTCTAAAAAATATTCCTTGCACGGTTCTTTACAACATTGCCCCGCATGCCCTAGACCTTAAATGTAAGCATAACTGGTAAAATCCCTGTCTCCTTGAGAATATTAAAAATCTAAATTTTACCTTGGCCTATCAAAATGTCTTTAGTCATTTAGTCCAAATAGGCCTCTTCAATGACCTGCTAGAGGGTTAACATATTCTGCAAAAATGTTCCTTGCAGGATACTCTACAATATTGTCCTTCATGGCCTAGGCCTTAAGTGTAAGGATAACAAGGAAAATCCCTGTCTCCTTGAGAATATAAAAGAATTAAATTTCAGCTTGGTCTATCAAAATGTCTTTAGTCATTTAGCTCAAATAGACCCTTTCATTGACCTGCTAGAGGCTTAACATATACTACAAAAATATTCCTTATAGGATTCTTTACAATATTGTCCTTCATGAACTGGCCCTTAAATGTAAGGATAACAAGGAAAATTCACAAGAAATCTCCTGTCACAAAACGGCTTAAAATGGCTTAATTTATATTTTTATAGAATATTATTCGAAATGCTCAAAACGGCCCCTTTAATGGGCAGCTGGAGGGTTAACCAATTCTGCAAAAATGTTCCATGCACGGTTCTTTACAATATTGCCCTTCATGTCCTTAGCCTTACATGTAAGGATAACAAGGAAGCTAGCTGTCTCCTTGAGAACATTAAAAATCAAAATTTTAGTTATGCCTATCAAAATGTCTTTAGTCATTTAGTCCAAATAGGCCTCTTCAATGACCTGCTAGAGGGTTAACATATTCTGCAAAAATATTCCTTGCAGGATTCTTTACAATATTGCCCTTCATGCCCTAGGCCTTAAATTTAAGGATAACAAGGAAAATCAATGAAAAATCCTTGGCCATAAAACATCAAAGAAAATGGCTTTAAGTAAATTTTTGGGAATATTACTCGAAGGAAATGCCCAAATTGACCCCTCCAATGACCTACTAGAGGATTAACATATTCTGGAAAAATATTCCTTGCAGGGTACTCTACAACATTGCCCTTCATGTGCTAAGCCTTAAATATAGGGATAACAAAGAAAATCCCTGTCTCCTTGAGAATATTAAAAATTAAAATTTTAACTATGCCTATCAAAATGTTTTTAGTAATTTAGCCCATTAAACCCCTTCAATTGCCAGCTAGAGGGTTAATATATTCTGCAAAAATGTTCTTTGTGTGGTACTCCACAATATTGCCTTGCATGCCCTAAGCCCTAAATGTAAGAATAACAGGCAAAATCCTTGTCTCCTTGAGAGAAATCTAAATTTTAGCTATGGCTATCAAAATGTCTTTAGTCATTAAGTCCAAATAGGACCCTTCAATGACCTGCTAGAGGATTAACATATTCTGGAAAAAATTTCCTTGCAGGGTTCTTTACAATATTGCCCTTCATGTCCTAGGTCTCAAATGTAAGGATAACAAGGAAAATCCACAAGAAATCCTTTGTCACAAAACGGAATTAAAATGTCTTGATGTATATTTTTATAGAATATTTTTCGAAATGCTCAAAAAGACCCCTTCAATAGCCAGCTAGAGGATTGACATATTCTACAAAAATATTCCTAACAGGATTCTTTACAATATTACCCTTCATACCCTAGTCCTTAAGTGTAAGGATGGTATTGAAAATCCCTTTAATAGTAAAATATCAATTTATTATGCAAGTTGTTTTTGTTTTTTCATTTCTTTGTTATATGCTTTATTTTTTATTTATATGTTTGTTGTTGTTGTTTTTATTATTTTTGTTGTATAGCATACTGCATCAATATATCAGTTTATTTGATGTTCTTTTTCAATTTGTTTTGAATGTTATTCAGTTGTTTTTTTAATAATGCTTACAATTTTTTTTCTTTTTGCTGTTTAGTTCTTGTTTTTTAATATTTTTTTTCAATTTTTTTTCAAAAAATACATTTAAACACATTAAGTTGTTGTTGTTTTTTAGTTTGATAAAACGCTAAATTGCAAGTTACTTTTTTTTACTTGTTGTTGCTTTTTTTAGTTTTTGTTGTTTCATAGTATGCAGTCATATTCTTCCAAGAGATTCTACAAAGAAATTCATTATGGATTACAGAGATACATTTACAAAAAATAAAATATCTTCATTTTTCTCACATATATAAATCTGTTGTGTGTTTGGGTGTGTGTGTGTGTGTGGATTTTTGTATATATATATATTAATGTTTTTTTGAACGAACATATATGTATATATGTGTTTTATATTATAATTATATTCTACAGCTACTACTACTACTACGCGGCATTATGTCAAGAGGGAGAGAGGAGTGGTATTTTGTTTTTATGCAATAATGGATGTTTTTTTCCAATTTATTTCCTAATAATATGCAGGGTGAGTAAAGGGGGGAGATGAATATTTTTTCTTAGTTCCTTTAAAACTAAATATAACAAAACATAATAAGGTGGGTGGGTTGGGGGATGTTGTTGTTGATAGGTATGTGGTGGTGATGTATTCTTAAATGATAATATATATATTTTTTTAATTGTAAATTAGAATTAAAAAACAAGAAAAAAATATATGTTTTTTTTTAATATATTTTTTATAATAATAATATTGATGACGATTAACATAAAATATAACAATTAAAAAAAGAGTTTTAATCTTTTTTCTTAAATAACACAAATATAAACGATAATGTCTTCCTTTATGGACAACAGGAGAACAGGGTCTCCATGCCTTTTTATCATTTATAATCGAACGAATTTACAGAGTGAGATGAAAAAAAAAAAACTGCAACCAACGTCAGACTGCTGTCATTTCTAAGCCACTCGTCCGACAGCTGTTAAAATTCTGCCAGTGACAGCTAATTATATTGGTTACAAGCGTACAACGGCATTTTGCTGAGAGTTTTCCCGGAAAAAAATTATTTGCGGAAAAGCGTGATAGTATGATTTCTTTATATTTGGCTGGAAGTTGCCAAAAGTGACTATCCTTCGGGCACTCCAGCATTTAAATGTAAATAAATCTTTTGTGGCTCGTAGCGTCGCTCGTTACTGTGATACTGGTACCGTAGCCCGACGTCAAGGAAGTGGACGCAAGAAAACAGCAACATTATGACTCAGCATCAGCGCACTCAGCACGCGCCACCCAAAAATGGTTACAAAATGAGGTTCCTAGCTTCATTTCCAGAGCACAATGGCCAACAAAATCTCCGGATACCAATCCGTTGGACTATGGTGTCTGGAGTATTTTGGAAAGCAAGGTTGGCACTGAAAGTGTACCAAAGTGTCGATCACCTCAAGCTAGTGCTTCGCTGGGAATGGGCCAAAACAGCGCAGAGCAACATTCGGGCAGCGTGTGACGGAAGGTTTCTTTGGCCGTTCGAAGGCCATAATTCGTGCCAAAGGTGATCAATTCGAACAAAGCTAAACTTATTCTAAAATTTGATGGTATTTTCGAAATTTTTTGCTTTCAATCAATAAAATTAAAAAAAAAAACAAAAATGTAAAATTTATGGCATTTGACATTGTTGCAGTTTTTTTATCTCACCCTGTATTGGGAAGGATTAATAGGTGTTTTGGGTTTGCTTGAAAACAACTTGGGCGAAATCATTCTTCAATTCATTTTTTTAATAAAAATAACAAAATTATAGCTCTTGGAAAACATAGGAATAATGAAAACAAAACATTAAAAGATGATAAATTATAAACAAAGATTAAAAATAAAATAATAATAAAAATAAAATTTAAAGTAAAACATCAAATGTTAATGGAATTTTTATGTATTGAATAATCTTTACTTCATTATTGAAATAAGAATTATTTATAGGTTGTTAACAAATTATTTTAGAGATATATTACAATATATGTATACTTTTTTTATTTATTTTTTATGGTCTTATATTAAATCTAATCGTTGATTTCTATTTAGAAATTTGTAATCAATTGTTATGGTGTTGGGTTTCAGTTTTCAGTTTTTTTTTTTTTTTTTGCTTTTCAATTCTAATTGTGAACAAAACACCGCAGAACTCTTGCAAGAGGAAACGCTCAAAACTAATTACTAAAAAAGAGAAAATAAGAAAAAACATTGAGAATTTTGTAAGACTTTTAAAATAGGCTCAAAACTCCTCGAACGCTTATTTTCAGAAGCACTATGTCAATGGAAAAAATCTTCCCCATAAAATTTCACTAAAGGTCTCGGACAACGTAAAAGCTGTAGGCCTAATACATATCGCTACAACTGTCTAAAGCAATTACCATATACAAAAGAAAAAATAATTTTTAGGTTCGATGCATATTTATTCCGAAAAGTACCAAAATCTCCCATTAAACTGCATTAAAGAGATGGGGTCTCAGTGGAAAAAATATTTGTAAACAAATTTCATTATAGGTCCAAAAAGAAAAGAAATCAGTAGCATTAATAGCTAACCTTAAAATAGAAGTAAACTATTGATAATACAAATGAGAAATGATTTTCAGTTGAACTTTGGTAGGATTTTAGATCTGGGCTCTAAAGTTCGATTGTATTACATTTTCGAGTGTTGGTGTGAATGGAAAAAATATTCTTCACCGAATTTCACTACAAGTCACCGACCACAAGAAAACTCTAGACATAATGTATATCCTTAAAATGTATGCAAAACAAATTGGTTAATCAAACAAAGGGGTTTCTTTTGGCTTATTTTGGGTGTTTAACGATTTGTGTTCAAATCTCCCACTTGGACACATTGTAGAGAACTGGCTTTAATGGGAAAATATTCTGCATTACATTTTACTAGAGGCCATCGAACACAAGTAATATGTAGACATAGTATATTTCCTTAAAATGGTCATTTAAAAATTGGTTGGATTTATGGCAAAATCACCCACATTGACACACTTTAGTGGGCGGCCTTAATGGGAAAAATATTCTCCATCAAATTTCACTGAAGGTCATCGAATACAAGAAATCTCTAGACATAATATTTGTACTTAAAATGGCCGTCTGCAAATTATTTTTTGAATTAAAAAGATTTCATTAGTATTATTTTGGATGTTTTTCAATTTGTGTTCAAATGTACCTCTTTGATGCATTTTAGAGGTGTAATATCAATGGAACAAATATTCTCCATCAAATTTCACTATAAATCGTCGACCACAAGAAATCTCTAGATATAATATTTATCCTTTAAATGGCCATCTGCAAATTGTTTACTGACACAAAAAGTCTTCTTTAAGGTTATATTGGATGTTTCTCAATTTGTGTTCAAATCTACCTCTTTGAGACATTTTAGGTGGACGGTCTCAATGGAAAAAATATTCTGCATCGAATTTCACTACAAAACCGGGAACACAAGAAATCTCTAGATATGGTATATACCCTTTAAATGCCCATCTGAAAATTGTCTATCAAAACAAAAAGTTTTTATTTGAGTTATTTTGGATGTTTTTCGATTTATGCCAAAATATACCACTTGGGCACATTTTAGAGAGGCGGTGTGAATGGAAACAATATTCTCCAGCAAATTTCACTCTAAGTCGCCGACCACAAGAAATCTTTAGATGTAATATTTATCCTTAAAATTGCCATCTGCAAATGGTTTTTTGAATCAAAAAGTTTTCATTTGGATGTTTTATAATTTGTGTTCAAATCTACCTCTTTGAGGCATTTTAGGTTGACAGTCTCAATGGAAAAAATATTCTGCATTCAATTTTACCAGAGGTCTTCGAACACAAGTAATATGTATATATTCTAATATAATATATATTCTTAAAATGACCATTTAAAAAGGTTAGGTTATATTTTTGGTGTTTTTCGATTTATGGCGAAATCTCCCACATTGACACACTTTAGTGGGGCGGCCTTAATGGGAAAAATATTCTCCATCAAATTTCACTATAGGTAATCGAACACAAGAAATCTGCAGATAAAGTATATATTCTTAAATTGGTAATTTGCAAATTGTTTTTTTTTAAATAAAAAACTTTTTATTTGAATTATTTTGGATGTTTTTCGATTTGTGTCTAAATATACCTTTTTAGGTGGACGGTCTCAATGGAAAAAATATTCTCCATCAAATTTCACTATAAGTCGCCGAACACAAGAAATCTCCAGGTATAATATTTATCCTTAAAATGACCATCTGCAAATTGCTTACTGAAACAATTTTTTGTGAGGTTATTTTGGTTGGTTTTCGATTTATGCCAAACTATACCACTTGGGTATATTTTAGAGGGATGGCGTCAATAGAAAAAGTATTCTCTATCAAATTTCACTATAAGTCGCCAACCACAAGAAATCTCTAGATATAATATTTATCCTTAATCTGCAAATTGCTAAATCAGACAAACATTTTTCCTAGTGGGTTATTGTTGGGAGTTTTTTAATTTATATCAAAATCACCCACAACACCACAATTTATAAATAAAAATTTTCTTGTCCCGTCTTCTGGTTGCCTAACCCGAATCTAATCTTGCCATATAAAATATATTTCTTCTGGTTCTCTCTAAAACACACTTTCAATCGCCTTTAAAGCTAAAGATCGTCTGCTTGTCCATAAAGACCTCCTTTTTGTTCATCTATAATAATAATAATTTTTAGACATCTATAAAGACTCCCATCTAGTCGTCCATTATGACATTATCTTATCGTCCAAGTCGATAAATCACTATTTTGATCGTCCATTAAGTTTCCCATCTGGTCGCCTAACCGGACTCTATTCTGGTCGTGTAGAATACATCCCTTCTGGTTCTCAATAAAACACCCTCCCGACCGTCTTTAATAATACTTTTCCCGTCGCCTATGAAATATTTCATCTGGTCGCCCATAAAAATCACATTTTTGTCATCTATTCCGATTATTCCTAGTTGCCTATTAAGACTCTATTTTAGACATCTAACAAACGCAATCTGCAGACATAATGTACATCGTCTTTAGATATTTTTCCCGTCGCCTATGAAATGTTTCATCTGGTCGCCCATAAAATCCACCATTTGGTCGGTCATCTATCCCAATTCTTCATAGTTGCCCATAAGAACTCCCATCTAGTTGTCCATTAAGACTATTTTCTGATAGTCCACAAGACGTCCTTCTGGTCATCGATAAAGATTTGTTCATGGTCGCTTATTAGGACCCCCATTATGGTTGCCTATTAGGACTCCCTATTTAGACATCTTAGAAACGAAAATTTTAGATATCTAAGAAACGAAATCGCCAATAAACGTGTCTTTCTGTTCGGGTATTAAATTTCCAATTTGGCAGCTGAAAAATAATGTATTATCTTAGTTTTTAAGACATCCATCCAACGATTATTGTTCGTCTAAGGAAACTCTTTTCAGTCTTTAGTCTTTTTTTTTTTTTTTTTGTTTACTCCACGACTTACTAGTGGCTCTTTAGTCATCTAATAAATGAAATCTGCAGACATAATGTACATCGAAAAATAAATCTGGGCCACGGAAGCTTCAATTTTAACTGTACTTTTGCATTGTTTCTAGAATGGGCTATATTTTCCCACAACTTTGCTCGACCATAAACATGTCCTTCTGCTCGAGTATTAAAATTCCAAATTGACCCCTGTAAAACACTGTATTTTGTTAGTTTTCAAGATGCCCATCCAATAATTATTAGGGCCTCTCTTGTTTGTTCGTCTAAGGAAACTCTTTTCAGTCTTTAGACTTCTTTTCGATACTCTATGACTTACTAGTGGCTATTAAGGCGACCAGTCTTCCTTAAAAATACTTCAATTTTCTGTTGCTCTCCAAGAGTTCATAGTGTGTTGTTCTCCTTTTTTGATTTAATTTTTTTGGTGTCTAAAACATTTTGTATTACTTCAATTCTAGTATTTCAAACATATTTCCAGTTTGTTTATTAAAATACTTTTAAGCATATTTTTTTGTTTATTTTTAATATTCAGAATTGTTCTTCTTTTAACAAAGCATTGAATCGTTTGCCATTAATTTTCATAATTTTTGCTCTAAATTTCTCTTGTAAGCTAAACATAATTGGTTATTTTTTTATTGTGGTTTATAAATTTAAATATATTGCACAAATGCACAACTCCATAGTTTATAGAAAAAAAGGGGGCTAGGGGGTGGATTATGGGGAAAGGGAATATGTATACAATATAAAGGCATATTTAATGAGGGGGGGAAAATTAAAACATAAAACAATAAACATATTTATATTTAAAGGATATAAAGAAGAATGGGGTTTGTTATGCTTGTCTTAATTTTGCAAAACAAAGTTCTAACCTCACTTTTTGTTAATGAGAGTGAGAGAGAGGGAGAGATATAGAGGAGGGGATTATTTTTTATAGAAATATATTATTAATTATTAAAATATTTCCAAAGTATATATTCAATATTATTTTGTTTTGTTTTTAATTTTTAGATTCTTTAACATTACGGTACGGAGTACTTTGTAAATTTAAAGCGATTCAAAATTGTTTTATACTCTCTTTGTGTAAATCTCTAGTATTTATGTATTTTGTTTCCAATAAATTATACATTTAAGAAATCTTGTTTTGTTTTGCATTTTCTCTTTTATGAATATGGCAATCATCAAAATATGTATGTAATTATATTTACTATTTATATAACTTGTATAGATTAAGAGTAGAGTAGAGTATAGTATAGTATGTTTGTTTGTTTGTTTTGCTTTGCTTGTTTAAAAATAGTTGTTGTAATTGTAATTAATAATTAATTTCCTAATGAGAGAAGATAAACACTTAATATTTTTGTTTGTTTATTTAGCAAACCCTAATTTTTTTCTTTCAGGAAAAATTCCAATTTTTTGCCAAAAAAAAAAATTAAATTTTGTTTAAAAAACTGGAATCCTTTTTTAAACAACGAATTTGTTTTTTTTTTTCAGTTAATTTCACACGTTTTTTATTTCTTTTGTTTACTACTTGTAGATTTTGAAGCACCAGCCACACTTGTTCCACCACCACCAAGATTACCTGAACCTGAACCATGACTCGAACTTGCTGAAAATTGTTCACGTTTTAAACTTGCCGATGCAGATGATGACGATGATGTTGCTATAGTTATTGGAGATTTTGATGATCTCGTCTGGTGACTTGAAACAGTAGCTAGGGTACTGCTGCTGCTACTAGTAGCAATGGTGGTATTTGTTTTAGTAGTTTGTTGATTTGTGTAGGGGGTTTTCGTGGTGCCACTGCTGCTGCCACCACCAACAACAGTAGTAGCAGTAGTATTAGTTTGTTGCGTAGTTGATTTTGTAGTTTTAGAAGCAGTATCTACAGTTGCTGAAAAAAAAGGGAAAAAATAAAAAGAAAAAAAATAACTTTTAATTCTGACATAAATTTTATTAGAAAAAGGAATCATAATTCTTGGAATATTTTTGTAGGACAACCTATAGCGAAAGAAAGGACATATATTTAAAAAAAACTTCAAACTTTTATCCACATCTCTAAAAAATAATATTTTTTGAGTTTAATTATGTATTGGTTTTGAAAGAGGTCCATTTCTACTTCCATATATCATTTTAGGATAATGGTGTCAATGGAAAAAATGTTCTTCGGAAAATTCTACTAATGGTCTTTCAACAGAAGAAAACTGCAAATGTGATTCTTAACAACAAAATAAAGCGTTTAAAATTGAGAACAGAAAAAAAGGAAATATTTGTTGAGGTTAAATATACATTGTTTTTGAAATAGGCCCATTTCTCCTCACATATGTCATTTTAGGACAATGGCGTCAATGGAAAAAATGTTCTCCGGAAAATTCTACTAATGGTATTTGAACAGAAGAAAGCTGCAAATGTAATTTTTACCAACAAAATAAAGCGAGTCAAATTGAGAACAGAAAAAAATATTTTTGAGTTTAATTATAGTTATTTTTGAAAAGTTCCCATTTAACCTCAGATATGACATTTTAGGAGAACGGTGTCAAGGGATAAAATGTTCTCCGGAAAATTCTACTAACGGTCTTTGAATAGAAGAAAACTGTAAATGTCATTTTTATCAATAAAATAAAGCATTTCAAATTGAGAACAGAAAAAAAATAAATATTTTTTGAGGTTAATTATGTATTGTTTTTGAAAGAGGTCCATTTCTACTTCCATATATCATTTTAGGACAATGGTGTCAAGGGAAAAAATGTTCCTCGGAAAATTTTACTATTGGTCTTTGAACAGAAGAAAATTTTTACCAATAAAATAAAGCGAATCAAATTGAGAACAGAAAAAAAAAATAAATATTTTTTGAGGTTAACTTTGTATTGTTTTTGAAACAGGTCCATTTCTACTTCCATATATCATTTTAGGGCAATGGTGTCAAGGGAAAAAATGTTCTCCGGAAAATTTTAATAGGGGCCACCTCACGAATGAAATCAGTGAATTAAATATATATCACGATAAACCTTGCATTGCAATTTGATTTATGCAAATAACAGAAATTTGATATGTAAATATTACACTTATTTCAAAAATGGATCTTTAAAGGGAGAATCGATATCAATGGAAAAATTGTTCTCCGGAAAATTTTACAATGGGTCACCTCACAAAAGAAACCTGTAAATATGGCATATATCACGATACACCTTACGTTAGAATTTCGATTATGAGAATAAAAAAATTCCGTATGTTAAAATGGCGCTATTTCAAAGTGGGTCTGTAAGGGGAGAATATTTTTTTTTTATTGGATCGATGTCAATGGAAAAAATGTCCTCCGGAAAATTTCACTATGGGTCACCTCACAAAAGAAACCTGTAAATATGATATATATCACGATACACCTTACGTTACAATTTTGATTATGAAAATGAAAGAAATTCCGTATGTTAATATGAGGATATTGCAAAAGTAGGTCTGTAATGGCAGAAAAGTTTATTTTAGTGGATCGATGTCAATGGAGAATATGTTCTCCGGAAAATTTCACTATGGATAACCTCACAAATGAAACATGTTAATATGACATATATCACGATAAACCTTATGTCGCAATTTGGGTTACGAAAATAACAGTAATTTGATATGTAAATATTATACTAATTCCAGAAATGGATCTTTAATGGCAAAATGGTTTATTTTAGTGAATCTACGTCAATGGAGAATATGTTCTCTGGAAAATTTTACGATTGGTCACCTCACAAAAGAAAGCTATAAATATGTCATATACCACTGTAACCCTTATGTTGTAATTTGGATCATGAAAATAACAGATATTTGATATGTAAATATTACAACAATTCCAAAATGGGCATTTAATGGGACAAAAACTTATTTTAGTGGTTCGATGTCAATGGAGAATATGTTCTCCGGAAAATTTTACCAAGGGTCACCTCACAAAAGAAACCAGTAAATCGGACATATACTACTATAACCCTTATGTTGCAATTTGGGTTACGAAAATAACAGAAATTTGAAGTGTATATATTTTATTAAGTCAAAAAATGATGATGCCTTTGATGGGACAAAAATTTATTTTAGTGGTTCGATGTTAATGGAAAAAATGTTCACCGGAAAATTTTACTATGGGTCACCTTACATAAGAGATCTGTATGTGTATCACATGCCAAGAAATAATAGCAATTTTAATTTGGTTCGCTTTCGTATTATTTCTTGGTTGAGTCCATTTTACTTACTGCTTTCGTTGCATTTCGTTTTATTTCCAGCATCTTTAGTTCCCGCTGTTGTGGCGGCTATAGACGACGATCCCGTATCCATTTGCCTATCCCTCTCAGTAGATTTCTCTCTTGTCGCGCAAAACATTGGGTCATCACCGCCCTCATGATGCTCGGCAATGGTCTGCATAAAACCCGGTGTTGTCGATTCCGATGTACTGGTGGGCGAGTCTTTCTCTTCAGCAATGCGAGGTAACATCATTTCACCCGGTATTACCATACCGGATGGTGTACTTACTAGAGCAGAAGTAGAATTAGAACTTGAGGATGAGGATGATGATGTTGTCTGTGAAACATCACACATAATAGTATCTTCAATAATGGTGGTATTATTGGTGGTGTTGTTGGTGTTTGAGCTGAGACTCGTGGTATTGGATGATAGATGTTGTTCGCACTGTTCAATCAAACGACTACAAGCTGATGTTGATGCTGACGACAGGGGCGAGGACGAGGTGGTGTTCGATTGTTGGGAATGATGGGCGACGGCGACGGCGGCGGAGGTTATTGGTGGTAGGGTGGTTGCCCCGATTGCCTGACCACCGGCTGCAGAAATACATGTGGTATTTGGATTAGTAGTTGCATTGCTATTGTTGTTATTAGGACGCCATACTCCACCAATGACACGTTGTGGCTGTTTTATGGGTGGTGAACAACAAAGCGGTGAAATTAGAGTACATTTTGTTTCGGCACTACGTGGATGTAGACGATCTGGTGATAGGGCCCGCCTCAACAATGGTGAACTGGGTTCCGAGGATTTTGTCCGCACAAATCCGGTCTTCTTAGAACCAGCCGTGACAGTTTGCACCACCGGCAATGATCCTCCGGGACTATACGACTGCGTTGTATTCGATGAGCCTGGCTGATGGCCAATCAACGGAAAAGCCAGCGGCGATGGAGAACGTGTGGGCGAAGAAGGAAGTGGTGATGGTGAGGGAGTTCTAGCCAACGGTGAGAGAGGAATATGACCTACAGATTTACGACGATTTGGCATTGATGCTGTGGAGTTGGTGTGCAATGCCTTGACACCCGAACCAGTGGGACAAACGGTTGTGTTACCAGCACAACCAGTGTGTAGTTTGTGTTTCAGACCATGCAAGGTTGAGGGTCGTTGATACAATTGTGGCACCGATGTTGGTGAGACTGGCAAGAAGAAGAAGAAGAGAAGAGGGAAATTTATAAAATAATTTAAGATTCGTTTATGCCAATAGCCATACCTGGTATATTGCCCATTACACCCACAACTGGTGCCCCTCCTGCGGTGGCAGCTCCACTAACAGAGCCCGCAATTGGCAGAAGCACGGTGTTGGAAGTGCTTACAAATCCTATACCGGTATTATTGCCAGGACCCGACACAATATTGGCTACAACACCACTATTACCATTGCCAGCACCACCACCCGTTGGGGTATTGGGAGAGGAGGATGAGGGTGATGTTGATTGGGATGAGGTGGCCGCTGATTGACAACAACTACTACTATGATATGATGAATCCAAAGGAGATAAATTCCTACCAATGGCCGTGCCCACAGCCGAGGGTGTTGTGGGCGAGTTGATGCCAGCAGCCATCTAAAAAGGGGACACAAAAAATCAGTTATGAATATATTCCAAAATTAAGTTGCCTCAGGTCGCCTTACCTGTTGGATCTCCGCCGAGGCACGCTTATTACTTATGCGCCTAAACAGCGAGGTCTTGCGTTTCTTGTCATGCTCCTTCTTGGTTTGTTTCTTCTGGCGATTGACACCCTTCTTGGCCAGCTTACTCTGCATTAGATCCCGTTTGCGTCCACCACTCTGAATGCTGGTATGTTCTAAGGGTGTGGCCCTCAGAGTGACATGTTCACCACCACTCAACAACAATTGCAAGACTTGTGTATGGAACAGACCTTGCACTGTCTCCCCATTGACATGAGTTATTAGATCGGCCGGCCTTAGGCCAGCCTCAAAAGCAGGACTACCCTCATCCACCGCCATTACCAAGTGATGCATGGTATAGAAATCGGTATCACCATAATACACACGTATCGTGTGTACGGTGAAACCAAAACCACGTGGACCACGTCTAATGATAATCGGTGGCTTGAGATTTGTAACCAAGGGCGACAATTCCCGGCAGGGTGATGTGTCACGGGAAGAAGCTGTACTGGAACCACCGCCTCCACCACCACCTCCGGCAGTTACACTGCTGGGGGATTGTATGCCGGCGGTGATGTTGCACAACTGCTGGGCCAACTGGACATTGTCAACTGAAAGAGAGGAGGAAGGAAAAAATTTAAAATTTCCAAATTCCTAACCTCAAAAGGACTCTCTTAAATACTTACTGGCTGATGACATTAGTGACAGACCCAGGGCCGAGGCCGACTTAACAATGGACGAACGAGAACGATGATTCTTCGTGGCCATATGGCTATCAATTGATTTCTGATGTTGCAATGCCAGCGGCGATTGTTCCCGGGTGTTCTCCGCCGAAGATGATCCCCCACTGATGGTCTCATCTTCTATGGATATAGAGAATCTGGGCAATATATCACGGGCACATACACCCTTACGTTTACGGGCTATCTGAGGTGAGAAATCATCGCTGTCTGTCTGCGATGATTCCGGTGTACTGCGTGCTAACTTATGAGTATCGGCAAGTTTGCGTTCGGTGGTTATTGTTGAAATTAGAGAAGGATTTGTAGTTTTTATTGTTGCTATTGCTGCTGCTGCTGCTGTTGTTGTACTTGAGGTGGACGAAGAAGTAGACGAAGAAGAAGTTGTGTTGTTGCTGTTCGCTTTTAATTCCACTGTCGTCGATGATGAGGAGCCACAGCTGCTGGTAGATGAAGAATTTGTTTGATGGGATTTGGTGGTGTTAGTTCCCTGCTGTTGGCCCACTTCCACCGGAGCATTGACCATGGCTGCGGGTGGTGTAGCCGGAGTTGTGATTATTGTTGTGGTATTGGGTGGCATACTATGACGCTGATGATGATGGTGATGTCTTTCCGGCTTAATGGGTTGCAAAGCCAAACTACTGTGCTGCTGGCCGGAGGAGGGCGAGGAGGGGATATTACCACCTCCCGGCTGTCTCAAGAACTGATTTAGCATACGCAACTCATTGTCATTGCCAATGGTGACATTGTGCAACAACTCAGGCAAGTAATCAGCATCGGGAGTTGAGGGGACCTTAACACAGGTTGTGGATAGCTAATAAAACAAAATTTAAATAAAAATTAAAAATAATTATTTTCTTTGACGAAGAATTCTAAATTACCTCAATCTTCCTCAATTGTGGTGTGGTCAGGACCTTATTGACCATATGTTGATTTAATGTACTAATAGTTGTAATGCTATTGCCACCTCCTGCGGCTGCTGCCAAGGGTGCTGAAATTTTACGACACTTGGCCACAGAGTCCACAGTATTTGTGGGCGATGATGAACTTTCGGTAACCAGCAATTTCTGGGTTTCCTGCGTTGAGGATGCACTAACTGCTGTTGTTGTTGTGGTTATTGTACCACTTGTTGTTGTGGCATTTTGAACTGTTGTTGTTGTCGTAGGCGCGGCTGCAGCTGATGCTGATGGATAATTTTGTGATGTCGACGAGGCCACAGATGTTGTGGACGATGCCGACGTGGTGCGCGACCATGAATAATGCTGCTTGCGATACTGCGGCGTATACGATGAAAAAGAACCAAATACGGGAGTATCATCTGTGTCATCGGTATCTTCACCACCCAAGTCATGATTGTAACGATCCATGCGAGCTGAGGGGAAAAAATTAAGAAATGAAAGAAAATTAGAAAAATGAGAAAATTTAGAGGCAAACAGTTTTGCAAATGGATTCTGACAGAGGGTGTGATATAAAGATATTTATATCTGTGGTGACCCCTTAAGACAAACTTGATGTAGAATATTCTAGCCTTGGTAGCAACCCTCTCGACTGATGGGTCATGGGAGCAAAATGGAAAATTCTCAATTTAACCTCTAAAAATGAATATTATTTTTACTCAATTTGTTGTGTGTTTTTTCCTTGAAATCTATTATATCTACAGATTTCTTCTGGTCGGTGGCTCATAGTGGAATTTGATATAGAATAATTTTTTCATTGACGCCAACCCTCTACATTCGCTTGCAGTGGGACAAATTACCATTATTCAAAAATATATAAAATTAATTTCGAGGAAAATTAAAAAAAGTAATATAATTTTGTTATAGTCATTTTAACCATATATATTATATATGCGGATTTTCTGTGGTCGATGACTCATAGTGAAATTTGATGTAGAATATGTTTTCCATTGAGACCAAGTGGCTAAAATCAAGGACTTGGAGACAAAAATGGTAAAAATCAAATATGTAGCAATGAATGGAGAAAAATGCTCACTAAATATTGAAGCAAATTTGTTTTTTATATTTTCTGTTATATCTACGGATTTCTTATGGTCGGTGACCCATAGTGGAATTTGATATAGAATAATTTTTTCATCGACGCTAACCCTCCATATTCACTTGCTGCGGGACAAATTGTCACAATTCAAAAATATACAAAATGTATTTTAAGAAAAATTAAAAACGTAATATTATAATTTTGTTATAGTCATTTAAACCATATATATTATACCTACAGATTTCTTGTGGTCGGTGACCCATAACAAAATTTAACGTAGAATATGTTTTCCATTGACACCAAGTGGCTAAAATCAAGGACTTGGCGACAAAAATGACAAAAATCAAATATATAATAATGAATGGAGAAAAATGACTCCCTAAATATTGTAGCAAATTTGTTAGACATATTTTATTGAAATCTATTATATCTACAGATTTCTTCCGGTCGGTGACTCATAGTGGAATTTTATATAGAACAATTTTGTCATTGGCACCAACTCTCTATATTCACTTGCAGTGGTACAAATTGCCACAATTCAAAAATGTACAAAATTTATTTCGAGAAAAAATACAAAAATGTAATATTATAATTTTGTAATATGCATTTGAACCATATATATTATATATAGGGATTTTTTGTGTTCGGTGACTAATAGTGAAATTTGATGTAGAATATGTTTTCCATTGACAATAAGTGGTTAAAATCAAGGGCTCGGGGACAAAAATCAAATATATAACAATTGATGAAGAAAAAAATGTCATTGAATATTGTGGTTAATTTGTTGATTATATTTTCTTATAATCTGTTATATTTACAGATTTCTTCTGGTCGGTGGTCCATAGTGGAATTTGATATAGAATAATTTTTTCATTGACAACAACCCTATATAGTCACTTACAGTGGGAGAAATTGCCATAATATAAAAATATACAAAATTAATTTCGACAAAAATTAAAAAAGTAATATTACAATTTTGCTATAGTCATTTAAACTATTCATATTAATTATACGGATTTTTTGTGGTCGGTGACTCATAGTGAAATTTGATGTAGAATATGTTTTCCATTGACACCAAGTGGCTAAAATCAAGGACTTGGGGACAAAAATGGTAAAAATTAAATATATAATAATTTATGGAGGAAAAAGGTTCCCTTAATATTGTAGTGAATTTGTTCTGCATATTTTCTTGAAATCTGTTATATCTACGAATTTCTTATGGTCGGTTGCCCATTATGAAATTTAATATAGAACAATTTTGTCATTGGCGACAACTCTCTATATTCACTTGCGGTGGGACAAACTACCACAATTCAAAAATATATAAAATTAATTTCGAGGAAAATTAAAAAAGTAATATTATAATTTTGTTATAGGCATTTGAACCATATATATCATATATACGGATTTTCTATGGGCGATGACTCATAGTGAAATTTGATGTAGAATATGTTTTCCATTGACACCAAGTGGCTAAAATCAAGGACTTGGGGACAAAAATGACAAAAATCAAATATATAATAATGAATGAAGACAAATGACTCCCTAAATATTGTAGCAAATTTGTTAGGCATATTTTATTGAAATCTATTATATCTACAGATTTATTCTGGTCAGTGGCCCATAGTGGAATTTGATATAGAATATTTTTTTCATTGACGCCAACCCTCTATTTTCACTTGCTGTGGGACAAATTGGTGTCAATGGCTAAAATGTGTATATCTCACTAGTGTATCATATAAAGATTTACAACATACCTGACGGAATTTTTAATCACTGAAGAATAAATATATTTTTTGTATGTATATGTGCACACATGCATAAGTGTATGTGTGTGTTTGTGTGTAATACCAACAACTTACTATCAAAATAGCTGGTATCATCATCATTTGCCAATTGTGGTACAAATTCGGCCTTTTGACGCAACAACGAATTCCAATCCAGACCATCAAAATAGAAATGCTCCTTAACTTCCAACGCCCCCGCCTGGGTACCCAAACGATCACGGGGATTTTGTTGCAACAATTGTGTTATAATATCTTTAGCTTCCGGCTGGACAGGCCAATCATCATTATCGGGCCATTCAATGTCATCATTGACAGTATGGGCAAATAACTCCTCTGCTGTTTCGCCAAAGAACGGTACACAACCAATTAGGAATTCATACAAGATTATACCCATTGACCACCAATCGACAGGTTTACCATAACCCTGCCTCAATATCACCTCGGGGGCAATGTACTCGGGGGTGCCATAAACCTAATAATTAAAAATGTTAACATTTCTTTTTGGCAATTCTATTTAATTTTCTCTACTCACTTGCTTGTCGGAAAATTGCCTGGTCTCCGAATCAATATAACCCTCATACAAATTTGTGGCCAACGACATAAGGCCCATTTTCGAGAGACCAAAATCGGTCAGTTTTATGTGACCCAATGCGGTAATTAACAAATTATCTGGTTTAAGATCGCGATGAACAATGCCATAACTATGCAAATACTCAACAGCTAATACAGTTTCGGCAAAATAAAAACGGGCCATGTCCGCCGGCAGCGGACCAATATTCTTGAGCAGGGTGGCACAATCGCCACCCTCTACATATTCCATGACCAAACATAAATGCTTTTTCGTCTCAAACGAACAGTACATGCTGACGACAAACGGATTATCGGCAAAGGATAATATGTCACGCTCAGCAAAGACCTGTTCGACTTGATTGCGTAAAATGAGATTATTTTTATTGATTTTTTTCATGGCAAAACGTTGGCGGGTGGTCTTGTGTTTCACCAGATAGACAGCACCGTAAGCACCATTTGAGATCAGTTTAACAATGTCGAAATCATGTTCGCTGGGTATGGGTTGTGGTGGCGGTAGTGGTGGTGGTGGAAGTTGGCCGGTTGACTGTTGTGGGGGTGTTTGTGTTTCATGGAGCTGCTGTTGATTGGCAACACCGAATGAAGGTTTCAGGGCCGCCTTTTCCTGCGGTGTCAAGTTGAGATTTGTTTGTTTGTTGAGTGTGGCGCCAAAGGGAGGCATTTCGCCAATGGCAACGGGGGTTTGAGGCGGCTGTAAGGGCATGGGTGGATGGGGTGTATTTGAACCACTGTTGGCCAATAGATTCAGCTCAGCATTGGGATTCAAAGTCACCGAGACACAGGTGAGAGGAGAGCTCAACAGCAGTGAACATGGGGTGCCGGAATCATTCAAAACACTCGAGTTGTTGGAACCTTTATTATCACACACCTCCCTGGTCTCTTTAGCCTCTTGTTGCATTTCCGCTATGGGATCCCGATTAAGACCCAGTTTGTGTATAATATACTGCGGTATGTCTGCCTTGATGCCCTGTATGGCCTTGGCCTGTCCCTCGGCCGCTTCCAACAAATGATAAAACTCTTCTGGGTCAAATTCCAGACATTCCAATAACCTGGCTGGCCGGGATATTATCAAAAGCAATTTCTTGATAACCCCAGCCAATTCCACGGCAGCCTCGGGACTTTTCTCTTTTGTTTCCATTAGTAAACGTTCCAGATTCTCACTCATTTCATAGAAATATCTTGAGGTTATCAATTTGGCCTCGGATTTATTTAGACAATCTCGCGCCATTTCCAATACCTGATGATGGACAAATCTCACAATTGGCTGCGAGTCCCGGAAACTATTGCACACCGCCGATTTATTTTCATTTATGAAATGTTTCAGTCTCTCTTCCATCTGTTGGGTGGCCTTGGGGAAACGTTCCTTGTACATGGTATTCATTAAAGCAATCTCATTATCAATGGCAGGCGAGCGTGAGGGACTGGACAATGATCTGGAGCGTGGCCGGTGGAAGGGAGACATCCGTCCACCGCTATTTTGGCCACTTCCACTGGTGTTATTCGAGCCAGGAGTCCTTGGGGCATTGGGATTACAGGCCGTATTTATGTCGGCACAACAGTTGGGGCATGGCTTAAGGGGTGTGGCAGGAGCGGCATTGCCGCTTGGCACATGTTGTGGTTTAAATTGCTGCTGTTGCTTAGGACTTGCCTGTCCTGGGACGGTATTTTTATTCGTTGTAGTGTTGTTGTTGATTAAAGCACAATGTTTCACACAGTGGGGTCGATTTGTGGCAGCAGCAGCAGCCGCCGCCGCCAAGGACTGCTGGTGTTGGTGCATATGCTCGGCACAACAATTCACCAAGGCATTGCCAGCCATTTCTCCCGCTCCTCCTGCCATTAAATGCATGTTTTGATGATCATCATGGCCACCGGGCATATTGGGTAACTGATGCAAGGCCTCCTGGCTGGAACATTGACTCTGAAAAAAATCAAAAATTTCCATTAAAAACCAAACACTCAACATTTTAACATTCCCAAAACTCACCGATAAATTTGAACTACCCGGTGTGGTGCCATAGCCCGACGAAGGCAATGAAGCCACAGACCATCTTCTACCATCACCACGACATGTGGCTATACGTTTGATGGGTGCAAAAGCAAATTGCATTGGCGAATTGATGCGTGGACTGTCCACCGGACTTGCCGAATATGGCGAATGAGATCTTGAATTTGCTGCTGCCGCCGCGGCCGCAGCTGCTGCAGCAGCTGCCCCTATGCCACCGGTAACCAAACTTAAACGATGATGAGCCACACCACTTGAACTGGCGGCGGAGCCACGCATAACAACACCATGTAAATGATGTTTACCAATACCCAAACCGGCACAACTGCCCGAACGAGAAATGTTCAAGGAGCTGGTGTTGGCGTTGGGTGCCGCAGACGATGACGACGCCGCTGCTGCATTAGATGTTGATGTATTCGAGTTGGACGATGATAATGATGATGATGCTGCTACTGCTGATGTTGGGTGAATATTACATGATGTGGATGATGGTGAATGAGTAATGGCATGCATACTAGTTTGGCCCAGACACAGGCTAGTATCGCGATCGCGAAATGAATTGCTGCCCGTAAGGCAGGGGGCCGATTTACCCAATGATGTGTTGCGCATGCGTACCAAATTTGAGGAATCTAAAATGATGAGAAATATTAATAAAGCACACAATGATTTGACTAACAAGTTTCGATAATGAAGATTTTCAACAAAAAAGTGTATCGATAACAAAGTTCAGCAAAGAAAACATAAACGATAACAATATTTTTTATAGAAAATTTTATAGATATCAAAGTTTTTTGCAATTTATTTGAACGATAATAAAATTTTGAAGAGATTTTCTTATCGATAACAAAGTTATCGATAGTTTTTTTTCGACAATCTTTAAGAAAAATTATTTAAACACGATATTTTTTATGGAAAACAATGTTTTTAACAATATCGATAAATATTTTTTATCTATAAAATTTCATCGATAACAAACATTTCTACAGAAAACTTGATCATTAACAAGAATCTCTGTGGAGAAGCGTTTCGAAATCATGGTTTACTATCGAAAACTTTATAAAAAACAAAATTTTGTATCGAAATTATTTTCGATAAAAACGTCTTCAAGCTAAAAATAGTTCGTTTAGTTAGCTTTTTAAAGAAAACATGTCCGATAACAATGTTTTTTATAGAAAAATGTTTCGATAACAATGTTTTCTATAGAAAACTTGTCCGATAACAATGCTTTATATAGAAAACTTGTCCGATAACAACATTTTCTATAGAAAACTTGTCCGATAACAACATTTTCTTTAGAAAACATGTTCGATAACAATGTTTTCTATAGAAAAATTGTCCGTTAACAATGTTTTCTATAGAAAAATTGTCCGATAACAATGTTTTTCTATAGATGAATTGTCCGATAACTATGTTTTCTATAGAATAATTGTCCGATAACAATGTTTTCTAAAGAAGACTTTTCCGATAACAATGTTTTTCTATAGAAAACTTGTCCGATAACAATGTTTTCTAAAGAAAACTTGTACGATAAAAATGTTTTCTATAGAAAACTTGTCCGATAACAATATTTTCTATAGAAAACTTGTCCAATAACAATGTTTTCTACAGACAACTATGTTTTCTATTGAAAACTTGTCCGATAACAATGTTTTCTGTAGAAAACTTGTCCGATAACAAAATTTTCTAAAGAACATTTTTCCGATAACAATGTTTTCCATTGAAAAATTGTCCGATAACAATGTTTTCTATGGAAAACTTGTCCGGTATCAATGTTTTCTATGGAAAACTTGCCCGATAACAATGTTTTCCATAGAAAACTTGTCCGATAACAATGTTTTCCATAGAAAAATTGTCCGATAACAATATTTTCTATAGAAAACTCGTCCGATAACAGCGCTTTCTATAGAAAAATTGTCCGATAACAATGTTTTCTATAGAAAACTTGTCCGATAACAATGTTTTCTATAGAAAACTTGTCCGATAACAATGTTTTCTATAGAAAACTTGTCCGATAACAATGTTTTCTATAGAAAACTTGTCCGATAACAATGTTTTCTATAGAAAACTTGTCTGATAACAATGTTTTCTATAGAAAAGTTGTCCGATAACAATGTTTTCTATAGAAAACTTGTCCGATAACAATGTTTTCCATAGAAAACTTGGCCGATAACAAAGTTTTCTATGGAAAACTTGTCCGATAACAATTTTTTCTATAGAAAAATTGTCCGATAACAATGTTTTCTATAGAAATCTTGTCCGATAACAATGTTTTCTATAGAAATCTTGTCCGATAACAATGTTTTCTATAGAAAACTTGTCCGATAACAATGTTTTCTATAGAAAACTTGGCCGATAACAATGTTTTCTATAGAAAACTTGGCCGATAACAAAGTTTTCTATGGAAAACTTGTCCGATAACAATTTTTTCTATAGAAAAATTGTCCGATAACAATGTTTTCTATAGAAAGCTTGTCCGATAACAATGTTTTCTATAGAAAGCTTGTCCGATAACAATGTTTTCTTTGAAAATCTTTTCCGATAACAATGTTTGCTATAGAATAATTGTCCGATAGCAATGTTTTCGACAGAAAAATTGTTCGATAACAATGTTTTCTTTAGAAAAATTCTCCGATAACAAGTTTTTCTGTCCGAAAACAAGCTTTTCTAAACACTTTGGTCGATAAGCCGATAAAATCGATTTGAAAAAAATGTTCGATTGCAAAAAATATTTTCGATAACATTTTATCGACACAAAAATTTTCGCTTATAATTAATTTCTATGAAAAACTCGTCCAATAACTTTTTTGTTTCCAATCGTTGTTATCGAAGTTATCGATATCCTTTGCTGTTTTTTGGTTTTGAAGAAAATTCTACAAAAAAATGTGTGCTCCAACTCACCATTACTACTCGATCTCATGGAATAGGTATGCTGCTGATAGGATATCTTGCGCAACAACGCCCCATAGCCTCTGGCCGGCAATGATATCGAACTTCCCGATAAACCACCCGATGAGGATTTTGTCAAATTTAAATTTCTTAACAGCGACTGTGATGAGGATATCGATGAATCGTTTTTGGGCGATGAACCAAACATTTCCAAACCCGTGGATGATTTGGTGGTGCCATCATGAGTATTATTGCCAATACTTTGTATGCTATTACCACTATTGTTACTACCTCCTCCTCCGGCGCCTGCCATGCTACCATGGGCTCCCAATTCTTGATCGGAATCTTCGAAAATTAATACCCTGGCCGAATAACTGGATTGGGGACGAGTCCTGGCCACGGAGCCTGAATTCAGATGGCGCTTGGCCACCGGGCTGTTGGAGGCTGAGTTGGATTTACTATAACCACCACTGCCTGCTCCAGTGTGGCCACCACCACTGCCATGTATTCTGCTGCTCTGATTGGGCGATATGGATGTGGTTGTATCATCGTTGAAGACATTTGATGTCTCCGTGTCAGCGAGACCACTGATATCGGCCAGCATTGTTGTTGCGGCAGCATCTGGTAGCTTCTTTTGTGGCGTGGAGGTGGACATTTTGCTCATGGCCAAGAGGGTGGATGATGACGCTGCTGTTGCTGTCATTGAGGTGTGGCTAGTGGTGGCGGCCACGGTACTTGTGTTTGCCATTGTGCAGCTCGAGGAGGTGGTGGCGGTGCTATTGTTTGTTGATGTTGCTTTCGACATGTTGCTGTTGGGTCTTGAAGGCTCTGTGTCGGCTCTTGGAGAAATCAAACAAATCCCGTATTTTCACTTCTTAAACATTTTCTAAAACAAAAACATAAAAGTCTCTCATAATATCTCTTCCGTTTGAGGGCGGATGGGAGGAAGGGGTTGTTCCAAATTCAATTCCTTGAAATATCGAAAATAAAATTTCTTCTTTTTATATTTTTTCTTCTTCCTTTCTTTCTTCAAATGTTGTTGCTGCTAGTGTTGTTCCTGGCTGCTGCGTCGGTGGTCATCAACAGAATCGCATTGGATTATCCATTTAGACTTGTTGTTGTTGTTGCTACTATTGTACACTTCACAGGAGAGCACACAATAGAGCGAGTGAATTGAGCAATTGAGAGCTGTGTTCACAACAATGACAACGATAACAAGAAGTACAAAAAATAGACAGACGGGCCGACGGACAGACGCTCTAGATTTTTTTTTTTCGCTAAACTAAACGTTGTAGAATTGTCTCAGTGTTGTCTTCTTTTGAGAATTTCCTGATTGCTGCAGTGCTGAACATCATATCCATGGAATATACATTGAACCTGGAATGGAGAAAGAGAAAAGAGGAGGAGAGATAAATAAACGATAAATTTAAATATAAATATTAATGCAATTAACACCTCTTTGTTGTGGGCGGGTGGGCGCACAGTTGATGTGTCTGCTCAATTAATCATTAAATAGGTTAGACGACTATGGACCCTACTACCAGCGGGGAATTTAAACTATTAGATAACATTGGTATTGAACAAGTTTCACTCAAAAAACGTTATTATCGAGCCAGGTTTTGTTGAGGAACGTTTTTATCGATAAAGTTGTCAAAATCAAACGTTATCAAAATTTTTTTATTCAAATTCTAGCTATCGGTACGGTTTTGTATTCAAAAGTTATTCTTTTATAAATCTTGTAATCGAGACATTTCTCCATATACAACATTGTTATCGAGCCAGTTTTCTATACTTAACACTGATATCGATCTAGTTTTTTATGATGCCTATAAGAAAAACGATGTTATCGAACACATTTCTTTTGAAAATGGGGATAACCAATAGTTTTTCCATAGAAAATATTTGTTATCGAAATGGTTTTAATTGAAAATCGCTGTTATCGAACAGGTTTTCAATGGAAAATGTTAATATTCGAAAAAAAAATATTGAAAATCTTGTTATCGATTAGGATTTCTATTTAAAAGTTGGTTATCGATCCTATTTTCTATTATAGAAGTAACTATCGAGACAGTTTTCCATTGATAATGTTGTTATCGATTTAGTTTATTATAGGAAACATTTTTATCGATTACATTTTTTGTAGCATTTTCAGCGTTATCGAATAATTTTAAATATAGAAAATGCTATTATCGAACAATATTTGGAAAGAAGACGTTATTATCGGTATTGTCTCCTTAGAATCTGTTGAAAATTGTGTTATCGAATGGGTTTTCTATAGAAAATGTTTATTATAATAATGTTATCGATTGAGTTTTCTATAGAAAATATCTGTTATCGAACTGGTTTTCAATGAAAATCGTTGTTATCGAATAGGTTTTCAATAAAAAATGTTAATATTCGAAATGAAAATGATTGAAAAATCTTGTTATCGATTAGGATTTCTATTTAAAAGTTGGTTATAGATCCTATATTCTATTATGAAAGTTATTATCGAGACAGTTTCCCATAGATAACGTTGTTATCGACTTAGTTATTTATAAGAAGCAGTTTTATCGATTCCATTTTTGGCATTATCGATTGTGTTAAATATATAGAAAACGCTGTTATCGAATAATATATCGAAAGTAGACGTTGTTATCGATAATGTGTTCTAAGAAAAACGTTGTTATCGAATAAATTTCTTTTAAAAATTGTATTATCGAATGGATTTTCTACAAAAAATATATATTATTGAACCCGTTTTCAATGAAAGTCGTTGTTATCGAAAAAGTTTTCAATGAATAATGTTAATATCGAAAAAAAATATTCATTGACAATTTATTATCGATCCGGATTTCTATGGAAACGTTTGTTATCGATCCAATTTCCTATCGGAGGCATTGCTATAAAGCCAGTTTCCATAGATAACGTTGTTTTCGATTTAGATTATTTAGGAAACTATTTTTATCGATTACATTTTTTATGGCACAAGGCGTTATCGAAAAAGTTTAATACAACGCTGTTATGGAATACATAATATTTAGAAATTAGACGTTGTAATCGATGTGTTCTAAGAAAAACCTTGTTATCAAAAACATTTCTTGTGAAAATTGTGTTTTCGAATGGGTTTTCTAGAAAAATATTTCTATTTGAATCCGTTTTCAACGACAAACGCTGTTATCGAAAAAAAAATTCAAAGAAAAAAGTTAATATCGAAAAAAATATTTATTGAAAATTTTGTTATCGATCCGGATTTCTATGGAAAATGCTATTATCGATCTAATTTGCTATTGAAAGCATTGTTATCGAGCCCGTTTTCCATATATAATGTTGTTATCGACTTAGATTATTTTAGGAAACTTTTTTATCGATTACATTTGTGGTTACACAAGGTGTTATCGAATAAGTTGAATATAGAAAACGCAGTTATTCGAAAGAAGACGTTGTTATCGATTACATTTCTTTTTAAAATTGTGTTATCGAATGGGTTTTGTATGAAAAATATTTATTATTGAACCCGTTTTCAATGTTATCGAAAAATTTTCAGAGAAAAATTTTACTATCGAAAAAAATATTTATTTAAAATTTTCTTATCGATCCCGATTTCTATGGAGACGTTTGTTATCGATCGAATTTCCTATCGGAAACATTGTTATCAAAACAGTTTTCCATCGATAACGTTGTTATCGATTTAGATTATTATTGAAAACCTTTTCTATCGATTATATTTTTGATTGCAGAAGCGTTATCGATTAAGTTTAATAATGTAAAAATGTATGTTATCGAACAATTTTCCTATTAAAAATGTTTTTATCGATCAAGTTTTTGTATTACAATTCTTGTTATCGATCCATTGTCCATTAAAATTATTGTTATCGAGCCAGTTTTATAATAGAAAATGTTGTTATCGATTCAGATAAATATAGGAAGCATATTTAACGATGACATTTTTGTTGGAAAATGGCTTATCGATTAATTTTTAATATACAAAATGCTGTTATCGAACTACTTTTTCGAAATCAAACGATTTTACTTACAACTTTTATTAAGAAAATTGTGTTATCGAATAGGTTTTCCATAGAATTTACTTCTTATCGAACCAGCTTCCAAAGAAAATGGTTGTTATCGAATAATTTTTAACAAGAAATTTGTGTTAATGATCCATAATTCTAAGGAAAAGTTTGTTATCGATGCAATTTTCTATTAAAAATGTTTGTTATCGAAACAGTTTTTCAGAGATAACTTTGTTATCGACTTAGTATTTAGTTAAAAACGTTACTATCGATACAGTTTTCTGTAAAAAAGCGTTGTTATCAAATGCATTTTCCCATGTAAATTGTGTTATCGAACAAATTTCCTACTAAATATTCCTATTTTCGATTTGAGTACTGGTCACAAGCGTTCGTGCCACTTCGTATGCAATAAAAATTCTATTGCATTCCTTATCCAATACTTTCTATTCCATTTATTATCCCCCATCCCATTTGTATGCACTGGGAAATCTGACATGTGTTCTGCGATGGCAATAACACTACTACGTTTCAATTTTGCCAGTTCCTAGGCATTGTTTTGATGAACAACAACCAACCGAGTGTTTCCTTTTAAAGAAATTTCAATCATAAAGGCTTTGTGTTTGCCGAATGCGAATTAATTAATAATTTATTGAATACAATCGTATAAACAATATTTATATTTTTCCTTTTTAAATTTTTATTATTGACGGCAGATGTAAATTCAAATCGATTTTTTGTTTTTGTAAAATGCGTTTGTTTTTTCACAGAAATCGTAGTTGAAAACAAAGTTATAAAAAAGCATTGTTATCGATTAAGTTCCTATAAAAAACATCATTATCGAACCATTTTTCGTTCGTATTTTTTATAGAAAAATGTGTTATCGAACTCTTTTGTTGTTATTTGTTGTGTTATCGGAGTTTTTGTTTTATTGAAAACTGTGTTATCGAACTGACTTCGTAAAGAAAATTGCGTATAAAATAAATTTACGGTGTTATCGATAGTATATGTATATAAATCTCTGTTATCGATAGTTTTTAATGAGGAAGACAGTGTTATCGATGATATTTTTTCTGAAACTGTGTGCAATTGTTCAGATGGTTTAGTGAAAATTGCATAAGTTATCGATTTTCTTTATATTTTTTTGTTATCAAATTATTGTTCCCATAGAAACCTGTATTATCGATTGTATTTTTGTAGAAAATTGTGTTATCGAACAACTTTGTTCTTCTCTGCTGTGTTATCGGAAGTTTTGTTTTGTTTAAAACTATGTTATCGAACGGACTTTGCATAGAAAATTGTGTTGCAAATATAATTAATGTGTTATCGATAGGATATATTAAATAAATCTGTGTTATCGATATTTTTTTTCTGTGGAAAAAAGTGTTATCGATGATAGTTTTTTTTGTTTTTTTTTTTTTGAAACTGTGTTATCTAGCAATTTATTTCATTGCTCAAAGCGTTTAAAGAAAATTGGATAAGAGATAATTACTGTGTTATCGATAGCATATGTTAAATAAATCTGTGTTATCGATAGATTTTTTCTTTGGAAAACAGTGTTATCGATTATAGTTTTTGTTGAAACTGTGTTATCGAGCAATTTATTGCTCTTAGCGTTTAGAGGAAATTGGATAAAAAACGGAGTTATCGATTTGTTCATATTTTTTTGTTATCGACTTTTCCTATAGAAACCGGTCATAGAACGGACTTTTTATAGAAAATTGTGTTGCAAATATAATTACTGTGTTATCGATATTTTTTCTGTGAAAACCCGTTTTATCGATGATAGTTTCTGTTGAAAACTGTGTTATCGAAGTGACATTTACTGTGTTATCGATGATATTTGTAGTTGAAAACTTTGTTATCCATCAAACTTTTTATTGAAAATTGTGTTTTCGATGTTATTTCCAGTAGAAAACTGGGTTAACCAGCTATTTCCGTTATCGATTTTTTATAATTTTTTTTTTGTTATCGACTTTTCCTGTTATAGAATGGACTTTGTATAGAAAATTACGTTGAAATATAATTACTGTGTTATCGACAGTTGTTTCTGTGGAAACCCGTTTTATCGATGATAGTTTTTGTTGAAAACTGTGTTATCGAACTGACATTTACTGTATTACCGATGATATTTTTGGTTGAAAACATTGTTATCGATCGAACTTTGTATGGAAAATTGTGTTTTCGATGTTATTTCCAGTCGAGAAATGAGTTATCGATTTATTTTCGTTATCGATTTTTTTATAATTTTTTCGTTATCGACTTTTCCTACAGAAACCTGTTATAGAACGGAATTTATATAAAATATTACGTTGAAATATATTTACTGTGTTATCGACAGTTCTTTCTGTGGAAACCCGTGTTATCGATGATATTTTCTTTATTGATTATCGATTTATTTTCCTTATCGATAGTTTTTTTGTTGAAAACAGAGTTAGCGATGATAGTTTTTGTTAAAACTGTATTATCGAGCAATTTGTTCAATTGCTCGAAAGCGTTTAGGGGAATTTGGATAAGAAATCTTAGTTATCGATTTTTTTTATAAATTCTTTGTTATCGATTTTTCCTATAGAAACCTGTTACAGAACGGACATCGTATAGAAAATTACGTTGCAAATATAATTACTATTTTCTGTGGAAAATCGTGTTATCGATAATAGTTTTTGTTGAAAACTGCGTTATCGAACTGAAATTTACTCTGTTATCGATCGAACTTTGTAGAGAAAATTGTGTTTTCAATGATATTTCCAGTAGAGAACTGGATTATCGATTTATTTTTTTTTTTTATAGAAATCTGTGTTATCGACTATAGAAATCTGTTATCGATTACATTTTTCTTGAAAAGTGTGTTATCGAACATTTTTTTTCATTTGCTTACATTGTTGAAGGTAGATTACAGGGATTTAAAAAGAAAAACAATATGACCAGAAGTAAATCCCATTGTCGGAACATGGGTATAGGAGGATAACACCGCCACCCACCATAAAAAAACACATGAGGTCATTCACTTATTCAATTATTAACGCGTATTAAAGAATCGTCGCATATACATTAATTTTACATACTACAAACATATATACGCACACTCCCGCCGCCATCGTCCAGCCAAAAAGAAAATTAAAAGAAGCAAAAAAAAGGTTGTACGGTCTGATATATTTTGGGTGGCAGTGAGGGTGGTTGTTTTATATATTCTCTTTGTCAATGGCGTTCATTCATTCGTTCGTTCGTTCTTACATCACCTGAGACAATTTTAATGACAGGAAACAATGAAAAGCCCCCAGTCAGAGGATTGATAAAGCTCTCCTCTCCTCCTTCGAGAAGTGGCCGTAAAAGTAGCAAGCAGGCACCATGATTACAAAAGCTCTCAAGAGATTTTCTTTCGGAGAATTCTTGCATTATGTAAATTTTTCTTGCAGGACATTTTCTTAGAGGAGGAAGCTTTTTGAAGGATGGGGGAAATATTTAGTAAATTTAAAGTAAATCCTAAGAATTTATTATTCAATTGAAGGTATTTTGAGAATTATTTTTGAAAACAAATTCTGGGCCTCCCCTCCCCTAAAAAATTTTATTGTAAAATTTTACAATAATGCGTAGTTGATAGTTGTAAAGCCCATATCGAAAAAAAAAAATAAATAAATATTTTGGTCATGTCACGAAATATTGAAATTGGCTCTTATCCAAAATACAATTAAAATACGTTTTTGTATTGTTGTTTTTTGGTTTTTCCTCCTTTAGGTCTTCTTTCGCAGTGGTCCAAATAAGTGTAATAAATTCCAATGGTTATTGCGGTATCGCATTGTCCGCGTACCATTCCACCGATATCTTGGGATTTTTTTATTACATATTTATAACAACACATGCATGTGAGAAGAAGGGTGTGTGTGTGGGTGTGCGCACATGAATGTCTTACAAGAGAACATTTTTGGGATTAACATTACCATAATTAACACACATATTTATACCCGTTTTTTTTTTTCTTTCAATAAATTCTTATGATAATGACTTATTTTCCGATTTATTTTGATCGATTCGCATTGCTGGCGGAGGATATCAGACTTATTGAATTTCAAATAAGCATACAATATATTTATGGAATATAACATATTCTTTTGATAATAAATGCTCAATAAGAATATTTTCCATAAAAAGCAAATTCAATAAAAATTAATGTCTTCTACAGGAAACTCGGTCGATAACAAGGTTTTCAGTAGAAAATCCCCTCAAAAATAAATTTGTTAATGACATTCTTGACCGATACAGATGTTGTCTATATAGAAAAAACGTCTATATAGAATTAACGTTGCTATAGATAGAAAAAATAGGTCATTAACTAAGTTTCCTTTGGATAACTTGGTCGATAAAACTGTTGTCTGTGAGAAACTTGATCGATAACAAAGTTTTCGCCAGAAAAATAGATAATTGGCGAAGTTTCCTTTCGAAAACTGGATCGATAACAATGTTTTCTGTGAAAAAATGGGTCGATAACAACCATTCCGACAGGAAGGTAGATAAGTAGTAAAGTTTTCTTTAGAAAACGCGATCGATAACAATGTTTGCTGTGATAAACTGGATCGATAACAATGTTTTCTTTGAAAAATGGGTCGATAATAACCATTTCGACAGGAAAGTAGAGGAGTAGGATTTTTTTTTATTTAGAAAACGTGATCGATAACAATGTTTGCTGCGATAAATTGAATCGATAACAACGTTTTCGTTAGGAAAATAGATCAATAGTATAGTTTCCTTTACATAACTGGATCGATAACATAGTTTTTTTTTAAAGATAATTCGATCGATAACAATGTTTTCTTTTAGAAATTGTATCCATTACAACGTTTTCAATGGAAAAATAGATCCTCCCTTTGGAAAACTGGATCGATAACATAGTTTTTCAAAGATAATTGGGTCGATAACAATGTTTTCTATAAGACTCTGGATCGATAATAACCAATTCGATAGGAAAGTAGATGAGTAGTAACGTTTTCTTTAGAAAACCTTATCGATAAGAATGCTTTCTTTGATGAAGTGGATCGATAACAATGTTGTCCATAAGAAAACAGATCAATAGTGAAATTTCTTTTAGAAAACTGGATCGATAACATAGGCTTTTTATAGATATTTGGATTGATAACAATGTTTTTTTTTATCAGAAATTGTGTCGATAACAACGTTTTTAATGGAAAAATAGATCAATAGTAAAGTTTCCTTTAAACAACTGGATCGATAACGTAGTTTTTTAAAAGATGATTGAATCGATAACAATGTTTTCTGTGAGAAATTAAACCGATAACAATGTTTTCTATGAGAAACTGTATCGATAACAACGTTTTCAATTGAAAAATATATCAATAATAAAGTTTCCTTTGGATATCTGGATCGATAATAATGTTTTATATGAGAAACTACTTCGATAACGACATTTTCGATAGGAAAATAGATCGATAATAAAGCATAATTTGGATAACTGGATCGATAACAATGTTTTCCATGAGAAACTGGATGTTTAGTAAAATTTTCTATGAGAAACTGTGTCGATAACAACCTTTTTGTTAAGAAAATTGTTCAATAGTAGAGTTTCCTTTACAAAACTTTATCGATAACATAGGTTTTTTTGCAGATAACTGGATCGATAATAATGTTTTCTATGAAAAAATAGGTAGATAACAACGTTTTCAATGGAAAAATAGATCAATTGTAAAGTTTCCTTAAGCAAATTGTTTCGATGACATATTTTATGAAGATGATTGGATCGATAACAAAGTTTTCTATGAGAAACTGGATTGATAAAAACGTTTTCAGTGGGAAAATAGATCAATAGTAAAGTTTCCTTTGGAAAACTGGATCGATAACATCGATTTTTTATAGATAATTGGATCGATAACAATGTTTTCCATGAGAATCTGCATCAACAAAAAACATTTTGATAGGGAAGTAGATGAATAGTAAAGTTTTCTCTAGAAAGCAGGATCGATAACAACATTTTCAATTGAAAAATATATCAGTAATTTCCTTTAGATATCTGGATCGATAACTATGTTTTCTATAAAAAAAACTGGATCAACAACCGCGATCATATCAGATACTGGACCGATAACAACGCTTTTGATAGGAAAATAGTTCAATAACAATTTTTCCTTTCAAAAACTGGATCAATAACAACTCAATAACGCAAGTTTTTGTTAAACCGATAACAATTTTTTTGGTAGTATGTTGGATCAACAACCCTATTTTCTATAGAAAAGTGGATCGATAAGGAGACCTTCTATAGCAAACTGGATCGATAACAATTTTTTGTATGGAAAATATGATCGATAACAATGCGTGTTTTCATTTTCCGATAAAAACACCGTCGATAACAAAATTTTCTATGGAAACTCCAATCGATTAAATTTTTTATTATAAAAACACCAATTTATAACAATATTTTCTATAAAAAAGACAATTCTATAAAAGCTCAAATCGATAACAACAGTTTTTATAAAAACTCTAATTGATAACAACAGTTTCTATAAATACTCCAATCGATAACACAATTTTCTATAGAAAGTCTAATCGATAAAATATTTTCTACAAATAATCCAATCGATAATACAATTTTCTATAGAAAGTCTAACCGCTAATGCTTTCCTTAAGAACTGCAATCGATAACATGATTTCTATAAAAACTTCAATCGATAACAATGTTTTATATTAAATCTCAATTCGATAACAAGATTTTCTAAAAATAACTCCAATCGATAAAGTCATTTCTATAAAAACTAAAATCGAAAACAGCAATTTCTATAAAAAAAACTCTTCGATAACCAAATGTTTTATATAAACTTAAACCGATAATACCATTCTATAAAAACTCCAATCGATAATAAGATCTTATAAAGACTCCAATCGTTAAAAAAAAAAAAAAACATTTTCTATAAAAACTCCAATCGATAACAATATTTTCTTTGAAATCTCCAATCGATGACAACATTTTCTATACAAACTCCAATCGATATCAATATTTCCTATAAAACCTCCAACCGATAACAACATTTTCTATAAATACTCTAATCGATTATAAGATTTTCTACAAATTTTCTCCAATTGATAACAATATTTTCTTTGAAATCTCCAATCGATAACAATATTTTTTATACAAACTCCTTTTCCTGTTGTTCTATAAAAACTCTAATCGATAACAATATTTTCTATAAAACCTCAAATGGATAACAACATTTTCTACAAAAATTCTAATCGATAGCAATAGTTTCTAAAAATGAATGATAACGTTTTCTATAACAAACTTTTTCGATAGCAAGCTTCAACAATATAAAACTTTTCGATAACAATGTTTTTTATGGATAACTAAATCGATAACATTATCGATAACAATTTCCGCAATAGCAAACTGGAGCGATAACTATATTTCCCCTAGAAAATGTATTCGATAACAACATTTTCAATAGAGGTTTTTGGCAATGGGACTATTATAAAGCGAAGGTCCATTGAACGATAACAACATTTCCTATATCACCATCATCATCATGAACATCGTAATCGAATCTAGTTCATTTCTAGGAATTTGGGTGACTAAGCCAAAACCCCCCGCCCCCCTGAAGAAAACCAATCTCTCGCCTAAAATCCAATCTCCATTGCAAATTACCCGCACATTTCGAACTTTTGTGTGATGTTTTTTTTTGTATTCAAAACAAATTTCATTTCGTTGTAGGGAAAATATCTTTTTACGAATTCCGTGTATCGACGAAGATGATGATGATGATGTTGTTGTTTTCGGTGGTGGTGATGAGTGAGTAAAAGGAATTCCTAAAGTGTTCATTGATGACTAATGCGAATGGCTGGCCTGGCCTAGTCGGTGGTAGTCATTCATGCAAAAACATCCAAAATACATGAAACAAGAGAAACATTCAAAAACCAACAACAACAACAACAACAACAAAATGTTATGAATCTCCCAACCTCCCTTCTCCCATTCATGCGCTTGCTTAGTTTCTCGGTTTAGTAGCATCAAGGAAACTCATTAGTGGGCCATCACTCAGGCCGACCGACCGACCGACCCATCGACTGCCTGCCCACACTCACCACCAACAACAACCACCACTGAACTTTCATGAAATCGAAATGAACGCAAATTTTTTGTACATTGAATTGGACAATGGATTGAGTATTGAAAACAAAACGAAACAACAACAAAGACATCTATACGAGATGGTTTTAAATATTGAACAAAAAAGAAAATATTGAAATGTCAATCATAAGTCCATTGTTTTTTGGCAGCGAATTGAGAGTGTCATTAAACTGAACTGGACCGTGAATGAGATTTACAGAGAACACCTTGTTATCGAACAAGTTTTTCTATACGAGACATTGTTATCGAAAAATATTCCTCTAAAAACTATTTACAACACGAACAATTATGCACCGGAAAATATTGTTATCGATAAAAATGTTCATTTAAATATTTATAATCAAAATCGTTATTCACAGAAGCCATTGTTATCGATCCTATTTCTTTTTATTGTTATCGAACAATTACGCCATAGAAAACATTGTTATCGATCCAAATTTTCATTTACAGATTTATTATCGAATACGTTTTTTGCAGAATCCATTGTATCGATTTCATTTTACAAAAATATTGTTATCGATTTGTTTTTTAATAGTAAACAATGTTATCGATCAATCGTTGTCCATAGAAATGTTGCTATTGAATCTGTTTTCCACATATTTGTTGTTGTTGTTGTTGTCAGGATTTTGGTAGAAAACACTTTGACAAATAACAGTGTTATCGATCGAGATTACAATAGAAAACATTGTTATCGACAAAGTTCTGCATAGAAAAAGTTATTATCGATAAATATTTTTCTGTTTTCCACATGTTTGTTAGTTATCGATCGAGATTAAGGTTAAAAACATTGTTATCGATAAATATTTAGACAGATAACAGTGTTATCGATCCAAATTACAATAGAACACATTGTAATCGAAAAATTTTTGCACAGAAAATATTGTCATCGATAAATATTTATACAGATAACATTGTTATCGGTCGAGATTCCTATAGAAAACATTGTTATCGAAAAGGTTTTCCATAGCAAACAATGATATCGATTATTTTTTCATAGAAAACGTTGTTATCAATAAATATTTATACAGATAGCATTGTTATCGATCGAGATTACAATAGAAAACACTGTTTTCGACAAAATTTTGCATAGAAAAAGTTATTATCGATAAATATTTATACAGATAACATTGTTATCGAATCGAGATTCCTATATAAAACATTGTTATCGAAAAATTAATCTGCAGAAAACATTGTTATCGAAAAGGTTTTCCATAGCAAACAAAGGTATCGATTATTTTTTCATAGAAAACATTGTCATCGAATAAGTCTTTTCTTCTAAACAACTTGTTATCGATTTATTTTTCTATAGAAAACAATGTTTTCCATCTACAATTCCTTGAAAATATAGTTATCGAACATGTTTACTATATAAGTGTGCGTGTCGATAGAGATTTCTATATAAAACATTGTTATCGAAAATGTTTTCAATAGAAAACATTTTTATCGAAAAAAAAAACATTGTTATCGAAGGGGTTACTCTAGAATATATTGTTATCGGATAATGTTTTCGATCGATAACAATGTTTTCCATCGACACTTCATTGAAAATATGGAAAATATGAAACTATGTTGTTGATCTAATTTCCTATCGAAAACATTGTTATCGATACAGTTTCAGATAGAAAACATTGCTATCGATCCCGTTTCGGATAGAAAACATTGTTATCGATCCAGTTTTCAAAAATAAACTATATTGCTGATCAATTTTCCTATCAAAATCGTTGTTATCGATTCAGTTTATCATAGAAAACATTGTTATCGATTCAATTTTCACTAGAAAAAATGTTAGCGATCTAGTTTTTGATCCATTTTCCTATCGAAAACGTTATTATCGATCCAGTTTCTATTAGAAATCATTGTTATCAATCTAGTTTCTCGTACAAAACATTCTTATCGATCCAATTATCTAAAGAAAACTTAATTTTTGACCCATTTCTCCATGGAAAACATTGTTATCGACAAAAGTTCTCACTGAAAAAATTGTTATCGATCAATTTTTCTCTGGCACAAATTCTTATCGAATCCAATTTGTATTTAAAACCTCGTTGTCTTTTAAAATGTTTTCTATGCGAAACTTTTTTTTGTGCGATAAATTACTGAATCTATGCCATGGAATATTTTCTGGATCAATTGTCGCACAAGTTTTCAATTAGAGTTGCGGTGTTAATTTTTCAAATAAATCAACTAAATTTAGCTGATTATCGATTATTTATAGAAATTCATAATTTTTTTTCACTAATCATCACTGCAAATTGTCACATTTATTTATTTAAAGTTTAAAAAGGGCCCCAACACAGAAAGGTTATATAGGCCCTTGATTTTACAATTTTAATACAAATTATTAAATCAGTTAATCAATTTTTAATATAATATATGATGTAAAAAAAAAAGATCTAGTCAATATTTAAATCAAATTATACACATTGATATCTGTAAGAAATTGTTTTATGTTTTCGAATTTATCTGCTTCCAAAAGTATGGATATATCTTTAATCTTGTATTTGTTTTTAATATTCTCATGTGAGGTGCACTCGTTAAAAATGTGGTAGATTGTTAGTGGCTTTGTACAAATGCAAATAGGGGGTGCAGATTTTTCTATGATATATTTATGAGTAAGTAAAGTATGTCCAATTTTCAGTCTATTTAGTTTGCTTAAATCCTTTCTCTTTAATGATGGATGTGTATATTTGTATGGAATATGATTTATTAATTTAAATAATTTGGAATCTCGACTGCTCATTACCCACTCTTCATTCCACTGATCATGAACATATTTTTTTATTTGCCTTCTGTAATCAGGAAATTGATATTTATATTTCAAGTTGATATCGTCTTTGAGTGAATCCTTTGCTAATTTGTCAACTTTATCATTTTCATATATGTTAAAATGGCTCGGGACCCATAGAAATTCAACGTAATTGTATGACATTCTACATAAGATTTCCCTAATTTCCTGTACTAAACTGTTCCTACTGAAATTATCATCTAACCCTTCTAATGAGCTTTTGCTGTCAGAAATAATTAATATATTTGCTCCATGGTAGTTTTCACGAACCTTTTCTAGGGTTACTTTAATTGCCAGTAACTCACAAGTATAAATAGAAGAATAGTTGCAAGTTCGGATTTTTGTCGAAAAGTGGTCTCCAAAATATGCAAAGCCAGATTTTTCATTTATAACTGAGCCATCAGTATAAAATTTTATAAAGTTTTTATAATTAGAATTTATTATTTCTAAATAACGTTGGTGTACTTCTTCAGGGATCATGTTTCTTTTGTTAATATAGGCAAGTCTTAAATTTAAATTTATCATAGTAAAAGTCCAAGGAGCTACAGTTGATGTTGATAATGGGTTTATATTTTTTATGTCGATAGGGAATTTGGTTACTACTTTTAACATTTCGTTGTAAGCTCGTGTGTAAAGTGGTTGATATGTCAATGACTTGGCTTCAAATTTTCTAACTTTTGCTGTGTTATTTAACATAGAATAAAAAGGATGGGTTTTCAGAGAAAATATTTTCAGTGTGTAATTTAGTAGATGTTTTAGTCGTCTATAATTAAGAGGTTGGTTGGAAGAGAGAGCCAGTAGAGAACTAGTAGGACTAGTCCTGAATGCTCCAAGAGAAAGTCTTATACCTGTATTTAATATAGTGTCAAGAGTTTTTAGTCGACTGCTCGAAGCTGAATTGTAGATTATTGAAGCATAGTCAATTGTCGGCAGAACTATTGAATTTAATATTTTTAAGAGTGATTGTTGATCAGATCCAAATTTTGTACATCTTAACATCTTTATAATACTTAGTTTTGAATTCGCTTTAGCCTTGATATGTTGGATATGATGATGAAATGAAAGTTTTTCATCAAAGATAACACCTAAAAATTTATGTTTGTTTACAAATTGTATATTATTATCATCCAATTTTAGAGAAATGTTAATATCGTTCTGTTTTCTGCGTCTTGAGAATTTAATAGCAACAGTTTTCTCGGCATTAAATTTAAAACCAGTTTTGTTATTCCATGATAATAGCTTGTTAATAGAACACTGAATATGTTTTGTTATTGTGGAAATATTATTCCCTGAAGAATAGATAACAAGGTCATCGGCATATAATAGAGATTTTACATTTGGTTTGATATTATTAAATATAGAGTCAATCGCTAAAAGGAAAAGGGTTACACTAAGGATTGATCCCTGAGGTACTCCGTTTTCTAGATAGTAACTTTTTGAGTGCGTATTTCCTACAAGAACAGAAAATTTTCTGTTTGTTAAGAAATTTGAAATAAAAGAAATCATATTTCCTTTTATTTCAGAGCGATTGAGTTTTTCTAATATTAATTTTCTCCATACGCAGTCATACGCTTTACAAAGGTCAAAAAATACTGCTACTAAATCTTTTTTGGTAGAGAAGCTCTCCATTATGTCAGAATGTAATATAGCCAAATTATCAATAGTACCTCGATTCTTTCTGAAAGCAGATTGGTTGATATTTAATATATTTTTTGTTTCGAGATACCATATTAGTCTTCTATTTATCATTCTCTCCAAGAGTTTACATAGGCAGTTTGTGAGAGATATAGGTCTATAATTATTTTGCTTTGCTGAGTCTTTACCTGGTTTAAGCACTGGTATCACAAGAGCTTTTCTCCATTTATCAGGAAAAACTCTTTCTGTCCAGATTAAGTTATAGAAATCTAAAATATATTGTAAAGAGATATCATTTAATTTTTTTAACATTTCGTATCTTATATTATCCGGACCTGGAGACGATCCTTTGCACATTTTCAGAGCAGATTTTAATTCTAACATAGAAAATTTTGAATTATATGGTTCCCCATTATTGTCAAAATTGAGTGATATTTGCTTTGTTTTTGAGTAATCTATAAAACTTGAAGAGTAATTTGAAGAAGAAGAATTGTTGGCAAATTGTTTGGCAAACAAGTCTGCAATATCTTTTGGGTTTGTTACTAATGTGTCATTGTGTTTGAGGAAGTTTATTTGCTGATGGTTGGTGGATCCATTGAGTGATCTAATTTTTCGGAAAACTGTTGACGACGAAGTTCGAAGGTTTATACTTTCACAAAATGTAATCCAAGATTTTTTACGGCTAGCGCGAATTTCTTTGCGAATTGTTGCTTTCATTTTAAGGTAATTTGCAAGATTCTCAGAATTCATATTATTTTTAAATTTTTTTAGAAGTTTTCTTCTTTCCTTAATCAATGTCTTTATTTTGTGGTTCCACCATGGTACTTGCCGTTTATTAACAGTGGAAGATTTTATGGGAATGGCATTTTTTGCAGATTCTATGATTGAATTGACTATGTGTTCTTCTAAATCATTAATTGAATTAAATGCGTTAAAAGAACCCTTAAGTTCGCATTGAAAATTGTCCCATTTTGCTTTATTTATATTCCAAGTTTCTCTACGTTGTAAAGATGGAGAAAAATCTTTATACTTTATAAGTATAGGATAATGATCGCTGTTGTGTAAATCGTCGCATACAGTCCATTCAAAATATCGAGCAATTTGTGGAGATATTAAGCTTAGATCAATGTGACTGAATGATTTATAAGCCAAACTAAAATGGGTTGGACAATTTATATTATTCATTAAATTTATATCATTTTCATTTATAAAATCATATATGATTTTCCCTCTTTGATCGGTTTTTTCAGATCCCCACATGGTATTATGAGAATTGAAATCTCCTAATAACATGTAAGGGAGATCGAATTGATTAATTAAATTATTTAGCGAGCTTTTAGATAAAGTTTCCGACCCTGGAAGATATATCGAGCATAATATACATTTAATAGGAAAACTAATTTTAATAGCTATTGCTTGTAAATCAGTATTGAGTTGGAGTTCAGAGGCTTCTACCATATTATTTACATAAATACATACACCGCCATGAGCAGTATTTGTTGTATTTAAGTTTTTATAAAAACATTTAAAATTTTTGATATTTTTGTGATAATTTGATTTAAATTTTGATTCTTGTATGCATATTGCTAGGCAATTAATATTTGAGATTAATAATTTGGTGTCATCTATATGATTGTTAAATCCATTACAATTCCATTGTATAATTTGATATTCACTGGTCATATGAGCTGGTGCTGTTGTATGTTTCATCTTCCATTGTTTCTATTTTGTTCAGTTCTTCACTGTTTGTGTTTTGTTTTTTCTTTTTTTCTGTATTAGACAGTTCTCTCTTTTTTCTTTTTGATATACCTTTTGGTATCAGAGAAATTTTTGTTCCATCTGTTTTCTTCACTTCTCGAATAGAAGAGATAGTTGACAAGGCTTCTTTTATAGTTTTTGTTGGTGATGTTTTTTCTGTTTGAGTTATATTTTTCTCTCGAGTATTTTGTTTGCATCGACATTCGCAACTGCATTGTTTGTTAATAGTTGGCAATTTTGAAATGTCTGAATATGTTGTTGGTAGAGGGTTCCTCATCTCATAAATTTTTCTTGCTTCGTGTATACTCTTTTTCTCTTTTATGCGTATAGTTTGAATTGCAAATTCTCGTTTGTAAGTGGTGCATTCTTTGGAGAAGCTGTTATGCTCTTTTCCACAATTTGCACATTTTGGGGTGTTGTTGCATTTTTCTCGTTTACCATCTTCTTTGATCTCCGTATGTACTGTGTTACTGCAGTGTGGGCAAAGTTTGACGTTTGACGTGCATTTCTCAGACACGTGTCCAAATTGAAAACAATTGTAACACCTGAGGGGATTTGGAATGTAGTGACGGACCTTAACTCGAAAGAAGCCAATGAGAACGTTTTCGGGAAGATCTCTAGTATTAAACGTTAGTATATACAAACCAGAATCCACATTTGTCAATGTTCGCGTTTCTGGATCTCGCCTTTTTAATCGTTTTATATCAGTAACTTGGAGATTCAATTTTGTGATTTCCTCTTTCAGTTCAGTGTCACTTAAATCCCTCAGATCATTGGTATAGATAATGCCTTTGGACATATTCAATGTTTTGTGTTCTTCAACATTAACGAAAACAACGGAAGATAGAGACAGCATTTGTATAATTTTGTTTGCTTGTTTTCCATTTGTGCATTGAATTAGCAGCTGACCACTTCGGAGTTTTTTGCAATCTATTATGTTACCTCCAACTGCGCTGATAGATTTTTGGATTAAGAACGGTGAAACGTTTGAAAACCCCTTATCTGCGTGTATTCCCGATCTGGACATAACTAAATAAGTCGGTTGTAGTGACTCTGGATTGAGGACAGATTTGCCCCTATCAAAGAGGATACCTCCCATTTTGGGAAGATAATTAATTTAAACTTATAATTTGAAGTCTACGTAAACTTGAATTTTTGTATTGTTAAAGAAAAAGTTAATAAAAGAGAGTTAGTTGGTTTGTGTGATTTTGTGTGTTGTCTTTTGTTTTCACTTTTTCTTGTTTCTGTTTGCTCCGAGTATGAGGCGCACGCGGCGGGTGTTAAACTCGCACTCAATTGTCACATAAACTGCGCATAGGCTCATGACAATTTATGAATTCACCAAAAACACAAAAAATGAACAACCTTTGATACTGACACGAAATTTGATTAGCAAATTCAATATTTATACCGGGTATTACTAATTTATTTAACCGAAATAAATTAGTCACGACTTTTCGGTACCATGGAGAAACCAAAAAAAAAAAAAAATACTTTATAATTTTCTAGTTTAGTAAATATAAATTCTGAAATTATCATATTAAGTATTGATTAACAAGTTTCGAGATACACTCGATTGGTAATTATTGAGTATAGTATATTGGCTGGAACATGCAATTGTCTTATCGCTCAACACACATTTTAAGTCAAGTGGACAAACGAGAGTGGCTGTAACGATTTAAACAAAAAAAAATCGGATGGTAACAATTTGTTTCCATTGTCCGATAAGGGGCTTTTGAGGTGTTATCGAACAATGCTATTTAAAATGAACACTTATTCTGAACAAGGTACATTTATCGAACATGTTTCATATGTATAAGGCACAGTTATCGAAATATATTCCTTCAGAAAACAGTATTATCATATTAGTTGCTCATAAAAAGACCATTGTTATCGATCATATTTTCTAGAGAAAATACTGTTATCGAACCAATACGTTAGAAAATTGATTTTATAAGATAAAATACAAATGAAGTTATCGAATAATTTTTACGTAAAGAATTGTATGGAACATCGATAGCTATATTATCGAATAGGTTTTTCATATAAAACATTGTTATCAAAGAATACTTCGAAAGAAAATTTATGTTATCGAATACGTTTACTATAAAATGTATTGTTATCGAATGATTTTCCAGTTGGAATCATTGTTACCGATAGGTTTTACTTTAGAAATGGTAATTATCGACATTATTTTCGATCGCGTTTTCCATAGTTATCGGTGTGATTTTCTTAAGAAAACATTGTTATCGATGGAGCTTTCTATGGAAAACATATTCTTCGACAAGGCTATAAATAGAAAACGCTGTTATCGGTTCTGTGTATGTTAGAAAACGCGATTATTGATTGAATTCTCTATAGATAACATTGTTATCGATCAATTTTTCTTTTGAAGACATTTTTTATCGATAATTATTTCTTTAGAATACTTTGTTATCGGTGTGATTTCCTCAAGAATTCGTTGTGATAAGTCGATAACACTGTTATCGATGGTGTTCACATACTTATCGGCAAGGCTTTCAATAGAAAATGTTATTGTCAACTGATTTTTTTTTCGTAAAAAACATAGTTATCGACTCAACTCAAAAGATCATTTGATGGATAATATTGTTATCGACATTTTTTCTACTGAAAATATTGTGGGATTTTTTTTTAGAAAACATTGTTAATGGTGCGTATTCCCTAAGAAACGGTTTTTATCGATTGGAATTTCTTTAGAAAACTTTGTTATCGGTATGATTTCTTCAAGAAAACGTTGTAATCGGTCAAGTTTTCTTTGGGCATCATTGTTTTTCATTACAAACGTTGTTATCGATGTGATTTCCATAAGAAAATACTGTTATCGATGGTGTTTTCATATTCATCGGCAAGGCCTTCAATGGAAAATTTTGTTATCGTCTGATTTTTTCGTTGAAAAATCATAGTTATCGATAGGGCATTTGATGGTTAACATTGTTATCGATCTATTTTTCTTATCGGTGTGATTTCCCTTAGAAAACTTTATTATCGATTAGGATTTCTTAAATAAACATTGTTATCGATATAATTTCTTTAAGAAAACGTTGTAATCGGCCGAGTTTTCTCTAGGAATCATTGTTATCGATCACTTTTTCCATTACAAACGTTGTTATCGATGTGATTTCCATATGAAAATACTGTTATCGATGGTGTTTACATATTTATCGACAAGGCTTTTTATGAATAAAATTGTTATCGATAATTTTTTTCTTTTGTATACCTTGTTCTATTTTGGGATTAATTAAGAAAGAATTGTTATCGGTGCGAATACAGTAAGAAAACGTTGTTATCGATTGGGATTTCTTTGGAAAATATTGTTATCGATGCGAATCCCCTAAGAAAACGTTGTTATCGATTGAGATTTGTTTAGAAAACATTGTTCGAAGTGCGAATTGCCTAAGAAAACGTTATTATCGATTGGGATTTCCTAAGAAAACATTGTTATCGATGTGTATTTCCTATGAAAACGTTGTTATCGATTGGGATTTATTAAGAAATCGTTGTTATCGATGCGAGTTTCTTAGGAAAAGGTTGTTATCGATTGGGATTTATTAAGAAATCGTTGTTATCGATGCGAGTTTCTTAGGAAAAGGTTGTTATCGATTGGGATTTGTTTAAAAAACATTGTTATCGATGCGAATTGCTTGAAAAAACGTTGTTATCGATTGGAAATTATTTAGAAAAATTATTATCGATGTGAATCCCCCTAAGGAAACCTTGTTATCGATTAAAATTTCTTTGGAAAATTTGTTATCGGTTTGATTTCTTTAAGTAAAGGATGTGATTGGTCGACTTTTCTTTAGAAATCATTATTTTTGATCAATTTTTCTATAGAAAAAGCTGTTATCGATCAGATTTTCAGTAGAAATCATTGTTATCGATGGGATTCTCTTAAGAAAACAATGTTATCGATTGAGTTTTCAGTAAAAAACATTGTTATCGGTGTGGTTTCATTTAGAAAACATAGTGGTCGGTGTGAATACCCAGAGAAAACATTGTTATCGATTGGGTTTACTATTGAAAACTATGTTATCGCTGCAACTTATTTTTGAAAATCCCTTTATCGACCTCTTTATCTATAGAAATAATTGAAATGTCATGATTTTTTTTTTTTTTTTGAAAAAAAAAAAACTATAGATTACAACTAAGCCCACAATTGCCCCTGACCTTGATGATGGCTTGCCTTTCCCGTCACCGTTGTATCACATGTTTTTGTTCCGATTTTTTCCCCCATTGTCATCGACCATAATAGAGTGTGTGTGAGTGTGTGTTAAATAGATCTAAACAAAACTAAATTGTTTTCTTTTATGATACATTTGTATAATATCATTTTTGCACTATGCGAGCCAGAAGACGACGAAGACGACTCTGAAGAAAGTAAATTAATATAAACTGACTGATTAAAATTTATATTAATTTATTTTCATGTTATTGTTCATTTATCTTGTGTGTTCGAGTGTGTGTGTGTGAGTGTGTGGATGGACGTCAGCAGCATCTAGCATCAAGAGATTAATAAGTGGAGGGGGGGAATACAACAAATGCAAACAAGACAAAAATTAACACAAAGATGTGAACCACCACCGAACCACACAATAAAGGAGCAGAGACAAATATTAATCCAAAAAAAAAGAGCGGCAGGCCGCAATAATCCGCAATCGGAGATCATACAGGCCATCATCAGAAGCAACAGCATTGTCATCGTCGTGAAATAATGATGCCCAGAGTTTAACAAAAGAAAGGTAGGTATCAGACACTGATAAACATTGAAGCCGCTGTTGATTATTAAATAAACAAATAAATGATTAAATAATTTTGTGCTGGGCTATAAATAAAGAAGACGGACGACACAGTCGCACAGGCTGATGACATTTTCGGTTTTTTGGCATTGTTTTGGAATTTCGTGTGTGTGGACATGTAGATGATGTGACTCCAAAAGCAGCCAGACTGAATGGGTGGCTAGATCATGCATTCCACCCGGCTGCAAAAGATGAGAAACTTCCCCTTTATTTTTTTGTTATCATTTGATAAATAAAATATACATTTGTTTTATTTGTTGTTGTTGTTGTAGTTGTTGTTGTCTGATAAATTAAGTAAATACAAATAATTTGCCATTTTAATTATCATGTGAGTTGAGATGGGGTCTCCTTACAACGTCGTCGTCATTTGGCGTGCGTTTTATTTGACCATAGACAGGGTGAGATGAAAAAACTGCGAATACGACCATATTTTCTACTACTTCCTCAAAAGACACTTTGCGAATACGACCATATTTTCTAACAAGACACTTTGCGAGTACGACCATACTTTGCGAATACGACCATACTTTGCGAATACGACCATACTTTCTAACAAGACACTTTGCGAATACGACCATATTTTCTAAGAAGACACTTTGCGAATACTACCGTACTTAGCGAATACGACCATACTTTGCTAATACGACCATACTTTCTATGAAGACACGAATACGACCATATTTTCTAAGAAGAATACGAATACGACCACACTTTCTAACAAGACACTTTGCGAATACGACCATATTTTCTAAGAAGACACTTTGCGAATACTACCGTACTTTGCGAATACGACCATATTTTCTAAGAAGAATACGAATACGACCATATTTTCTAAGAAGACACTTTGCGAATACGACCATATTTTCTAAGAAGACACTTTGTGAATACGACCATACTTTCAAGACACTTTGCGAACACGACCATACTATCTAAGAAGACACTTTGCGAACACGACCATACTTTCAAGACACTTTGATAATACGACCATATTTTCTAAGAAGACACTTTGCGGCTACGACCATACTTTCTAAGAAGACTATCATTAGAGCACTCCAGCTATAGAGAACTCCAGCATTTAAATGCGAATAAATCTTTTGGGTCTCGTACCATCGCTCGTTATCGTTACCGTGATACTGATACAGCGTAGCCCGACGTCAAGGAAGTGGACGGAAGAAAACAGCGACATCAGCAGAAATGCTACGAAAAATAAAGAAGCGGCTGGATCGAAACTTGCGTCTAAGTGGCCCAAAAATGGCTCGGGAGTTGAATATATCTCACAATTCCATTTGGCAAATATTCGGAACAAGTAAAAAATGTTGTAAGTTCGACCGGGCCGAACTTTGAATACCCTCCACCATTTGATACAAATTCGGGAATTTTCAAAGAAAAAAATAAAATCCATTAAAAATTCTGTTAAAGTCTTAAAAATACCGAATGTAGCCGTATATTAGGGTAGGTATACGACGACGTGGTCCTGCATAGGCAAACTTTTGTCATAAGCTATTATAATATTCAAATGCTAAACTTGAAAAAAAAATCCCTTTGTAATGTAGCTAAAATAAGTAAAATAACGAGTATAGGGAGGTACTATACGTGGACCTGCACAGACAATTTTCTGGCATAGGCTGTAGTATCCATTACGAACTTCAAATATCAAATTTGAAACAATTCCGGTAAATAATGTTGCTAATATCACCAAATTACCGAATATCGGAGGGTACCGTTATATGGGGGCTATACGAAGACGTGGACCTACATGGCTTATTTTCTGTCTTAGGTTGTAGTATCCATGGCGAACTTCAAATACCAAATTTGAAACAATTCCGGTAAATAATGTCGCTAAAATCATCAAAATACCGAATATCGGAGGGTGCCATTATATGGGGGGCTATACGAAGACGTGGACCTACATGACCGATTTTCTGTCTGAGGCTGTAGTATCCATTACGAACTTCAAATACCAAATTTGAAGCAATTCCGGTAAATAATGTTGCTCAAATCATCAAAATACCGAATATCGGGGGGTACAGTTATATGGGGGCTATACGAAGTCGTGGACCTACATAGCCCATTTTCAATACCAAAAGTCCTGCAGACATAATACACATTTGAGTAAATTTTTATTAACTTACTTCATTTCGATCAGAAGCTAGAGTGATTTCCACAGACGGGACAGGCGGATAGACGGAGGGACATTGATAAATCGATATAGAATTTTATGCTGATCCAGAATATATATACTTTGTGGGCTCTAAAATGTATATTTCGAGGTGTTACAAACGGAATGACAAACTTAATATACCCTCCTCCATACTATGGTGGAGGGTATAAAAATGAGCACGGGGTAAAGCTATTGAAATTGCAAAAAGTACAAGAACTTACACCGCATCAGAAAGAAAATAGACTCAAAAGAGCTAAAGAGTTGGGCTTTGCTTGGTCGAAAGTGATGAACTGCCGAATTTGGTTTGGTGGTCTCCGATGAGAAATCATTCGCTGTCCAACCGAACAATGTAAACAAACAAAATGATCGTGTTTACTTGCCAAAGAGGTCCGGTCAGCTGAAAATGTGCACCTTCGGTTGGCCACCAGAACTCAAGCGTCGGCCATGGTGATGGTGTGGGCCGCCATAACAGCTGATGGTCGCTCTTCGCTCGCATTAATCGACAGTGGCATTAGAATAAATGACGAATATTATCGCGAAATTATTCTGGAGGGTGTATTAAAGCCAAAATGGGCACACAAACATTTTGGCCGGAGACCTTGGACATTCCAATAGGACTCAGCAGCATCGCACTCAGCATGCGCCACCCAAGAATGGTTACAAAACGAGGTTCCTCGCTTCATTTCCAGCGCACCCTGGCCAGCAAAATCTACGGGTACCAATCCGTTGGACTATTGTGTCTGGAGTATTTTTGAGAGCAAGGTTGGCACTCAAAGTGTACCAAAGTGTCGATCACCTCAAGCAAGCGCTTCGCCGAGAATGGACAACAATTACGCAGAGCAACAATTGGCCAGCGTGTAACAATTTCATTGGCCGTTTGAAGGCCATAATTCGTGCCAAAGGTGAGCAATTCGAATAAATCTATACTTATTCTAAAATTTGAAGCTATTTCCGACCTTTTTTTGCTTTCATTCAATAAAATTTGAAAAAATAATGTGAAAATTATGGCGTTTGTTGCAGTTTTTTAATCTCACCCTGTATATCTCGGAGGCGGAGGCGGAGACTATATGGTGATGATGGTCATGGCTCCCCCACCATCGCCAAAAAAAATAAAATACGGAACAACATTTTTCTTTCTTTCCCAAAAATCCATTGCTTATTTTTCCGCTAATAAATAAAAACAACAACAGCAACAACAACAACAAGACTTCATCTAAACTAATGCCAGCATGTCTCATTTGAATAGTCAAACAAAATAGAGCAAAAAGAAAACATACAAAAATATCACAAAAAAAACGCAAAGCAAAATAGAGCAAAAAACTGGGCTAAAAAATTTCAATACAAATACGCAAGTTTTCAATTAATTTGCTTATCTGTTGTTGTTCTTTTAGTGTGTGTTTTTTTTTTTTTTTCACTTTTTCTGTTGGCTTAAGGTAGCCTTATATTGAAAATGTCAATTGTTGGTATTTGATTTATTTTCTATTCTCTGCAAAGTAAAAATCACGCGCACAGTGTTACCAAAATATACAAAAACAAAATTAACAATAATATTTTGCGCGGAAAAATTGATTTTGAAAAATATTTTGTGGAGAGAAATTATTCGATAAGAAATTTTCTCTCAAAAAAATTTTCGATAACAAATATTTGTACGAAAATTCGATCAATAAAAAATATATTCTTTAGAACTTTTTTTTTAGATAAAAGGAAAATTTATCGATAACAAGATTTTCTACAGGAAAATATATCGATAACAAAGTTTTCTACCTAAAAATCCAACGATAACAGGAGCTTCTACAGGAAAATATATCGATAACAAAGTTTTCTACCTAAAAATCCACCGATAACAAAAATTTCTACAGGAAAATGTATCGATAACAAAGTTTTCTACCTACAAATCCACCGATAACAGGATTTCCTATAAGAAAATTTATCGATAACAAAGTATTCTACCTACAAATCCACCGATAACAGGATTTTCTACAGGAAAATATATCGATAACAAAGTTTTCTACCTACAAATCCACCGATAACAGGATTTTCTACAGGAAAATATATCGATAATAAAGTTTTCTACCTAAAAATCCACCGATAACAAGATTTTCTACAGGAAAAAATAGCGATAACAAAGTTTTCTACCTACAAATCCTCCGATAACAAGATTTTCTACAGGAAAATATACCGATAACAAAGTTTTCTACCTAAAAATCCACCGATAACAAGATTTTCTACAGGAAAATATATCGATAACAAAGTTTTCTACCTAAAAATCCACCGATAACAAGATTTTATACAGGAAAATATATCGATAACAAAGTTTTCTACCTAAAAATGCACCGATAACATTATTTTCTACAGGAAAATACATCGATAACAAAGTTTTCTACCTAAAAATCCATTGATAAAACGATTCTCTACATTATAATATATCGATAACATATCGAAGCGTCGACAATAAGCTTTTGTATAGAAGTATTGGTTATAAAAACAATCGATAACAATAGAAGTATCGATAAGAAAAACGAACGATAACATTATTTTATACAAAAAATTGTATCGATAACAATATTTTCTGCAATAAATTTTATCGATAACTTTTTTCATGATTTTTTCATGAAAAATCGATCGATAATATTATTATCCATAGAAAACCCGATCGATAACACAACTTTCTATGAAAAAATGATCAATAACAACATTTTCTATGGAAAAAAATTCCTATAACTTTTTCTGCATTAAAATTAAGCGGTAATAAGATTTCCTACAGAAAATAGGACCAATAAAAATATTTTCTGTAGTAAATATTGTCGATAACAAGATTTTTAACACGATCGATAGCAATATTTTCTATGAAAAAGTCCATCGTTAACAACTTTTTCCACATAGAAAACCCGATCGATAATAATTTTATCTATAGAAATCCCAATCGATAGAATAGTTTATCGATAACAACTTTTTTACATAAAAGAGATCAAGAAAGAGCAAGAGATAACAGGATAATCCATAGAAAAAAATATCGATAAAAATATTTTCTATAGTAAATAATATCGATAACAAGATTTTTGATAGAAAAATCGATAGATAAAATTATTATTTTCAGAAAACAAGATTGAAATGATAATGTCTCCCTCTCTCTCTCCCTATTTCTCTTTCTACTTCTCCCTATCTTTCTCTCTATGTATTTCTCCCTCTCTCCCAAAAATGGATCCATGTTTCGAACATTGAGTATGTGACATAAAGATAAACAATAATCAGTGATGCTAACTTGATGATTATTTTTGACATGGTTGTCACAACAAATTAAACGATAAAGCTACTTTCGCGTTTTTTTATTTAAAATTTATTATAAAATAGAAGAGTATTGCCAACAAGATAACATGAGTAACACCAGAAAAATGTATACAAACATTGTTTAGTGATGCTAACGTGGCGATTATTTTTTACAATTTTTTTTTTTTTTGAAAATCGATGAGTCAAATTTTGTTAAAATCAAAAAAAAAATTATGGACAAACATTATTGAGCGCTGCTTATTTGGAGATTTTTTGTATTTGTTATAATTTCAAAAAAAGATCAGTATTTTGATATTCCGCTACATATTTAGTCATGCTAACATATTAACTTGTCCATCAAAATTGTGATCAAAACTAATGCTCTGTTCCAGTACCTTCAAGAATCTACTCCTTTTTGCAATTTTCTTCGACAACATAAAGGGAGAATCGGTTATTGTAGGTAAAAATTTTACATTAAAGTAACATAATGGTATAATATTGTCAGCAAATTTGTGGTAAAAATAATTAGTGCTGCTAATTTAGCGATTTTTCATTACAGACTGACTTTAGTAGCAATAGTGGTTTTTCCAAATAAGTGTTTTTTTTTTTCAATACGGTTACGGTAAATATTTAATCAACAAAAAATAGATAATCAGTAACTCTGCAAATCTCACGGAAAATACTTGTGCTTAAATAAGAGTAATTTTATTTTATCTTAAAAATATGTAGTGACAAGCTAAACTGATAAGCTTTGTGCTATTGTTTGAAATGTAAATATAGTTGAAATGTAAAACCCCAATGACAGTCATTGTGTTGTGGTTAGTTGCAGGTTATAAAAAAAATAGTTTAAATCTGCAATGGTCTGCGCTGTCATCTCTGTTTATCTATGCTAATATTAAATTGTCATAGAAAATTAACACTCATTGTTGTGAGCTACTTTTTTTCTTTTGTAATTTTTGTACATTCCCAAGTGGAAAAGTTGACAAAAAGTTTGGCTTTTGGAAATTAATTGGGTCTTTATGTGTACAATATATATTATCAATAGTGTGTTTAATTTTGTTTGCTGGACGACAAGTTAGTTTCGAAGAATTCAAAAGGTCTTTGGCATTGTCCTAAATACGTTTTCGGAACAATTGTGGAGAAAAAATACATCAGATTTGAAATATTAAATTAAAGTGAATAGTTTTTTTTAATTTCTTTAATTTTTTGTTTTTTTACCCACACGGGTTCTAAAAATTTAGCTTAATTCGATTTTAATTCCAATATTATACCAAAATTTCCCTACAAACATGTTTATATATTTATTTATTTATTTAATGCAAAACCAGCAAGTCATTAATCAAATTTTATTATCGGTAATTGAGGTTTGCAATCTCTCACAAATGATAATGACTCAAACTCAACAACTTGACACAAGAATGTCATTGGCATATAGTATGAGTAAACACCAGCAGTTGTGGCAACAGAAAACTCATAAAAGGTAAAGTTAAGGGAAAATCAAAGGCTGTGTAACATTCTTTAATGGGAAAACTAAGAGAAAATATTTCTGCTAATTAAAAAAAAAACCTCCCTTGATTTTCAATATTTTTAAATAAAAATGTGTTTTTGTGTTAACCTAATTTAATGACAATCATTTGAATCTATGAAGTGATGCTAACTTTGTGAATTACATTGTGGCCAGCACCCTTGAGAAAATAGCAGTACATAGCAAGAGGGGGAAAAATAATACTCTCCCATTTTAGTGATCAAAGCTCGACCCGTAGAGCAAACGCCACTGAAAAATTAGATTTATTTACATTTATTCTATATTCAATTCTATAGTTTTTCTTCTATTATTCATTCTTTATTTACATTTTACAAGGCTATACCCATTTCCTATACATTTACTTCTCAAGTAACGTAAATCGATTGCAAATTACATAGTGGCCAGCACCCTTAAGAAAATAACAGAGTAACAAGAGGGAGAATAAAACTTCTCACATGATAACTTCAATTCTCTTCATGGTAAGTTGTCAAACCTCTCCCCACTGTGTGCTAGTTAGGCTATAACATACAATAACAACATAACATGAAACCGCAAAGGTAAACATGTTAAACCTGTAGTTGTGTGTAAATGTGTGTGTTGGTTTGTCTCTGTTACAACAAATGAATATCCCACTGTGAACAGAGTTGGATTTGTCCTTTTGTGCTTTTTGCCATGCATTCCTATTTTAATAACACACACTCTCTCTCTCGCACTCTGGCAAATACTCATTTGTCATTTGCCGGGTAATGGAGGTAAATTTGACACACACACTCAACTCCCAGAGGGAAGAAAATCAGCTGGGCTAGTTTGACCACTTCATTAAAGTAAGGAAAGGAGTAGAATAAAGTGGAGAGAGAAATGTATGGTCGTGTCGGCCGTCATATGTGTAAAAAAAACTATTCGGCTGTTGTATTTTATTTCAAATGGTAGGGAAGAAGAAGAAGAAGCAGCCAGCAAAAAAGCCGTACTAAATGAAAAACAATAACTCATGCGCAGAATTTAACAAAAGAAGAAAACTACAAAACAGAAGTAACAACAAACAAGCAAAACAATGTAAAAATACGAAAGAAAAACAAAATATCAGCCAAACAATAATCACTTGTGACGGACATAATCATACACACACTTGGGCAGAGATCAATGTTGCCAAATAAACTTGGTAAAGGTCACGATGATGATGAAGATATTGTTGTTGGTGTTGTTTTTGTTGGTATTGTGTATGGATGCTCTTTCGAATAATAACAAATAACAATATAGAAACAACAACCTATATCTAAAATACAAAAGAAAATCAAAGCTCTCATAAATTGGCCATACACTAAAGGACGGGGAGAGGCAAAGGAATCATAGCAAAACATCAGGTAGTAGAGGAACCAAAAACATTTGATTTTCAATGATATTTTGTTGTTGTTTTTCTGTCTTGTGGGTGGAATGTGTGTGTGCGTGTGCAGCCACAATATTAACGAACGATTTTTGTTTGATTCTCGAAAAAAGATAAAATGATGATTTATTGTTGTAAAATTGCTGGGTATTAGAAGATTTGTAACAGATTGCCAAAAGAAAGAATTCCACAATAAATACCTAGACAAAATTTTCGTAAGTCACTAGTTACAAGGCCGGCTATGGTGGAATTTTCGCTGGGATTTGACAGGTGGCCAAACTAAGGGCATATGGTCTAAATAGTGGCTGATGAAGCAAGTGCAAATACCGTGGTCCTTTAGAATATTTTCCGAAAGAATAAACTTTTTTTGATTATAGGTTACAAAAATCCTGTACGGGACGTGCATGATATATATTATTAAACAGCTTTTATAAGGAGTAAATCCTGCTGTTTTTATTTGACGGGCCGTTCATTGTAGGCCATGAAGCTGCTTTTATGAGGAGTTAGATCGACAGTTTGGGATATAACTATAAAGACCTCGGAAAATTCGATTTTGGCGGAACAATCACTCTGAGTGAGGACATATAAATAAATACCAAATCACAATATAATTTTTTTTTGTTCATCAATATCACTAGATTGCAAAATATTTCCAATGGTTTGAATGAAATCCAATTCCACTTTTTGGCATGGAATTCAGATTGAGGCCTCTCAATGAAGAAAAGACCACGTGAAAAACTTCACAGAAATTTCTTACTTTACTGGGATGTGAGTAAAAAATCATAGCAACCAGATCGGCCATACTTAAATTTCTTCGTTCGAATATAGACAGGGATTTTTGATTTTGTTGAGAAATTCTTCAGGCTCTGATAAAAATGTTTTCAGATTGCAAGTCCATAAAATTCTGAATTAAAGGCCGTCATGGTAACAAAAGGGATTCTATGAAGGGCTGGAGTACTCTTTCTAGTCTTCCATAAACAATGCATATATGCCCATCATGAAACACAATGACAAGCTATACAGGGTGAGATAAAAAAATGAAACCGTCACACGTTGCCCGAATGTTGATCTGCCGCTTGTTTGAGGTTATCGACACTTTGGCATGTTTTAGTGCCAACCTTGCTTTCCAAAATACTCCAGACACAATATTCCAACGGATTGGTATCCGGAGATATTGGTGGCCATTTTACGCTGGAAATGGAGCGAGGAACCACATGTTATAACCATTCTTGGGTGGCGCGTACTGAGTGCGATTGTGCTGAGTCCTGTTGGAATGTCCAGGATCTACCGGCCAAAATGTTCGCGTGACCAAGGCTTTAATACACCCTCCAGAATATTTACGCGATAATATTCGGCATTTATACTGATGCCACGGTCGATTAATATGAGCTTACGAGCCTGGACGGAGGTTGCCTATCCACAAGATAATGATTCGGATGGCTTTGTCTATAACACCCAAGCAGGTATTGCATTGTCATCATTTTGTGATGCTGTCGCACCGGTAAGACCTTCACCTCCTCATGTAGGTGATCGACAGGTGTCATGAGGAGGCACCCTGTTGCGGTTCTAAGGGCATTTTTCCACTGTTTAGCACTAACGTTGGCGGACCACACCGTAGCCGCATAGTCTACAAGTCTTTAAGGTTATTGCAGATATGTCAACTTTGAGCCACTATGACAAGCTATTATTCTGGCCGAGACCTGTCTTCAAATGCAGTGTTGAAATCTCTTACTTGGCCAGGTTAAATTATACGAAGGGCTGGACAAGTCCTACGAATCTTGCATGAAAAGTAATCTTCTGAATTCAAGAAAGTCATGCTACGAAATTGATATCTATGTTGGGCTGGACTTCTACTAGTCTTCCATAAAGAACAATGCAGATATGTCAAACTTGAACGACAAACTATAATTTGTATGGAAGTGTATGCCAGCCTTCTGGCAGAGACCTGTCTTCAAATAAACTATTGAGCCCTTCTATCTGAGCAGGTTTGTAGTGCGTTTTAGAGTTTTGAGTATTTTTTTAAGAATATTTGGGCCTATGCCCAGGATGGATGTTTGTTGTCCTCAGTCCGCAACATTTGGCCCAGTATTTTGCAGGCCTTGCCTGATATAATTTTTCATGGTTCTTCTCTGCATATATCATGGAACTTTTAACCCTAATGTTTATCAGCCTTTGGAACTTCATGGACCTTTATACCTGACGCTTTTCAACCTTTGGCTAGGGCAACTTCCCATTCAAGCTCCAAAAATATTTCACATTTTTCACACCAGCTAAATTAACCACCCTAATGTTGTTTGGTTGCCAAAAGAACAAATGAAAAATGTAAATAAAAAGAAAATCAAGAATGGGCAAAATTAAACAAAAAAAAAGGCGAATAGCAAAAAAGTTACTAGGCATTTAAAAAAAAAAAACAATAAAACAACAGAAATTGGCACAGCTTTTAAAAACAAAATATAAAAAAAAAGATTTGCCCACGGGTTTTGCGGAAATTTTCATGAAAACAGGCTCCCTAACAAAAACAACATCGTTGACATTTATGTTTTGGACATTTTTGCAAATATGCGGACACTAAACAAAATCAATTGCTTGCAAGTTTGGAAAGCAATTAGGCACGAGACTTTCATAGTTTTTTTAAATATTTTTAGTATTTTTTTTTCTCTTGCACTCTAGGTCTGGTCAAACAAAATAAATACACCACCACTCCACTTCACTCACCCAAATTGATAGTAAAAAAATCTTATGACATATCGTCTCGTTGCTGTTGTAGTTGTTTTTGTGTACAAACAGTTGAGGAGAAGAAAAAAAACAGCAACAACACAACCAAACCAGATATTCAGCTAGCCAAGAGCAGCAGCAGCACCAGCCAGTAATAATATAATAAAAAAATAAATAAATACAACACCTTGTCAATAACAACAACAATTCAAATACACAAGAAAAACAAACCAGCAACTACACCATATATACATTCTCAATAATACACAATCACAATGTATTTCTTTTTTTTTTCTTCTTTCGTTACGGGGGTTTGCATAGATTTTTCTACACCTTTTTTCTCATCATTTGCTTCTTACATTTTCATTTTTTTCACAATTGTCGAACAGATATTTTATTTCTTTATTTTTTGTAGGGGGAGGCCGTTAATTGTAATTTGTTTTTAAACCGTTTTTCGGGGAGATTTTCTCTCTATTTTCTTTTGTATAATCCGTCTACTTTTTTGCATTTAATAATTGCTATTCGTGTGATTTTTGTCTTGGACTGATTTTATGATTTTGCTCGGGTGCAGACAACGAAGCTTTTAAGGCGGCGACAGTGACGGCGGCTAATCAGGTGTGAAGCAATTGACGGCGATGCACTGTCAAATTTTGTCGGCGACGGCTAAATGTTTATCGTTCTCTTTTGAAGTTGCGTTTAAACAAGACAATTTGTTTGCAGAAATTTTCTAACATTGTTATTTATATTTTGTGTATAAAAATAAAAACAAAAGGTTATTTCATAGTTTTTTTTTTCGTTTCTAATCTCCTTACCATGTTACAATAAAAACGTACGAGAGTTCTCAGTTGATTACAATTTTTTTCTTAAGTCTGGACATTCCCCTTTGGATAAATATTATATTACTCTCTATTACAGGAAGCAATGTTTTCAAAAACGAAACTGAAAGCTTTGCAATATTTGTTTATAATAACAATATTTTCAGCTTTTTATATGAAGGCTTTGGTAAAAAGCAAGCTCTATAAGTGTTGAACATATACCATGGTAGAAGAATACAGGTAGTCGCATCGACACAGCTGCTGGAACTATGAACTGTCAAACTGATTTTGATATTGAAAATCGTGAATGAAAAATTATTGAAATATGTAAAAAATGTTGAAAAATACATATCATTACAACCTCCGAATAGCGTCGTATAAGAAATCATATAAAAATTGACTTATTTTTGACAAAACACTTTTTGACAAATACCGGTAGTCGCATCGACACAGCTGCTGGGACAATGAACTGTCGAACCGATTTTGGGATTGAAAATGTTAAATGGAAAATTATTGAAATTTGTGATTTTTTTTTTTAAATTCATGAATATAAAAATCGACTTATATTTGACAAAACATTTTTAAAATCGTAACACATTAATGTTCCCAAGCGTTGTTGAATCTACCTATATTCTTCTACCATGTTTTGCCGTCAAAACCCATAACTGAAATCCAATTTATTTGGTAATTCAGAATAGAACAAAAACTAATACGCAAGACATCGGTCAGAAAATAAGAGCTCTGTTCCAGAAACTTACATTCTTGCAGTTCTGGAACATCCGAAGACTTCTTTTCGAGAGTCATTCACACAATCTAAATAGAGGAAAATTATGACATAAAATTATATTAAACATTAAGTTGACAGAAGTTGGTTAACCCCAGAGAAAGAAACTGGAATCAGCTGAGAGCTCTGCAATATCTTCTTATTGTACCATCCACATCACCAAACTCAGTGATTTGCCGGGCGAGCCAGTTATCATTTGCCCGTGATTTGCATTCCACCACCGAGTTATCGCTCTACAGTGATTACCAGCAGCTACTCGAGTTACCATTTATCAGTGATTAGCCGAAAACAACAAAATTACAAATTTCTTCTTATTGTCATTAAATCAATAAACAATCTATAAAAATCGGGGTAAATATTTATTTATTTTGCCAATGCTAATGCCAGACAAATGGTATTTCAAAAAGAAATAAGAAAAACTTGTAGAAAAACACGAAAATAAAATCGCAACATTAAGAACGCATTCATTTCTGAAGTGTTGTTGTTGCTGTTGTTGTTGGTGATTCTTGTGAGAAAGAATGCACAAGTGAGAAATTGAATTCATACGGCTTGTCATTCTCAGCTGCTGGAAAAAGGAAGGAAATTGTTTCTAAAGAAAAACAAATTAACTTAATAATTAAATTTAATGCAAATTAATTTGTGAATGAAGTTATGAATTGAGAATGAAGAAATGAATGGCTTGAATTATTTTTACCGAAGAGAACAAGTAATAATCCAGTTGATAAAAGTAAAGCAAATCAAAGTCAAAGCCGGTCTGTAACAAAAAAAAATTGTATGCATTTCCCAACAAGAAAATTGTACGAGAAAGAAATAACAGCTGAAAGAATAATTTTTTGCATTGGGGAATTAATAATAATAATAATTAATTGGACCCAGTATCTCCCCATGTCGTCTCTAGTATAACCCCTCACCCCTCTATGTAATCCTAATGCAATTTATGACTTGTGCCTTTTTTTTCTTACAGGGGTTTCGTTTTATCATTTTGGTAATCCTTTCGTTTTTTGCGAAGTGGTGAACTCGGTGTTGTGCTGTGTGTGTGTGTTTGTCTGTGTTTTTTTGTGGAGTTGAATAACTCTACTACGGAGATTTATTTCGTTCGACTTACCGGAAACCAAGAACCGACACAAGGAGTATCGCAAATTTTTATTTGCACGCACAAAAACAAAACTATGCCCCGCGGTAAACGTCGTTCCAATCACGATATGGGCGATGATGATCGCCAAACTTCAAAAAGACAACGGAACACATATGCAACAGCGACGGCAACGGCACAAAACACAAGTAGCAGGTAAGTATTGTCACGCGGCTAGTGTAGTCGAAAGATATTTTTAAAAGGTTTTTTTTATGATTTTAGAGTATGTATTTCGCTCTTATTGTCAGCTAAATGATCGTGTTTCTTGCCACCTATTGGCTATGTGATCCTAGTGTCTAGAGGCTAACGAGAAAATCCATTTTAGAATAGGTTCTGGATCAACTGAAGACTATATCGGACAACTCAAAAGTTGTACATAAGCAAAGCTTAAATTGTATAAATTGTGGAGACAATTCGAATCCATTTTAAGCTTAATTCTGATTGCTTTTCAAACGGAATCACAATTCCGGGAAGCAACTTTTGGGGTTGTAATTCAAAATGACAACGTATTCCTTCTTCTGAAAAGGCCTAAGCTTTGTTTTGAACCTAGGCATTTTGGATCCAGAATGGGTTACTTAAAATACAATAAGGAACCTTTTTGTAAAACGTATTAAACTTCCAGTAGTTCGTACTTTAGAGCACCTTTCCTGAATTCCTCAAAAAAAAAAAAAAATATATATATATATAAGTACCCTTATATCGGCTTTTTAGCCTGACAAATTATTCCGCAGAAATATCACTAGAATACTGTTATGGGTATAAATATCAACATAAGACCAATAAAAAGGTAAAAAAATAAACCCTTTTTGAGGTTAGTTTTGGTTTTGGGTAAGATTTTTCTCAATGCTTCATTTTAGAGATTTGGAGTCAATGGAAAAGTTATTTGTAATCGAATTTCCCTATGGGTCACCAAACAGTTGAAACCTACAGAGGCGATATATATCAAGATAACGTTACAATTAAATTTCCTCATTCAATGAGTGAGTGTATCACAATTTTCACCACATTCTGTAATGCAAATGTATTCTATATTAGATCTTCTTTCCAGCCTGAGAATATATGTCCTAAACAAGTAAAAAAACTGTAAGCTCGGCTGGGCCGATCTTTGAATACCCTCCACCATTTGGAACGAATTTGGCAATTTTCAAAAAAAAAAAAACCAGTTAAAAATTCTGTTAAAATCTTAAAAATACCAAATGTAGCCTTCATATTAGGGTCTATACGACGACGTGGACCTGCATAACAACTTTTGCCATAAGCCATTACAATATTCAAATTCAAAATTAAAAAAAAAAATCGGTGTATAATGTAGCTCAAGTCATCAAATTTGGAGGTACTATATGGGGGCTATACGAAGACGTAGACCTGCACAGACAATTTTCTGTCTTAGGCTGTACTATCCATTACGAACTTTAAATACCAAATTTGAAACAATTCCGGTGAATAATGTCGCTAAAATCATCAAATTACCGAATATCGGGAGTTACGTTATATGGGGGCTATACGAAGACGTGGACCTACACAGACAATTTTCTGTCATAGGCTGTGCTGTGCATTACGTACTTCAAATATCAAATTTGAAACAATTCTGGTGAATAATGTCGCTAAAATCATCAAAGTACCGAATATCGGGAGTTACGTTATATGGGGGCTATACGAAGACGTGGACCTGCACAGACAATTTTTTGTCATAGGCTGTAGTATTCATTACGAACTTCAAATACCAAATTTGAAACAATTCCGATGAATAATGTCGCTAAAATCAACAAAATACTGAATATAGGGAGGTACATTTATATGAGGGCTATACGAAGACGTGGACTTGCATAAACAATTTTTTGTCATAGGCTGTACTATGCATTACGAACTTCCAATATCAAATTTGAAACATTTCCGGAGAAAATGTCGCTTACATCACCAAAATACCGAAAAAAGGGAGTACATTTATATGGGGGCTATACGAAAACGTAGACCTACACCGACAATTTTCTGTCTTAGGATGTACTATCCATTACGAACTTCAAATACCAAATTTGAAACATTTCCAGTGAATAATGTCGCTAAAGTCATCAAAATACCGAATATCGGGAGGTACCGTCATATGGGAGCTATACGAAGACGTGGACCTGGCAAGACAATTTTCTGCCTTAGAATGTACTATCCATTACGAACTTCAAATACCAAATTTGAAACATTTCCGGAGAAAAATGTCGCTTAAATCACCAAAATACCGAAAAAAAGGGGTACATTTATATGGGGGCTATACGATGACGTAGACCTACACCGACAATTTTCTGTCTTAAGATGTACTATCCATTACGAACTTCAAAGACCAAATTTGAAACATTTCCGGTGAATAATGACGCTAAAATACCGAAAAAAGGGATGTACCATTATAAGGGGGCTATACGAAGACGTGGACCTGCACAGACAATTTTCTGTCATAGGCTGTAGTATACATTATGAACTTCCAATACCAAATTTGAAACAATTCCGTTGAATAATGTGGCTAAAATAATCAAAATAATGAATATCGGGAGGTAAATTTATATGAGGGCTATACGAAGACGAAGACCTGCACAGACAATTTTCTGTCATAGGCTGTAGTATTCATTACGAACTTCAAACATCAAATTTGAAACAATTCCGGTAAATAATGTCGCTTAAGTCATCAAAATACCGAAAAAAGGAGGTACGATTATATTGGAGCTATACGAAGACATGGACCTGCACAGACAATGTTCTGTCTTAGGCTGTACTATCCATTACAAACTTTAAATACCAAATTTGAAAGAATTCCGATGAATAATGTCGCTAAAATCATCAAAATACCGAAAAAAGAGAGGTACCATTATATGGGGGCTATACGAAGACTTGGACCTGCACAGACAATTTTCTGTCTTAGGCTGTACTATCCATTACGAAATTCAAATACCAAATTTGAAACAATTCCGGTGAATAATGTAGCTAAAATCATCAAAATACCGAATATTGGGAGGTACCATTATATTGGGGCTATACGAAGACGTGGACCTGCACAGCCAATTTTCTGTCCTAGGCTGTAGTATCTATTAAGAACTTAAAATACCAAATTTGAAATATTTCCGGAGAAAAATGTCGCTTAAATCATCAAAATACCGAATATCGCGGGGAACCGTCATATGGGAGCCATACGAAGACGTGAACCTGCCCAGACAATTTTCTGCCTTAGGATGTACTATCCATTAGGAACTTCAAATACCAAATTTGAAACAATTCCGGTGAATAATATCGCCTAAATCACCAAAATACCGAAAAAAAGGGGTACATTTATATGGGGGCTATACGAAGACGTGGACTTACAGCGACTATTTTCTGTGTTAGGATGTACTATCCATTACGAACTTCAAATACCGAAATTGAAATAATTTCGGTGAATAATGTCGCTAAAATCATCAAAATACGGAAAAAAGGGGGGTGCCATTATATGTGGGCTTTACCAAAACATGGACCTACATGGCCCAATTTCAATACCAAAAGTCCTGCAGACATAATACACATTTGAGTAAAATGTGATCAACCTACTTCATCGCGTTCGGAAGCTAGAGTGATCCAGAGATGGACGAACATCGCTAAATTGAATGGTGGAGGGTATAAAAAGATTGGATTTTAATGTCTGTCTACTGCCAATGACAATAAAATTTTGATTTTTATCGTTAATGTTTACTAGCACATGTCTCAGCATCAGCTGCTGCTACTGCTACTGCTGCTGACTCAATGTAAACAAAAAACAATTTCTTTCCCAGCCAAAGAAAGCATCGTCATACCTATCTGCATTCGGTGGTGATGCGGAGGCAAGAGAGTACAAAATTTTCTATTGACCATGATATTCAAAAAGGCAAGAAACCTTTTGTTCTACTCATTAATTGGCAGTTGTTTAGATCTTTTAGTTGAGAGCGAGGGACATCAGCAGCAGCAGCAGAAAACTATTTTTAGAATATAAACACCAGACATCATAACAAATTCAAAAGACAACAGAGGAAGGAAATATAAATTAACAAAAAATTAGCAATAAAGAAAAAAATTATAATTTACAAGACAAAGTTTCAGCAAAAAAATAAGACTTTTTTTAAATTGCAACAGAATTTGGCTCATGGATCAGTAAATAATTTAAGGAATTTTTTCATTCGAATAATTTCAATTTTTTTCTTCCTAAATTTTCAGACGCCACATACGAGCAGAGGACACCTTCAGCCATAAAAGATGTTTAGCATGGTTTAGAGAGTACACAAATCCAGATGAGGACACATTAGGTTTGTTGGTTTGTCACTTTACTTGGCCTTTTATATTGAAATTATTTTTTTTTTGTCTATTTTCCCTCCAGGTCCTGATGGCATGGAAAAATTCTGTGAAGATATTGGCGTTGAACCTGAAAATGTTGTTATGCTGGTATTGGCGTACAAAATGGGTGCCACACAAATGGGCTTTTTTAGCCAATACGAATGGCTGAAGGGCCTCACCGAACTGGAGTGTGATTCAGCTGTTAAAATGCAATCAAAATTGGATTATTTGAAAAGTATATTGAATGATCCGAATGTATTCAAAAGTATATATCGTTATTCGTATGATTTCGCAAAGGTGAGTGGAAATCGGAGAATAACTACTGAAATGGGAAAATTAATTTTAAAAATATTTTAAGATTTCCTTTTGCCTGTAGGTAGGGATTACATAACAAAAGAATGACTCCTAAGAGATTATAAAAAACAAATGTGTACTTAAAACCCCAAAAAAATGCTTAAAAATTGTATCCACAATTTGAGGTTAATTTTGGTCTGTTTTCAATATGAAGCCATATTTCCTCGCGGTTTATAACAGCGGATATAACAGCCTTGTGAACTGGCATATGATATCTTGAAAAC
>NW_026712286.1:11454125-11589141 GCF_030504385.1 Musca domestica
TTCTACAAAATATAAATTTCTCACCTACACACAAAAGAATTAAACGCTGTATTCACATAGGAAGTCGATTGCGTATACGTCAAATTAAACTCACTAAGAGTCGATTTTTTTTGACGTGCTGTCTCTTTTATTATCCATATGTATTTCCGTGTGTATATCCAAATAGCCATTTTACATACGACTCATAATTTTTCGTGTCACACATTTGCATGTGTTTTTTTATTTATTTTTTTTTTTTTTTTGTTTACAATCGTGCACTTTTATTGAAAATTTAATTTTAAATATATTTTCACACAACAAACAAATTCTTTTCATTATTCTTTCATATTTTTACGATGAAAATAGGGCTCGCTGTGATGTAAAAAACATTTCGTCTGATAAAACCTTAAATGAGCTTTTATTGATTGCACAAACAAAAACACCGGATGATATAAAAAAACAGCTGATTGCTTCATGGAAAAAAGAAGAAATTCAAGTGATTGCTTTATTTATTACCAAGTGCGAACATCCCTTTTAAGAATACGTTACGTTACACACTAACTAGAAATAGGATGAGCGATCTCTTTAATAGAACAATGAACCAACTCAGTCGTAGACCATACATAAATTCGAAACCTGACACGCAATATATCCACAACTGTGTATTTATGGATATGATATAAAAATAACTCTAATTTGCATTCTCTCCTGATAGTTTTTATATCACACGGGCTGCACAACAAAGTGAAAGCAGTTCACTGAGTTCCCCTTAGTGAATAGTCTAATTGAGCAAATTGATTCCATGTAAACAAAGCAAACAACATTGAGAGTATAACAGGAACAGGCAAACAGAGCACGAAGCCGATCGGCTCGCAGTCGGCGTGCAGCCGCCGCCGACTTTTTTTAAGTGATCTGAGCCGCCGCTGACGTATGCGGCTCTCATCGGCTCAAATTTTTAGCCGACTGAGTCGGCTAAGCCGTGGAAAAATATAAATTTATACAGCAAATTTGTATAAATATGTCTTTTAATCTTATAGATAAATTAACATATTATAATGCTCATTATTGGACGATAATTTACATTGCGCACTCGTCTTCGAGAGGCAAAAACGTGTAGGCTATTTATATTAATTATACCCTACACCACATTGTGGTAAGGGTATTATGTCTTTGTAGATTTGCTTTTTTATCAGAAAACCTTTGGCAACCTTTTGTAACTTACGAATTTTGATGGAGTGGCAACCATATTGTTTGCCAAAGATTCGTTGTGTTTTTGCTTGTTCAAGGAAAATAATGCAAAATGTGCCAAAGGAATATTAAAAATTATTTTTCCGCTGACCGAAAGGGTCAAACAGTTTTGACTAAATCAGAATCCGATTCAGACGAATCTGTTGATTCTTCTAATGTACAAAATAACGTAGAGTTAGAAATAAGAAAATATTTGGAAATGAAAGTCGAGGCGGTTGAGCCTCTAGATTGGTGGCGACAGAACAAACAAGTACGTTAAAGATTCACATCTTAAACTTGTTTTAAGCATGTTACGTTTTGACCATTTACTTTTTATAGATTTTTCCAAATGTTGCTACTGTAGCAAATATGTGCTTTGGAATTCCAGTCACATCAGCATCTTCAGAGCAAGCATTTTCATATGCCGGGAATTGTGTAAATGCTAAGAGAAGCAACCTGCATCCGGCAACAGTAAAGAAACAATTGTTTGTTCACGATAACAAGGCGGTCGTCGAACCATTTTTATCAAATTAAAGTATTTTTATTATAATTTTTAATGTGCTATAAGCAACAAATGTGCATATAAACTTATATTTTCATTTTTATTTTAAATTAAATGAATTGACAGTTATTAAAACAACCGAAATTATTTGTTCACGTTAAAGTCGTCGGCTGTAGCCGACTTTTAGCCGCCGCCGGCCGTATATTGCTTTAGCCGCCGCCGCCGAGAATTTCACATCGGCTTCGCCCTCTGCAGGCAAACGTAAAAAATTAAATTAATAATAAAATCTCAAAGTAGAAAAAATGTCATCCGAATACGATAAAGTAAAAATTGGCAAATTGGTACTGAAAGGAGAAAAACACAAGTAAGCATCCTGTTCCTAAAATTCCAATAACATTTTCCTAACAAGTTTTCCCCCATCCATTTCCAGAAAAAGCAAAAAACGCAAGAAGGAAAAGGAACACAAAGATGATAAACACAAGAAACGTAAGGTGCAGGTGGACGAAGATGCTCTCAAACACGGCGGATGGTGGCAGGCAAAGTTGACGTCAGAAATCACCGGTCCAGTGGCAATACAATTTGGCGAACATTCCTATGTTAAGGCCCTCGATAATGGTTTATTTACGCTGGGAGCACCACACCGTGATGGCGAGGGACCAGATCCAGAGGAAATTTTTACAGCATTTCCAATCAATGACAGAAAGGTTTCGTTTAAATCTGGTTATGGAAAATATTTAAAAATTGAAAAAGATGGTGTGGTGACGGGCCGATCCGAAGCTGTCGGTAGCTTGGAACAATGGGAACCCATCTTTGAAGATGGTAAAATGGCTTTATTATCGGATTTGGGTTTCTTTATGTCAATCGATCCGGAGGATGATGCCTGTGTGGCGTTGCGTAAAAAAGTCACAGGTTTGGAAATTTGTGTTATTCGATGTAACAACCCTCGGGAGACGGTGGTCGATGAAGAGCCGCAAGAAGAAAAGGGGGATTTATATGAAGTCGAAAAGAATTATGTGTAAGTGGAGAGTTCTTTTATATATTAGTAATTGAAAATAATGAGTGTTTTTGGTTTTTGCAGGAAAAAGTTCCAGAAATTCCAGGATAAAAAGTTACGAATTAATAAGAATGACATTAAAGAATTGGAAACAGCCAAGGAAAAGGGAACTCTACATGAGGCCCTATTGGACAGACGTAGCAAAATGAAAGCTGATCGTTACTGTAAATAGTCGGATGTTTTTTTATACAAATAAACCCAATTACATGAGTTTCAAAGGGGAGTGTTTTATTAGCTATAACGCGGCGTAGGATATTTCAAACCATATAGCAGACGTATGCATATTAATCTGGAGGACTTCCAAAGTTAAATTTTTTTACACTTCCAGATCTAGGACACGTCGGGGAAATAGACATTAGGCGGATCGTTCAAAAAATACCGAGTTCCTAATGTTAGATTTTACTTTTTAACTATGAATCAACAAATCGTTACTCCACACAATTCTACCAATAGAGCACAAAATAGGCCAACCTAACATAGATATTTTATTTTTTTTTAAACCTTGTAAATTTCCTACATTCTGTTTTAGAAAGAGCTTAAGATTTTAAAGGAAAAAAAGACAAAGCAGGGAACAGCTCAAGATTTTTAAATATTTTAAAAGGGTTAGAGAATACTCAAAAATTACTTTTTGTTGATACCACAGTTCGAATTTTTTAAAATATTTATTTCCTAAACTTTTAATATCTCGCGAATTTTTCTTCGGATATTTTTGAAGGAAGAAAATAGGTTTTAGAATTTTATGAATGCTTTTAAATTTAAACAAGTTAAAAAGCAGCCAAGTTCGGCCGGGCCGAACTTTTAATACCCTCCACCAATTGGAAGGAACTTACAAAATACCAAAAAAAAAATCCCTTGAAAAATGCAGATATAATTTTAAATATTTCGAATATTAGGTGTTAGGGTTAAATGGAGCTATACGAGAACGTGGACCTTTTACATCCACCAAAGTTGGTGGCTATTACGAAGTGCAAATACCAACTTTGAGATAATTCTGTTGAAAAATGTGATTAATATCATCAAAATACCGATTATTTGGAAGACCACGCCTTTGTATAGTCCCCATACAACGATATGGGGACTTTATAAAGGCGTGGTCCTGCACTGGAAATTTTCTGTCATAGGAGGAAGTACCCATTAGGAAATTTAAATGACAAATTTTGAACAATTCCAGTGAAACTGTGAGACAAGTTACTAAAATTCCGAAAATCTAGGATCTATACCAAAACTTGTGACCTATATGTACCGTTCGCTGTAAAGATGTTTTCTACCTACCGGGCACACATACTCCCAATTTACAGCAAGTTCGGGCGTATACTAAAACGTGGACTCAATACCAAAAGTCCTGCAGACCTAAAACACATTCGAGTGGAATGTTATCAACTGACTTCATTTCGTTCGGAAGCTAGAGTGATTTCCACAGACGGACGGTCATGTTTAAATCGACATAAAATTTTATGCTAATTAATTATATACTTTGTGGGGTCTAAAATCTATACTTCGAGGTATTACAAACGGAATGACAAGCTTATTGTACGCCCACACTACGGTGGGGGGTATAAATTACCAGTAAAGTCAGTCGGGCAGGCCGACTTTATGATACCCTACACCTACAGCTATGATTATAATTATAGTTTAAAGTTTCTAAGGACAAAATATGGCGAAGCATTTGTATCTTTTCAATTCGGGCTTGTATTGTCCATTTTGTGCACAATTAACTTGAAATCGAATAAATATATATATGGAAGCTATATCCAAACCTGAACCGGTCTCGATAAAATTTGTCAAAGATATTTCTGAGCTGTATTTGATATATTTCCCTGAATATCGTTGTTACGGAGTGCAAATATAACAAATCGGATGAACAACATATACATGAGCTATATCTGAACCGATCTTCACCAAATTTGACATACTAGCTTCTAGACTCAATTTAGTCGTAGTTGCCAAATTCCATCCCATTTGGGCTAATATTACACGTTTGTTGCACAATAAAAAAGCAAATCGGACGAAGTTATGTATGGGAGCTATGTCCAAATCTGACTTGATCTCTTTAAAATTAAGCTGTATTTAATATATTTCCGCAGATAAAATTGTTACAGAGTGCATATTACGCCTGCGGAAGACAAAAATAACAAATCGGATGAACAATATATATAGGAGCTATGGCTATATCTGAACCGATTTCGATTTCTATGCAGACCATTAAAAGGATCTATGGTTCAATCTCGTTTCCTTTTGCCTGATACAAATTCACAAAGACGTAATACCCTGACTATCTTGTGATGTAGGGTATAAAAACTTTAAGTGGGCTAACAGTAGAGAGCTCGTACTTAGATTTTAAGGGTTAGATGGCAAAAATATTGAAAAGGTCGCAGATTTTTTAAATATTTTCAGTTTAAAAAAATATTTAAAAGATCTCGGGATTTTTAAGCTAATTTTTTGATTTAATTAAAATTCATTTGAGGGCCTAACACGGTATCAACATCTTTCAAAAATATTTTTAAGAACCATATAGAACTTGTTGGATTCCTAAGAAAATGTTTTGAGGGCCAAGCATAGCCCCGTGAATTTTTACCAATAATTGTTGAGGAGAATTCTTCCAAAGTCCACATTTAAAAGTATATCACTGTGTAATAAAATGTCACCATGAGGGTTTTGATCGTAATTTACTTTGAGTTCAATATATTTCCTTGAAATCTTTATCTCTTTCCTTTAAATCAATATTTTTGTTGGTTAGTGTTTTTCCCTATATTAAAATAAGTATTTACCCCACTAAATTATATTGTTAGTTTTATTAATATTTACATTTTTTCTCTTACCTGTGCTTTAACCTTTTGTTTACCAATTTCTCACAAAGAGCACAACAAGAAAGTGCCCTTGAAAAATTAAGCCAATTTACAACTCATTCATTAACAATTCCCCATGGAAAACAAATTCCATACATTAGCATATTGATTGGTTGGCTTCCTGCCGGCCGGTTGGTGGCGATCGGCCATAATTTCACAGCAGAAGATTGGATGAACAGCATAACACGAAAAAATAACAAATGGCGGGTAATTACCAAACCAAAATAAAAACAAGATGGATGCAGATGCCAGCTAAATATTAAAGAGCTAAAAATAACAGAAGGGTGAGAGAGAGCGCGGCTGACTGGCTGGCTACGAGGGAAATTTGTTATTTTTTCTTTTTTTGGTGGTGTGAGAGCGTGTGTGTCGTCGTCGTTGTTGTCGAAGTAAAAGTTGCTGTCGTCGTTGTTGTGTGAAGGAAAAAAATTATAAAACAAAATGGAATCAAAGAAAAATTTGTACTTAGGTATTTAAAGATGTGACGAATGTGACTTTTTCTTTCCATTTTTTGAGCCAATTTGTTTTGTAATTTTTTTTTTGTTTGGTGTTTAGCTTGCATTCCAAATTAGGTAAATACGAAGAAGCTTGGAAAGGAGAGTTCCCCGTTCAAATGCTTAGCTGGTCTTTTTGTTTCGTGTGGCCAAGACTCAGGAGGGGGATGAAATAAAAGCGTAGCTGTAGTCTAAGATAGTAGTTAGAGGTGGCTTTTGGTTTTTCATATCATTCGTTTGGACGAAGATTTGTCTTGTCGTAGCAAATAAAATACTATGCGCAGGAGGATGGTGGATGAGATTAACGGAAAAATTTTGTTCGTGGAGAAAACGAAGCGGACGTACGTGACAAAACGTAGGTCGAAGAAGTTTCAACAAAACATGGCTGTTTGTTGGCTGGTGGCGGTGTGAAATTTTGCTTGCTTTGAGTTCTGGATTAAGGGTGCGTTTTTTCGAAATCAAATCAAGATGCGATGATGCGTAAACGGAAAGTATAAAAACAAATTAAAAACGTTGGAGGTGATTGGTTGGTTGGTTGTTCGATAAATTTGTTTTCTTGGGTGGTGGTAGTGGGGTTGTATAGTAGAAGAAAGATGAAGTGTTATAAAGGATGTTTGGCGAGGTTGTCTTGCGCGTGACTGTACACCATATGTTTGCATTTTTTTGAAGAGAATCTGGTTGGAGAGCCCTTGGGTGGTTTGGACCAAAAGCCGCCGCAGGGGCGCTGTGCTGACTTTTGGTATACACCACCACCTTATGAAGGCAGGGATGGTGGTTGGTTTGAGAGCGTTGTAACAAAACAAATTCATGGTAAATTTGTTGTTTAACGTCGTACCGAAGAAGCTTACGCAGAGTTTGGGCGGTGGACATTTTCCTCATTGTTTTTGCTTATATATGGAATCTAAAGATGTGTGTTGTTAAAATGGAGTACGTTGCGAGAGCTATAAACGATATAGTGTGGTGGAGAGATGGTTAGCTAGATATGTACATTATATTTAAAAGAAATAAACATTAAGCGTAGGTAGACCGGCCTCTAAGAAGTCGTCGGAGGTCCAGAGTTGAAAGGGAAAGTTGTTGGTTGTTTGATTTTGATTAATTTTTTGTTGTTGTTAACGTAGAAATGTGTAAATTTTGTAAAGTCGTCGTAGTCAAAACAAAGATCGTCGTCGTAGTCGTCGTTGCTCGCAGAAAATTAACAAAGAATAATTGAACACAAGAAAATAAAAAATAATCGAAATTGCAATACTTTTTTTAATGGCCTCCTCTTTTTGGCTTCCAATGCTGTGGGGTTGGGTGATACCACTTCTCTTCGCTTGGGGGTTTCGTTGCTGTAAATTCGAAGTACATTAAATATGGCATGGTTTCATAAATAAAACGACGTAAGGATTATTTTTGGATTTTTTTTCTTGTTTTTTCTTCATTTTCTTTTTGTTCTTTCTTCGTTTCTTGGAATACTGTGTAATGCTATACAGAGAGAAATATGATGTGGGGGTACGAGAAGTAGTTACATGAAAATATCTTCTTCACATGCGTAATAAGGGGACTTTTGTTATATTAATACGTTAATAATTTTTCTTCTTCATCTTCCTTTTGACTTGTGTTTCTTTTTCTCGTTCTGTTTTGTATTCTTGTTTTTATATGACGTACAAACTTAGCGTAGTATTTTTTACTTGCATTAAATTACGTAGTATAAGAGTTGAAGGTAGTGGGGTAAGGAGGAGTTCGACCAGATATCAGGGGAAAAGAAGGAAAAAATTAAATTTAGTTTTTTAAAAGAATTTTGGCAAGAAAAAATACTCATTTCCACACCAGGCAGTTTTAATTAATGCAATTGTCAGGTTTGGGGTGAGAAAGAGATCACCGTTGATTTCTCTCACAAACTTAGAATTGCTTTAAATAAAATTACCCAGTGTGAAATGCCACTAAATAATTAATTTTTGTCTTCTTTTCATTGTTTTCTAAAGGTACGGGGAATAATTTGTTTAGAGGGGTGTAGGAGAACTTAAAATTAGCGTTGTATACAAATCAATTCAAATCAGCTCTCTCTTTCTCTTGACATTTCACTCTCTTTTTCGCTCTCTCAACAACGTACGCAGTACATTTTGTTTCTTTTTGCTTAAAACGGCGATTTTTTTTGTCGTTTCTTCTTCACTTGCATACATATTATTATTATTATTCGTTCACAATACATTTTTTGCGTTTCAAAAAAATTAAAAATATTTCAAGAGTTACTCATCATCAAGAAGGTGATAACACATCCCAGAAAAATTGAAATGTGGCGATTGTTTTTTTGTTTCCAAATTTTTTACAGAGTTGGTTCGAGTTGTTTGTAGTTTTAGGGGAGAAGGAGAAGATATAGGGGTGGTATAATTAAAATTATGACTTATATCACTAGGAGAGACGATTCTTTTACAAACAAAAGTAGATACGTTTTGTATGTATGTAGTATGTAGATATATGTTTCACAAAAGAAAACATACGTTTTTTTGCTTCTTGGCCAAATCATTTTTCTAACACATTTTTTTTCTAGCGCTGCACTTAAACGTAGTTAGGGGTAATTTTTTTTTGTATTTTTCAAAGATTAATCTTGAAGCTTACTTGTCTTGTCTTATGCGCTGTATTGCAGATGTTGTCAGATATTGCAGTCGATGATGATGTTAGAGGGGGCGTAGATTAAGCTTTCGACGTCGATGGATGATGATGATGCTATTTTACGTAGTAGTAGTAGATAGTTATCGCTTTTAGAAGCGACCCATTGGGGAACGTGATCTAAAACGACCACCGCCGCCACCTTGACCACCAAACGAACGTCCACCACTTTGGCTGCCACCATCGCGTCCATACGAATCACGGCGACTGAAACCACCACCGCCGCCATCACGTCCATAACCACCGCCAGAGCGGCCACCAGATCCATAGCTATCGCGTCCATAGCCACCTCCTCCGGAGCGGCCACCTCCAGAACCACCACCGTAGCCGCGATCATTGTAACGGCCACCGCTGGAGGAGTTACGTGGTCTGAAGCCACCACCACTGCTGCCGCTACGACGACCACCGCCGAAGCCACCATCTCGTCGTCCGCCATCGCGACCACCTCCACGGCCACCAGGGCGACGCCCTCCTTGTCGTGGCCTTCCTTTGCTGATTTCCACACGCAGTTGTGAGCCCAACAATTCGGTGCCATTCAAAACGTCGCAGGCCTTTTGGGCATCGTCACGATGCTCGAATTCGACAAAAGCAAAACCTGGTGGATTGAAAGCAATCCAGACGGAATTTAATTTACCATATTTTGTGAACTCTCCCTCCAAGTCGTCCTTCTTGATTTTGTCGGTCAAATTGCCAACATAGACGCGTGTGCCTCGTTGATCACCCATTGTTATTTCTGTTTTTTGCTGTTTAACTTTACTTTTTAATAAAAAATGTTTAAGGAAAAATTAGATAATTTTTCCACTGAATTTTTTCTTCTTTTTTACTGAAAACTGTTCTCCGTGTATACGTGTTCACCCAACCGATACTGAAAAATGTATGTATTCGATGGTTTTTGCTATATCATGACATCACTTCGGCATGGCTTGGCTTGCCGACATTTTATAATTGCATCCACACTATTTTCATCTCTTTTACTCTTAGGACACTAAAAGTGAGTGCAAATTGGCAATGCTGTCTTCTCTATCTTGGGTATAGGAAAAAGAGAAGACGGTATTGACAACCCTTATGTGCAGGGTTGTATTTGATGATAAGAAAAGAGTTTTGACATCATGGGTAACTATGAAATGTAGATGGCGCTAAATGAAAAGAAACTACATTAGTGTTTAAGCAAGTTTAAGCTTCTTTGATGGTATTAATCAAATGTTGCATGCTTTGCAGAGAAAAAAGCAAATAATTAATGGCTTTAAAATAATCTAATGACTCTGTTATGTCTCTATAATATAAATATTCTTTTAATTGCCAACATTTAACTAAATCATGCTCTCTATGGAAATATATTTGTAAATCCGAAAAACAGATAGCGCTGAGCACACAAAACACAATGTAGAGTTTACACGTAAGTCATTTACGATACTATGATAATAAAACTATTTTTATGTTTTTTTAGACAATGTAGAGTTTACACGCAAGCCATTTAAGATAATATTATAATTAATAAAACGATTTTTATGTTTTTTACTCTCTTTCTCTTCCTCGCTTAAATCTGGCATTAAGAGAAAAGAGCGAATTTTATTTAAGAAATTATTTAAGGAAACATTTTGAGATTTCGATATTTGTGTTTTGTGAAAATAAATTAAATTTACATAATATACATTTAAGATAATTTAGAAACGTAGAATAATTTAATAATTGAAAGCTGTTTGTTCTTTTTCGGGGATGAAACAGTAAGAAATATGTGTATTAACCCTTATTCCATGACTGTATTTGAACGTTTGCAAATATATGAAATATAGATGGCGCTGATTATGGATAATATTATATAGCGTTTACATGTGAAAAAGTAGAAAACTAACCTATTTCTGAAAAAATGATACTTTTTGGAGATAGAGGGCGTGTAAAGCCCTACGTTCCTCCTACTTTTTTTTCGGAAAGGTAGTGTTACAGCATGTAGGGATAAAATTCTAAAGAAATTTTGCAAAATTTTGGCGTTTTGATGTATATTTCATGAAGTGAAAAAAATTTCACGAAAAAAAGAATTAATCGTTTAAATAAATTCATGTTTCTTTTTAATAGAAAGAAGAAATCACGGCAGAAGAATTTCTTAAAATGTTTTTTTTTTTTTCAAAAATAATTACATTTTTATTTGTTTTCATATACGACGTCAATCGGAGTTTGTTATTATATGTATTTTTCAACAATTCTTACGAATTTTAATAATTTTTCATTCCAAAATGTCAATTGCATAATTGGTTTGACAGTTCATTGTCCCAGCAGCTGTGTCGATGCGCCTACCTACATTCTTCTACCATGGAAGAAATTCTTAGTTGCAAAATCAAGTCATCTGGCCATACACCATAGTATCTCATTTATTACGATTCATGTTGGCCATGCTACGTTTGGCCAATCGCTGCTAACAATTGGCAACTCTGCTATAGTAATACACTGAATATTCCAAAGAAAATAAAGGTGAACCAAAAACCACCCTCCAGAAATTCATTCATTCATTTATTCACTTATGCACACACGACGTATGGCGCACATGCAATTTATATTGCAACACCAGTAACAACCACCTTTTCTTCTTGTTTGTTTGGTAGGTAGGTAGGATATAATAACTCACCCATACTCCAAAACAACAATAATAACAACTAACAGTGAAAGCACCCCGGCGCGGGAAGGCATGCACATGGACGGGACATGACACAAGAGGAAACAACCACTAAGGATAACAGCAAATGTCAAATTTTCATAGAGAGAAATTTGCTGTTATTCTCTCTCAAGCTCTTTGTTGGCAATTGGAGTGGGTTGCCAGTGGTGTGAGATGAAATTAAATTTTTCATTTGTTTCATATTTTTTATAAAAAAAAATCTCTAAAAAACTATAACATATTTTTGTATAAAAATTCCTGGGAAAATTATTTTTAAAAAGTATTTTTAAGTATATATTTTTTAAAGAATTCGTCCCTTGTCATTTCATTGCAATTATCAAATCTGGTAGCCCTCTCTTTACTCTGTCTTCCAGTTTTGTTTATGTGCAATACTTCAACACATGTTGGACTTGGTCTTTCCTCTTTTTGTTTTCGATGTAATTGAAGTATTTCCGAGAGAGTTAATAATGTCGCTCACCACTTGACGGCATGTTGCAGTTGGGAGATGCCATGCTTTTATTGCAAATGAAATGAGGGAATTTTTGGGATATTTTGAAAAAAAAAAAAAAAAAATAATAATAATAATGAAATAAATAAATAAACACCAATTAGTCTAACAAACATTCACAGTGAGATGCTATCCTAAGCGATTTTAAGACTATTACCGGTATTTCACACTGATAAAGCATGGGACGAATCCTTGAAATGAACATACTTCAAAAACTCATAAACATTCACTGTGAAGTAATAACTAGCATATAGCAGTGTTTACCATGCCCCCTTGCATACAGAAAGTCAGAGTTTTAATACTTGAAAGGAACATGTCACATTTTGCATTGTTAGAATTCACTGTGGGATGGTAGCCACAGCAATGGTAATTATGCACGACTTCCACACTGAAAGAGTCCTTTCCTCAAAGAAAGTCAGTGTTTCAAAACTTGGATAAGGCAAATTTTTCATTTCCGCGAGGGATAGAAATCAAGTTAACCTTCAAATAAATATAAACATTCACTGTGAAATGGTAGTAACAGTGAATTAATGGTTATTATGCTCGACTTCCATACTGAAGGAATCCTGGTACCAAACCTGACATGAGTATGCTTAAACATTTTTTTTATTCACTGTGAAATGATAACTACCATGAGGCAGTCATTATAATGTCCGCCTGGCCCAAGAAAGTCAGTGTTTGAAAACTTGAATAAGGCAAATTTTGCAGTTCCGCTAAAAATAGAAAACAAGTTAATCTTCAAATAATTGTTAGCATTCACTGTGGAATGGTAGTAACAGTGAGGCAATGGTTATGATGCACAACTTCAACACTGAAAGAGTCATTGAACCAAACCCTGACATGAGTATGCTTTAAAACTTTTTTCTAACATTCACTGTGAAATGATAACAACCATGAGGAAGTCATTATCATGTCCGTCTCTCTTAAAGAAAGTCATTATTTCAAAACATGAATAAATTTTGCATTTCCGCTAAAAATAGTAACCCACTTAATCTTCAAATAATGGTTAGCATTCACTGTTAAATGGTAGTCACAGTGAAGCAATGGTTATTATGCACAACAACCACACTAAAAAAGTCATGGTACCAAACCCTGACATGAGTGTGCTTTAAAACTTTTTTTAAACATTCACTGTGAAATGATATGAGGTAGTCTTTATCATGTCCACCTCTCTTAAAGGAATTCATTATTTCAAAACATGAATAAGTCAAATTTTGCAGTTCTGCGAAAAATAGAAACCCACTTAATCTTCAAATAATTACTAGCATTCACTGCGATATGGTAGTCACCGTGAAGCAATGGTTCTAATGCACAACCTCCACACTGAAAGAGACATGGCACCAAACCCTGACACGAACAAGCTTTAAAGACTTGTAAGCATTCACTGTGATATGATAACCATAAGACATTGACTTGACAAAGTCAAATTTTGCATTTCCGCTAAGAATAGAAAACAAGCTCATCTTCAAATAATTAAAAACATCCACTGTGGAATGGTAGTAACAGTGAGACAATGGTTATAATGCACAACTTCCACAATGAAAGAGACGTGGGACCAAATTCTGACATGAACATGCTATAAATACTTGTAAGCATTCACTGTGATATGATAACCAGAAAGAAAGTCATTATTTCAAAACTCGAATAAGGCAAATTTTGCAGTTCCGCTAAAAATAGTAATCCACTTAATCTTCAAATAATTTTAAACATTCACTGTGATATGGTAGTCACAGTGAAGCAATGGTTCTAATGCACAACTTCAACACTGAAAGAGTCATTGGACCAAACCCTGACATGAACATGCTTTAAAGACGTGTAGGCATTCACTGTGATATGATAACCACCATAAGACATTCATTTTCATCCCAACCTCGCACACAGAAAGTCAGTGCTTGAAAACTTGAATAAGTCAAATTTTGCAGTTCCTTAATCTTCAAATAATTGTTAGCATTCACTGCGAGTTGGTAACCACTGTGAAGCAAAGTTTATTATGTCCACCCTGCCCACTGTAAAAGTAATGGGGCCAAAACTCTGACATGGACAGGTTAAGAAAAAATCATAAGCATTCACTGTGAAATGGGAACCACCATCAGACTGTGTTTATAGGGTGAGATGAAAAAACTGCAACCAACTTCAGACTGCTGTCATTTCTAAGCCACTCGTTCGACAGCTATTATTTACAAGCAAAGCATTTTGGTGAGAATTTTCCCGGAAAAAAGTTATTCGTGATGGAATTCAAGCGTGATAGTGTGATTTCTTTATATTTGGCAGGAGAACAACAAGAGGACTCCAGCATTTAAATGTGAATAAATCTTTTGTGTCTCATGACATTGCTCGTTACCGTGATACTGGTAGCGTTGCCCAAGGTCTAGGAAGTGGACGGGGATTGAAGAAAACAGGACCAGCAACATCAGCAGAAATGGTTCGAAAAGTAAAGAAGCGACTTGATCAAAACCCGCGTCGCAGTGGCCGAAAAATGGCTTGTGAGCTAAACATATCACAATATTCCATTCGGCAAATATTGAAAAATGAGCTCGGGGTAAAGCCATTGAAATTCCAAAAAGTGCAAGAACTTACACCGCAACAGAAAGATAATAGACTCAAAAGAGTTAAAGAGTTGCTTCGCTTCGCCGAAATTGGTGAACTGCCGAATTTGGTTTGAGATGACATTCGTTGTCCAGCAGTTTGTAAACAAACAAAATGATGGTGTTTACTTGCCAAAGAGGTCAGGTCAGCTGAAAATGTGCACCTTCGGTTGGCCACCAGAACTCATGCGCCGGCCATGGTGATAGCTGTTATGATGGGCCGCCATATCAGCCGTTGGTCGTTTTTCGCTTCATTTCCAGCGCACAATGGCCACCAAAATCTCCAGATATCAATCCGTTGGGCTATAGTGTCTGGAGTATTTTGGAAAGCAAGGATGGCACTAAAAAATACCTAGGTGTCGATCACGTCAAGCAAGCGCGTCGCCGCGAATGAGCCTAAATACCGTGGGACAACATTCGGGCAGCGTGTGACGGTTTCATTGGCCGTTTGAAAGACATAATACGTGCCAAAGGTGACAAATTCGAACAAATCTAAACTTGTTCTAAAATTTGATGCTTTTTCCGAAAATTCTTTGCTTTCATTCAATAAAATTGAAAAAAAATTGTAAAAATTATGGTGTTGGACTTTGTTGCAGGTTTTTTATCTCATCCTGTATATACAATGTATTTACAGATATAATTTATTTACAGATTTTTTTATAATGAGATGTTGAACAAATGAATAATTTTGAAAAAAAATGCAAACATATTATTCCATGACTTTATATTCTGAATTCTACTTCTGTCATACTTCTTTTCAATAAAAATCCAATCACCCAAATATTGTCTTTTTCTTGAAATTTTCTTCACTTGTAGTGGCTCAATAATGCCATGTTTACGTTAGAACTTTTTGTAGGGTTAACCTACTTTGAGAGGATTTATTTGAAGTAAAAGTAATGGATATGACAATTTAAATCCAAATCCAGTGGGTTAACCCTCATATATATAAACGTACTGTAAGAAAGGTTGCTCAAATAAACTAGAAAAATGCAACTCTGTGCTGGAGTCTTATAGTGTCAAATAGATTTTTAAATATGAAACAATTAGCTTTGTTTATTTTTAATTTTTTAACAAAATTCCTATATTGGGAAAATCCCACGAAGCAAGAATGGAATTTTGAAATCTAAAATAATAGGAAATAGTAATTTTACCCAAAATTTGACAATGTGTTGCCCAGTCACGTCAAAAATATTCATTTATTTTGTGAACGAATTTGAAAAAAAAATCAAAGGGCACCAAGAGAAGCCATGGTGGCACCATGGTAAAATAAGAAGGTAAAGTAATGCAATTATATGACAACAACTTTTTTCAAAATTATTTATTTGACAACATCTCATTGTCAAAATTTATGTTTACAAATCCCAAAATTTATGTTTACATCCAAATCAGAGGTGAGAACCTATTTTCTATGCAGTAAAATTAATAAAATAAGTTACAGAAAATGCAGAGATGGGAATGCTTATTTGAAATGACTTTACCGTCTTAATTTTACCATGGGTGGCACCTAAAATTCCATGGATTTATTAGCATGTAAACATGCTTTTAGTTGGTAATTGAACTTTATTTTCAAGAACAATTTCAAGTCTTCTTCAAAAATATCTCTTTCTTAATTTTCTTTATTTAAATTTGCAATTCCTTTCCTGAAAATATAATTTTTTATATTTTTTCGTTAAAATTAAACTTCCCCCACAAACTGCCTTTACTACAGCAATGTGGCAACACCCTGTTTTGGGGTTTGTTTTGATTTTGTTATCGGCATTTTTTTTTTGCCGCCTGCTGTCATCATTGCCGCCTCAGCAGCGAGCATGCAGCGGCAGCAGCCATCATCAGATGTTTTCGTCTGCCGACGAAACGAACAGACATCACGTCGTTGTCGTTGGCAGCGAGCACGAATAATGGTTGTCGTTCGTCGTTTTATTTGCCAATGTTTGTCTGTTTGGATTGTTTTGCATTATTTTGCTGGTGTTGTTGTTGTTGTTGCTGCTGTTATCCTTTCATGTACGTGCAGCAGTAGACATTGTACGTTGGCTCGCTCTGTTGTGTTACGTACCCATAACGTAGCAGAGACGCGCGCGTGCTTTTAGTTTACAATTGGATGTCGCGTGCGGTGGTTCATTGAAAGCGCTTGAAACGAGACGTGAATTTGTCAAAAAGAAAAACGGAAAGTGAGTAAAAATCCAAAGGAGTCTGTTAGACTTGAAGTTTTTTGTTTCTAAAGGCGGTCGGTCGTTGTTAGCCGTATTGTAAACGCATCGTGCTTGTCGGCAAGGGAAAAGAAAGGGTGAAAAAGTGTTGACACAGGCAAGTTGGCCTTGTGCGACAAATACGTGAATGGAATTTTGAAAAAAGGAATTCAAATTTTGCCGCAAAAAAGAGAGAAAAAATAAAAGAAAGTTATAAAAAAAGGAATTTCCCCGAAAAAGAAGTGAAAGTGTGAAAAATAGCCACAAAAATAAATAAAAAAAAATTCAAAACAAAAATTCAAGGCCTCAACACTTTTTTGTCGGCCATTGTTGTGTTGCTTATCCTGTGCATTGCCTGTCTGGCAGGAATAAATTTGGAAACAAGTGCAATGATTCATAACCTCCCCAAATTCTAGAGGGGGAAAGTGAAAGTGTTTTATATTTGGAGGAACCAATAACAGAAGGATGCTGACTGGAAAAGATTAATATTTTTCCTGGAAACCATCATCACCGTTACCATTGGACTTTTTACTCTTTCTAGACATATGCTCTCCATGCCAAGGATATAAAAGTGCTTACCCACAAAAAAACATTTGACATTCACACACACACGTATGGACGTGACATAAGGTATGTCTAATTAGAATTTAGACAGGTTACTACCCCCATTTGCATATTTTTGTGAGATAAGGTGTTTCGAAGGGATTAAAAAGGGACAACAACTAAGATCAAATGTTAAGCAATGAAATGGAAAATTTTGAAATCGAAGAACGTTTAAATAAATTTTGTTACCTCTGCATACCCATGGTAGAATAAAAGAGGTATGCTTAAATGTTTTTCTCGAAATTTAATTTTTTTCATTTTCTTGTCAAAATGTACAGGGTGAGATAAAAAAAACTGCAACAAAGCCAAACGTCATAATTTTTACATGAAAACAAAAAAAATGCCGGAAATAACATCAAATTTTAGAATTTGGCATGAATTATGGCCTTCAATCGGCCAATGAAACCGTCACACGCTGCCCGAATTTTGCTCTGCGGTATTTTGGCCCATTCCCGGCGAAGCGCTTGCTTGAGGTGATCGACACTTTGGTATATTTTAGTGCCAACCTAGCTCTCCAAAATACTCCAGACCCAAAAGTCCAACGGATTGGTATCGGCAGATTTTGGTGGCCATTGTGTGCTGGAAATGAAGCGATGAACCTCATTTTGTAATCATTCTTTGGTGGAGCGTGCTGAGTGCGATGGTGCTGAGTCCTGTTGAAATGTCCAAGGTCGTCTGCGGTCAAAATGTTTGATTTATGATAATATTCGGCATTTATTCTGATGCCACGGTCGATTAATACGAGCGGAGAGTGACCATCGGCTATTAAGGCGGCCCACACCATCACCTGGTGCACATTTTTATGTTTTGAGTGCTAATTTTATTTCAGAATCGACATCAAAATTTTTGACAAGGAAATTTTTCGAACCTAAACGTCAAACAATCCTCAGGGCCGATATAAGGAACTTAAGCATAATAATCAAGCAATTAATTGCTATTCACGAAAAAGGTCGCTTCAAAGGCTATTTAGAAAATATCGAGAATATTGGAAGGTCAAAAGAGCCCCTCGCCTGTCATTCCGGAAGCCTATAAAACGAATCATAAAGTGATTACCTCGGATAACACACACAAAAAGCTAAAGGTGAGAATACATAACATAGCGCTTATCTGGCTGGCTTAAGTCAACGGCTGGCTTCTTCGGAAATGAACAAAGGAGCCTAAGGCCATTTCCGAACTAAGTCAACCTAAAACTCCTTTGTCCTTCTACGAAGAGGCCAGCCGATGACTTAAGTCAGCTAGATAAGCGCTTAAATGTATTTCCACCTTTAGCTTTTTGTGTAATCCGAGGTAATCGCTTTATGATTCGTTTTATTGGCTTCCGGAATGACAGGCGAGCGGCAGCCAAATATGCGCTGTATGTATTTCCACCCTAAGATTCTGGCAGACGATATACAGGAATGTCATCAGTCCGAAGAAATAATAGACAATTCCTTTCGCAAACTGGTCAACATAGCAGTGAAAGGAATTGGAAATCACATGCAGATGGGTCTACCATTAATGCTCATCGCTGGGAGGAAAATGGATTTGCAGATCCAGACATGGTCCCATAAACTATAACAAGAATGACGCCGATGGCATTTTATTGGAGCTACGAGGTTTTCTCATCGGAGAAAACCAAATTCAGTAGTTCTCCACTCTCGGCCGAGCGAAGCAACTCTTTAGCTCTTTTGAGTCTATTTTCCTTCTGTTGCGGGGTAACTTCCAGCCCTTTTTGGAATTTCAGTGGCTTTACCCCGAGCTCATTTTTCAATATTTGGAGAATGGAATATTGCGATATGTTTAGCTCACGAGCCATTTTTCAGCCACTGCGTTTCGGGTTTCGATCAAGTCGCTTCTTTACTTTTCGAAATATTTCTGCTGATGATGTTGCTGTTTTCTTCCGTCCACTTCCTTTACGTCGGACTACGCTACCAAAATCACGGTAACGAGCGATGGTACGAGACACAAATGATTTATTCACATTTAAATGCTGTATTGCTCTAACAATAGCCCCGTGTGGCCTCTTCCAGCCAAATGTAAAGAAATCCCACCATCACGCTTGAATTCCATCACGAATAACTTTTTTCCAGGAAAATTCTCACCAAAATGCTTTTGTACACTTGTAAACAATAGAATTAGCTGTCACTGGAAGAATTTTAACAGCTGTTGGACGAGTGGCTTAGAAATGACAGCAGTCTGAAGTTGGTTGCAGTTTTTTTCATCTCACCTTGTTTTGTAATGGATTGTTGTTTATTTTATTTAATTCATGGATCTAGGGTATTGAAATTAAAAATTCTATATGTCAGGTCATAATTCATGCCCTGCTTCTAAGCTTCTTTAGTTTGGCGAGATTTTTTTTTGTCTATCAACGTAACGGCCATTTTAAAGTTTTCGATAATTCATGCTTAAAAAAGTGATCACAAATAATAGCTAAAAACGCCGAAAACTCAATATTTAGGTAGTTATGGCCATTTTAAAGTTTTCGATAATTCATGTTGTAAATTTTGTGTTATCGCTGAATCGATTGTATTTCCAAGAAAAAAACTCTTTCTGTTGAAGAAACGCAACGCTTTTATTGTGTTTTAACGATATGCCAATTTTTCGCGCCTTTTCTATTGATTAATGTTTATTCCCAAGTCTTTGGCAAAATGTTGACGCCGTCCAAATTAGTTAAACTATAACCATGTTCCTAAGAGCATCATTATTGCCATAGATTGTTGTTTATTATATTTAATTCATGGATCGAGGGTATTGAAATTAAAAATTTTATATGTCGCGTCATATTTCATGCCCTGCTTCTAAGCTTCTTTAGTTTGGAGTATTTTTTTTATTTTTTTTTAGTTGGCGTAATTTACGTCTCTTAATTTGTTAGGAATTTCGTTGTGCCACCTGTCATCTTCTTAAATTTAAAATTCTTTGGAAAAAAATACCCTCCATTTTATTATCTTATTTATACGGATTACTTAGCTAATCTTCTTGTTAACATTTATGGCTACTGATTTGGCTACTGCGCTGTCATGGTCCGAAAAAAAAACCTCCTTTTTTATTTGTTTTCCTTACAAATTACAAATTAAATTACTCTCACCTGTCCTGGTGAAAAGAAGACACACACACCTCCAGGAAAAAACGGCAAATGAAGAGACGAACAAAAAAACTTTTCAAAAATTCCACCATGAAGTGCCGCCACGGAAATTCCTAACTTCCGCCTGACCTTAAACAAAAGTCTTTGGCAAATTGTTATCACTGTCAGGGAATCTCATTTGGTTTGCTTTTATAAACTTGGCATGTCCCGATCCCTCCCCCCCAAAAACCACAGGGAGACTGGCCATGGCAAAGTGTGAAATGCCGAAAAAACAAATGAAATGATTTCCAGCCTGAAATTTCACACGTAAAGCAAAGTTTTGAAAATGTTTTGGTTTTTTCTTCTTGGAGATAAAAACCATATAAATGACAACAAATTACCAATGGGGAGGTGGCAAGGAAACTGGCAGGAGACAAGTGTCGATGAACTGCTTGTGCAGAAAGCCTCCGGCAACGAGGATGATGATTGGGTGTGAGAATGATGGCTGGTGATAACATTGTCCAAAGTTCCACAACAAAGAATATGTTGTCAATTTAATGACAGCAGCAGCAGCAGCGAGAGGAGACTCATAAATGTGGCTGGACAAAGGAGAAAAAAAGAAAGGATTGTCTTGAATGGCATATTTACTCCCCCCGGACCCAGGGGATGCCACAAGGAATCCAAACAATAAAACAAAAAGTCCTAAAAAGAAGACTTCTCTTCTCCCTGCTGTGGGGTTTTTAAAAATTCCACAACTGCCTGGTCTGAATGTCATTCCTTTGTCCTGCCTTGGGATTCGTTTACTTTCATTTAAATAACTCTTCTGTTTTTTAGGGATTTAATGAAGAAATAATGCCTAAAACTATTTACATTTTGACATATTGTCACACAAAGCTTTTGAATTGAGTCCGAAGAAGATTCTGGCTTGGTCCTTTCCGCAAATCTGTTTATGTCTATGGCCATGTGATCCTGAATTGTGTGGTTGTTCTGCTTTGTTTGAGTTTTGGGCATTAGCAGTGCAAAGATCAAACCACAAACACTTGACATTTCCCAACCCTCCTGGTGTGGTTGTTCTCCTCATAGTTGCTTGTGGTCGTTGGCCAAAGAGTTAATGTCCGATTGTGTTAAACCAGTATTAACTAGAGATTCATTTCAAGGTCTTCTATTAAAAGCTGTGAATGTTGAGGGGCAAGATTTTGGCAAAAGGAAAACCAAACAAAGATGACAAAAGAAGTCCAGTGTTTGTGGGGGGAAAATTTTGTGTGAGGCTAAGAAGACATCTCTTCGAAAAGTATTCAAAATAATTCTTTAGAATTAAAAAGTGCAAGTGAACTTAAGCCCAGATTCGGAATATTCGAGGAAGAATTTTCGATCATAATTAATTACCCAAAATTAAATGCCTTGAACGAATTTTATATTCCATAGGTATTTTGTATGGAATTAAGGTCTTGAGTTAAGAAGAAATTATAAATTACGAGAGATAACTTTGAGACACAGGAAAAGCAATATAGTTCCCAGTTCTCAACATCTATTTTCTCGGTGAGAGAGAAATCGCAATTTATTCTTCGATCAATGGATGAAGCCAATATCATGAAACGATTCACTAATCGAATCTAGGAACTAGTTCTATCAAAGACAACGCAGTTAATTAATAAAGGCACAGACGTCAGTGGTTTAGTGCCTTTACTAATGAAGTGGAACATCTTTGACAGAACTAGTTCCCAGTTCCTTTTAGTGCATCATTTAATTCAACTGGCTTCATTAATTAATAGACATATAATAAATAGATTGTATTCTTCTATTTTCTCAGCGACAGAGAAATCGTAATTTATTCTTCTATCAATTAATGGAACCAATTTAATTTAATAGTGAATCGTTTCACTAATTGGATTGGGAACTATTTCTATCAAAGACAACGCAGTTAATTAATAAAGGCACAGACGTGAGTAGTTTAGTGCCTTTATTAATGAAGTGGAACGTCTTTGACAAAACTAGTTCCCAATTCCTTTAAGTGCATCATTTAATTGAACTGGTTTCATTAATAAATAGAAATATAATATATAGATTGTATTCTTCTATTTTCTCGATGAGAGAGAAATCACAATTTATTCTTCTATCAATTAATGAACTAATTCTGGGAACGATTCACCAAAAAGGATCTGGGAATTAGTTCTATCAAAGACAACGCAGTTAATTAATAAAGGCACAGACATGAGTAGTTTAGTGCCTTTATTAATGAAGTGGGACGTCTTTGACAGAACTAGTTCCCAGTTCCTTTAAGTGCATCATTTAATTCAACTGGTTTCATTAATTAATAGACATTTAATAAATCCATTGTATTCTTCTATTTTCTCGGCGAGAGAGAAATCGCACTTTATTCTTCTATCAATTAATGAAACCATTTTCATTAAACGATTCACTAAAAGGGTCTGGGAACTAATCCTATCAAAGACAACGCAGTTAATTAATAAAGTCACAGGCGTGAGTAGTTTAGTGCCTTTATCAATGAAGTGGAACGTCTTTGACGGAACTAGTTCTCAGTTCCTTTAAGTGCATTATTTAATTGAACTAATTTCATTAATTAATAGAAATATAATATATAGATTGTATTCTTCTATTTTCTCGGCGAGAGAGATCGCAATTAATTCTAATATCAATTAATAAAACCATTTTCATTAAACGGGTATGGGAACTAGTTCTGAGAACGATTCACTAAACGGATCTGGGAACTAGTTATGTCCAAAACATTGCAGTTAATTAATAAAGGCACCGACGTAGTGAACTGGAACGTCTTTGACAGAACTAGTTCCCAGTTCCTTTAAGTGCATCATTGAGATTAGATTGTATTCTATTGAATTCTTCTATTTTCTCGGCGAGAGAGTAATCGCAATTTATTCTTCTATCAATTAATGAAACCAATTTCATTAAGCGATTCACTAAGCGGGTATGGGAACTAGTTCTGGGAACGATTCACCAAAAAGGATCTGGGAATTAGTTCTATCAAAGACAACGCATTTAATTAATAAAGGCACAGACGTGAATAGTTTAGTGCCTTTACTAATGAACTGGAACGTCTTTGCCAGAACTAGTTCCCAGTTCCTTTTAGTGCATCATTTAATTGAACTGGTTTCATTAATAAAATATAATAAATAGATTGTATTCTTTCTATTTTGCCAGCGAGAGAGAAATCGCAATTTATTCTTCTATCAATTAATGGAACCATTTTCATTAAACGATTCACTAACGGGTTTGGGAACCAGTTCTGGGAACAATTCACCGAAAAGGATCTGGGAATTAGTTCTATCAAGGACGTCACAGTTAATTAATAAAGGGACAGACGTGAGTGGTTTAGGGCCTTCACTAATGAACTGGAACGTCTTTGACGGAACTAGTTCCCAGTTCCTTTAAGTACATTGTTTTATTGAACTGGTTTCATTAATTCCCAGAACTAGTTGCACTTTGTTGAATTTCAATGGCTTTACCCTGAGCTCATTTTTCAATATTTACCGAATGGAATATTGCGATAAGTTCAGCTCACGAGACATTTTTCGGCCACTGCGACGCGGGTTTCGATCAAGAAGCGATTTTTTACTTTTCGTAGCATTTCTGTTGATGTTGCTGTTTTCTTCCGTCCACTTCCTTGACGTCGGACCACGCTACCAGTGTCACGGTAATGAGCGATGGTACGAGACACAAAAGATTTATTCACATTTAAATGCTGGAGTGCTCTAACGATAGCCACTTTTGGTCACCTCCATTCAAATATAAAGAAATCACACAATCACGCTTGAATTCCATCACGAACAACTTTTTTCCGGGAATATTCTCAGCAAAATGCTTTCGGACGCTTGTAAACAATATAATGAGCTGTCACTGGCAGAATTTTAACAGCTGTCGGACGAGTGGCTTAGAAATGACAGTAGTCTGAAGTTGGTTGCAGTCTTTTCATCCCATGTATGTTTTACTTCAAAGCCTATTTAAAAATGTTGACGTCTTTCATTGATTTGAACTGTGGCCATGCCCGCATTGTCTTCATTTCTGGTGTGGCAAAGGAACGCAATTCATTAACGATGTAATTGTGTTTTGACGCAGAGATGATGGAACGCATTTTTGTTGCTCAAGGCATTTATTAACCCAGTGTTCATTTCAAAATTCTGACGGCGTTCATTGATTTGAGTTGGGGCCATGCTCGTATCGTCTACATTTCTGGGTCTAGATTCTTATTCTATGAAAATATGAAATGAAAAATATTTCCTTCATAAAATTTTTCATTTAACATTTCTTTCCTTTATAAAAGTTTTAATTTCATATTTGCATAGAACAAGAATTGAGGCCCTGGTATAATTGTGTTTTGACGCTGAGAAGTTGGAACGCATTTTAGTTCATGAAGGCAATCTTTACCCCAGCGTCTCTTTCAACATTTTGACGGCGTCCAGAGTTATTTTGCCTTTCTTTACCCCTTGGGCTTGACGTTTTGCTTTCCTTTTGCGACTTCTCTCTGTTTCTTCAAATACAGAAGGTTTCATATGTGGCGTGTAGGTAGAATAAGATTCACGCGTACGCGTACAAATTTAAATCAGCTGAGATAAGAAGTAGAATATTAAAAAATCCCAGGTCTTTATATAGTAAAAGGTATAGTAAAAAAGGCCTCTGGTGTCTTCTTGAAAATAAAGGCATTACAATTTGAGAATTTCAGAGAACTCAAAGCCTTCTAGATCCTCCGAACGTTAGCTGTTAGACTTTGTGATATACTCTGTGTATGAGAGAAAAGATTCCAATCTCCCTCTTCGATTGTCAACTCTATTCTCCTATACGGATCCTGCTCGGAGGATCAATGTAATGAGAATAGAGTCCAATCTCCCTCTTCGATTGTCAACACTATTCTTTATTCGGTGATGAGAAAGGAATACAATTGCTTCGCTTGGGTGTAGATTCAATTCTTGATCCGGCTTGAAGGATTAATGTAGAAAATGAGAAAAGACAGAACGACCTTTTTCTTTGGATGTAGTTTCAATTCTAGTTTTTTTTATTTAAAAATATGTTTCTTAAGTACTACTGAAGCTAGTCTAACTTAATCTAATCGCAGCCACACAATTGCTCTTTTCTATTCTAATATTGAATGGAGAACATTGCAGGGCTGCTCGATATCTGTGCGTGTGATCTAAGAGGTCTTCTATTTTCCGTAATTTAAAAAAAAAAAATTCTTAAAAATGTCCTGCTCTTTTAAAGGCTCAAAAATGCTGCAGCACCATAACTCTTTGATACTTTCCTTCTCGGGACACTATAATTGCCATACAATTTTATGCAAAGCAAACTCGGAGGTCTTCTCTTCATTTTACTCCCACGGAAATCCTGGCAACCTTCAAATCCCAATCGTCACACACAGCAGACAATAGCTCCGTCTACAATGTCTCTAACATTTCCTGATGTCTTTAACACAACAAGACGAGAGAATTCTAATCCTTTTCTTGCATTCGTCATTAGCCTGATTGCAGTAATTTAGTTCCTCGTTCGTCCTCATCATCATTATAATGTTGCCTGTTTGATGGCATTATCTATGCGTTCTTTTGCCATTGTTTTTTTTTTGTGAAACATGGCCTTCTCGGATCGTGTGACACTTGGGCCTGCTCATGCTCATCAGTACCTACGCTTGCCTCTTTATCTTTATAAATACCAATTTGTTCGGCGTGTATGTCATTTTAGCAACAATTTCCTTCATTTCATTTCATCAGCAGTCTTTCGAACATCGGAATGACATTGAATGACTACCAGCCGTAGAGCAGAGATTGCAGGCATCGTCGACGATGTGTTTCATCAGCTCATTCATCAGGAGCCAGGAGCTAGGAGCAAGCACCACAGCAGCAGTCATGGTAGGTGGCATCAGTTTCAGGCTCAGGCTGCTCATCATCAGCAGCAGCACCATTATTATTGTTATTATGGCCATTGCTCCGCTTTCGCTGTTGTTGTTTCTATTCCAAGTGTCGTTTCATGTTATTTTTCACTTCTTTCAGTCATTCATTCTTGCAATTTTTTTAGTGGATTCTCATTTTCTTTTGGTTGGAAAAATTCTATGAAATTTAAATCTTATTTAGCTCTAAGCATTACGCAAATAGACTATTCTATTCAGTTTTCGTTTGCGTGTCGGTTTTTTTCAATTCCTTTTCTTTTGGCTTTCATTGCGAGCATTTAGAAATGCAGGTAGCCGATGGAGGTGGAGGAGAAGGATGAGGGGTAGCAGAAACAGTTTTTATTTTTACCACGAATGAATGACTGATTAGAGGTTACTGAAAATGAGTTCGTCTTCATCTTGAAGCTGAGCAAATGCTGAATGGAGCAGAGATTATGATACACTGTCGCATTTCCAAACAGTTTTAATGTCAATTACTCTTATCGGGCAGACAGAAGTGACAGCAAAAGAAAAGAGAAATAAATTCCCAGAGATTTATCTCATCTGACATTGGGACAGATGGCAGCAGCAGCAATAGCATCAGGAGATTTACTCGATTTCAAATAATCTAAAGGTGAAATGGCCAAGAAAAGGGGAGTGCTTTAAAAGAGAATGGAATGATTAGGGGTTTGAAAAAAATTAAAAAAATAAAATTCTAACTTTACAAGACAATTTTATAATGCTGGTATAACCTTAAATTTTTTGTTCTACTTGTTAAGAGGAGAGTCCCACCTTTATAATAATGTAAGCTGCGTTCATATATCTCACAAAATACCCGAGATATGATCAAATGAAAACATGCGCAAAAATCTACCAAATTTTGGGCATTTTTGAGTAATGTTCTCCCAAGGGCCATAACTTCTAAAATATTCGAAGTATCTTTACAAAATGAAATGAACTTTAGTTTGAAGACGCTTATCTATCAAATAAGTGATTATTTTTCGGCCATTCGTCTTTGAAATTTGTCAAAAAGTTTAGAAAAGATTTGATAAACAATTTTATGTCACAAGATAATCTTTTTCGTGCTACTCCCTTATTGGGGCCATGTGAAGTGATACGTTAATATTTCCTCATTAAATTTTTATTTTTTATAAGAAGAGAGTCTCAGCTTTACAATGATGTAAGCTGCGTTAATATATCTCACAAAATACCCGAGATATGACCAAATGAAGAGAGGTGCAAAAAACGACCAAATTTTAGGCAATTTTGAGGTGTGCTCTTCCAAGGTCCATAACTTCTAATATATTAGGAGTATCTTAATAAAATGTCATGGATCTTACAGTGTAGACACTTCCTTATCAAAAAAACTTATAATATTCCGACTATTCGTCTTAAAATCTTGTCGAAAATTTAGAAAAGATTTAATAAACAATTTTATGTCACAAAATAATTTTTTTCGTGCTGCTCCCTTATTGGGCTCTTGTGATGTGATACGACAATAGTTCCTCATTTAATTGCTATTTTTTATAAGAAGTGATCCTCAACTTTATGAAAATGTAAGTTGCGTTAATACATCTCACAAAATACCCAAGATATGACCAAATGAAGAGAGGTGCAAAAATCGACCAAATTTTGGCCATTTTTGAGTAATGTTCTCCCAAGGGCCATAACTTCTAAAATATTCGGAGTATCTTTATAAAACAATATGCTTTTTACAGTGTGGACCCTTCCTTGTAAAATAACTTATAATATTCCGGCCATTCGTCTTTGAAATTTGTCAAAAAATTTAAAAAGATTTAATAAACAATTTTATGTCACAAGATAATTTTTTCGTGCTGCTCTTTTATTCAGTTATTGTGCTGTGATACATTAGTATTTTCTCATTTAATTATTATTTTTTGTAAGAGCAGAGTCTCAGCTTAACAATGATGTAAGCTGTGTTCATATATCTCACAAAATACCCGAGATATGATCAAATGAAAACATGCGCAAAAATCTACCAAATTTTGGGCATTTTTGGGTAATGTTCTCCCAAGGGCCATAACTCCTAAAATATTCGGAGTATCTTTAAAAAATGAAATGAATTTTAGTTTGAAGACGCTTATCTATCAAATAAGTGATAATTTCCGGCTATTCGTCTTAAAATCTTGTCAAAAAATTTAAAAAGATTTAATAAACAATTTTATGTCACAAAATATTTTTTTTCGTGCTGCTCCCTTATTGGGCCCATGTGAAGCGATACGTTGATATTCCCTCATATGATTAATATTTTTTATAAGAGGATAGTCTCACCTTTATAAGGATGTAAGTTGCGTTAATATATCTCACAAAATACCCAGATATGACCAAATGAAGAGAGGCTCAAAAATCTACCAAATTTTGGGAATTTTTGAGTAATGGTCTCCCAAGGGCCATAACTTCTAAAATATTCGGAGTATCTTAATAAAACGATATGCTGTTTACAGTGTAGACCCTTCCTTGTCAAATAACTAATAATATTCCGGCTATTCGACCTGAGATCTTGTCAAAATTTTAAAAAAAGATTTAATAAACAATTTTATGTCACAAAATAGTTTTTTTTTCGTGCTGCTACCCTATTGGGCTCTTGTGATGTGAAACGTTAGTATTTTCTCATTTAATTATTATTTTTTATAAGAAGAGTGTCTCACCTTTATAAGGATGTAAGTTGCGTTAATATATCTCACAAAATACCCAAGATATAACCAAATGAAGGGAGGCGCAAAAATCGACCAAATTTTGGGCATTTTTGAGTAATGTTCTACCAAAGGCCATAACTTCTAAAATATTCAGAGTATCTTTATAAAACGTCATGCATTTTACAGCGAAGACCCTTCCTTGTCAAATAACTTATATTCCGGCTATTCGACCTTAGATCTTGTCAAAAATTTAAAAAAGATTTAATAAACAATTTTATGTCACAAAATAATTTTTCTCGTGCTACTCCCTTATTGGGCCCATGTGATGTGATACGTTAGTATTTCCTCAGATAATTATTATTTTTTACAAGAAGAGAGTCTCAGCTTGAAAATGATGTAAGTTGCGTTAATATATCTCATCAAATACCCAGGATATGACTAAATGAAGAGAGGCGCAAAAAGCGACTAAATTTTGGCCATTTTTGAGTAATGGTCTACCAAGGGCCATAACTTCTAAAATAGTCGGAGGATTTTTATAAAATGACCCGATATCAATAAGAGAGAATAAAATATTTCCAATATTTAATAATTTTGACTTAGAATTTTGTCAAAAATTTAAAAAAAACAATGATTTGGGTAGCCTTTAGCACTTGTATCGTAATTTTTTAAACCCCCATTAATTCACATTATGTGGAATCAATTGATGACGGGGGATGAGGGGGGGATTTCAAAATTTCCAATTGGAAATAAAATCAATTTCCAATTACCATCCATAACCTCACGTTTTTTTTGATTATCCCAAGATTCCCTTCCCTCACATAATTAAATTAATTGATTTCGAATGGCATTAAGACGACTGAAAATATGTGAACTCCGGTTGGGGTGACTGTTCCTCATGGCTGTGGGATTACAGCCAGAGATCAACGTAATCCACTTCTATTTCTTTATTATGTTCTTAAGTGGTTTTTTTGTTGTTGGCCTTCCTTTGTGGCGGCCTTTTTCCTTTTTTTTTTCATTTGCATGTCCTCCACCCCTAGGGTTTGACTTCTGGCTTTCGATTCTCTCTCTGTTTCTGTTTCTTCAAATAAAGAAATAATTATAAATCTCTAAAAAAATAATGTTAACGTTAAATAAATGTTTACCTTCTTTGCGTTTTGCTTTAATGAAGTCGAGGTAGGTGGAGGGTGGGGGTATGAGGGAGGTATATTTTCCTTTTTGCAAAGCAACATAAATGGAATTCTTTGATTTTTATTTCAGAAAAAAAAAAAAAAAACAGCAAAGCAGCAATAATTCGCCCTCTTTCCCTTCCCTGGCCTCTTTGAAATAGACCTCCCCCCCCCAAAAAAAAAAAAAAATCTGCTGTACTTTCACTTTCCCTGATGGCTAGGTTTAAAGAAATTATAACTAGAGTATATCCTCTAAGGATGAATACGTGTGTGTGTGTGTGTCTGTGTTTAGAGAGCATTCGGAGAGAGCCCCCCCCAAAAACAAATCCATCCAACTTCGGGGGGTAAAGAAACAATTTTTAACAATAAGTTACGCCGCTTTATGTTTTAATGACGTTGGGCGCCACATAGGCTTTCTAATGTTATTTGGAAAATGAGAGCTTGTGTGCGGCCGAATTTGCCTGTGTGTCTGGCTGGCTCTTCATCTGTCTGTCTTTCCATTCCGTATTGTGTGGGGAGAAGGGGGGGGAATAAGGGAATTTTCGGAGAACCCAAACATTTGTCTGTCTCTCAGTTATTTGCCCAACATTGGCTGTATTTTTAAATAAACAAAACAATTGTCTATTTAAATTGTTGTTGCCATTCTCATTCGAGCGGAACCGTTCTCCCACACTTTCATTATCACAAACACGCACACACACACACCAGGGTTTACGAATCGCACCACACTCTTCCATGATTTTTGCAATGATTTTGAAAATTGAACGCCGGCCTTACCTAAAAGCAGGGATGAAACCACATTCACCCTGCACATTGCTCTCGTAGCTTTGAAAAACGGAGATTAACTCAACCAAACATTTGTGCAACAACAACAACAACAATAATAATAACAGTAAAGCGGTAGGCAAACGGCGGCAATTCCGGCAAACATAAAACGCCGTCATAACATCCCCCATTTTTGAAGGGGCATAGCTACACACAAATCTCACTACGAGAAACTAACAAAGACAGAAATTCAAAATTCCAAGCCATAGGATTTTCAAAAAAAAAAAAAAAAAAAAAAAAAAAAAAAATTGGAAAAAGCGAAAAACTTTTTTCAAAAAAAAAAAAAAAAAAAAAAAAATGAAAAAAAAGAGAAATCCTTTTAAAAAAAAAAAAAAAAAAAATGGAGAAAACTTTTGAAAGAAATAAATGGCTTAGAGAGAGCAAACACAAAAATCAAAACAAAACGCTAAACGTAACTAAGCCCCCCTTTTTTCGTTACGGGGTCTTAACGTTTCTCAAATGGGGAATTTATGATTTTCAACTTTTTTTCCTGTTTAGTTTGGCGAGAAGTTCAGAAAAAGCAATGCTTTAATCCATGGGGAGGCCATGGAGTAAGGCACTGTGTTTTACAGAGAGAGTACCAAAAAGTTACACACTAAAATCTGCCTTAGGAACACATATGTGGCCTGTGCTCCTAAGGAAAATAATCGATCAAGAGATCCCTATTTACAATTTCAGCAAAAGGCAACGCATTAATCCATGGAGAGGCCAAAGAGAATAAACCAACGAATTACTCTGTAAGAGCTGCTTTAGAAACTCGTGTGTGGCCTGTGCTCCTAAGGAAAATAATCGATCAAGAGATCCCTAATTGAAAGTTCAGAAAAAGTAACGCATTAATCTATGGGGAGGCAAAGGAGTAAGGCATTACGTTTTAAAGAGAGAATGCCAAAAAGTCACACAATAAGAGCTTCCTTAGAAGCTCATGTGTGGCCTGTGGTTTTAATGGAAAATAATCGATCTAGAGATCCCTAATTAATAGTTCAGAAAAAGCAATGCATAAATCCACGGATTTTAAAGAGGGTTTAACAAGAAATTACCCTATAAGAGCTGCCTTAGGAACACATGTATGGCCTGTGCTACTAAGGAAAATAATCGATCAAGAGATCCCTAATTACAAGTTCAAAAAAGCAAAGCATTAATCCATGGAGAGGCCAGCGAGAAGGGCTCTCTGATTTTATGAAAGTAGACCAAGAAATTACTCTGTAAGAGCTGCATAAGAAACCCATATGTGGCCTGTGGTCTTAATGGAAAATAATCGATTTAGAGATCCCTAACTACAAGTTCAGCAAAAGGAACAAATTAATTCTTGGGGTGGTCAATGAGAAACGCACTGTGTTGTAAAGAGAGTTAGCCAAGAAATTACTCAGTGAAAGCTGCCTTAGAAATTCATGCGTGGCCTGTGCTCCTAAGGAAGATAATCGATCAAGAGATCCCTAATTACAAGTTCAGAAAAAGCAACATATTAATTCCTGGGGAGGTCAATGAAAAAGGCACTGTATTTTAAAGAGAGTCGACCAAGAAATTTCTCAGTAAGTGCTGCATTAGGTCTGTGCTCCTAATGGAAAATAATCGATCAAGAGATCCCTATTTACAAGTTCAGAAAATGTAACATATTAATTCTTGGGGAGGCCAATGAGAAGGGCATTGTATTTTAAAGAGAATAAACCAAGACATTTCTCAGTAAGTGCTGCATTAGGAACTCATGTGTGGCCTGTGGTCTTAATGGAAAATAATCGATCAAGAGATCCCTAATTAAAGATTCAGAAAAAAACAATGCATTAATCCATGGAGAGGGCAAAGAGAAGGGCACGATGTTTAAAAGGGAGGAAACCAACAAATTACTCAGTAAGATCTGCCTTAGAATCTCATGTGTGGCCTGTGTTCCTAATGAAAATAATTGATCTCGAAATTCCTATTCACAAGTTCAGAAAAAGAAATTCATTAATCCATGGAGAGGCCAACGAGAAGGGCACGGTGTTTAAAACAGAGGAAACCCACAAATTACTCTATAAGATCTGCGTTTGAAAATCGTTTGTGGCCTGTGCTTCTAAGGAAAATAATCGATCAAGAGATCCCTAATTACAAGAAAAAGTAACATATTTATCCATAGAGAGGCCAAGGAGAAGGGCTCTATGATTTTATGATAGTCGACCAATAAATTACTTTGTAAGAGCTGCCTTAGAAACTCATGTGTAGCCTGTGCTCCTAATGTGTAGCCTGTGCTCCTAATGGGACCAAGAGATCCCTAATTACAAGTTCAGAAAAAGCAAGACATCAATCCATAAAGAGGCCAATGAGAAGGGCTATGTATTTTAAAGAGAGTAAACCAATAAATTACTCTGTAAAAGCTGCCTTAGGAACACATGTGTGGCCTGTGCTACTAAGGAAAATAATCGATCAAGAGATCCCTAATTAAAAGTTCAGAAAAAAGCAATGCATTAGTCCATAAAGAGGCTGACGAGAAGGGCACTGTATTTTTAATAGAGTAAGCCAAGAAATTACTCAGTAATAGCTGCCTAAGAAGCGCATGTGTGGCCTGTCCTCCTAATGGAAAATAATCGATCAAGAGATCCCTATTTACAAGTTCAGAAATAATAACATATGAGAAGGGCACTGTGTTTTAAAGAGAGAGCACTAAAAAGCCGCACAAAAAAAGCTGCCTTTGGGCGGGCCGTGCTCTTAACGGAAAATTATCAACCAAGAGATCCCTAACCTCCTTTGAATAGCAACAAAAGGTCACCTAGATCTTCTGTATAGTCAGCGGAGACTCTAGGACTTCTCTATAGTGCCAGAAATTCTTAAGAAAAATGCGGTAGAGCCATATTCCGTATTCCGCAAAGCATAAAGAGACTTTAGAAGTCTCCGTTATTGCAGAAAAGGTCCTTGAGCGATTCTTATAGCAGGAAAGGTCCCTTGGAACTATGTTCAACAAGATTGAGGTTCTAAGATTTCCCATAAAACAATCGAGGCCTTTCAGATCTTCTGTACAAGGGAAAAAGTATTTTGAGGGCTTCTGTACACCTCAGGAAGCTTCTGTAGTTTTCCGTTCTGAAACAAATGACCTGTGAGATCCTTTGAATAGCAACAGAAGGCCACCTAGGTCTTCCGTATAGTCAGCGGAGTCTCTAAACCTTTTCTTTGGTCCAAAGATCATGCGTAAAGTAATAGAAGTCATCTGTAGTTTTCTGCAAAGCATAAAAATGCTTCAGAAGTCTACCTTGTCGCAGAAAAAAATTTTTGCATGATTAGCAGGAAAGGTCTTATGTTTAACAAGATTGAGGTTCTAAGATTTCCCATAAAACAATTGAGGCCTCTCAGATCTTCTGTACAAGATAAAAAGTATTTTGAAGGTTTCTGTACACCTCAGGAAGCTTCTGTGGTCTTTCTGACATTCTTTATATAGCAAGAAAAGGCCGCCGAGATCGTCTGTACAGTCAACAGATTCTCTCTGACTTATATATAGTGTAAAAAAAATTCAAGGATCTACCGTAGAGCAATAGAAGTCGTCTGCAGTCTTCCGCACTGCATAAAAAGGCCTAAGTCTTCCGTATAGTCATCGGAGCCTCTGTGAATTTTCTATAGTACAAAAAAATTCTTAAGAATACGCCGACGAGCAATACAAGACATATGCACTCTTCCGCAAAGAATAAGAAGACCTCAGAAGATTCAGGTATCGAATTAAAAGTCTCAGAGTCTTTCCTATAGCAGAATATGCCTCTCTGATCTTGTATTTAACAAAATTGGATTTCAAAAATCTTCCGTGAAGCAATTGAAGGCTCTCAGAACTGCCGTACAATAAAAAATGTCTCTGACGTCTCCTGTACAGCACAAATAATCTTTGGTGGCTTCCGTCCTGCAACTTTTGACTCCTAAAATCTTTCGCATGGTAAGAATATACTTCGGAGATCTTCCTTACAATCAGCGGAGACTCTGCAGCTCCTTTTTAGTGCCAAAAGTCCTCAAGTAGGCCCCATAGGACAGTTGAAGTTATCTGCAGTCTTGCGCAAGCCATCAAAAGAGCTCAGTATTCAATCTAAGACATCTGTGAGGCACAAGAATGCCATGAACTTATTATGTAGATCAGTAGAGCACTTCTGAGGTCTTCAGCATAGTATTAAAACCTTCTATATAGCAGAAAGGACCTCTGCAGATTTCCGCATGGTAATAGGAGGCCTTGAAGACTATCGAAATAAAAAATGTAGCCTCGAAGACTTCTGTGTGACACAGAAAGCCATAAAATTAATTTGTGGGCCAATAGAGGACCTCTGAGGTCTTTATCATAGTCATAAAACCTTCTGTGGCTTTCTATGTAGCAGAAAAGACCTCTGCAGTTCTTTGCATGGCAAGAGGAGAACTTGTAGGCCATCAAGGTAACAAAAGTAACCTCGAAGACTTCTATGTTGCACAAGAAAGCTATAAAATTAGTTTGTAGGTCAGTAGAGGATATCTGAGGTCTTCACCATAGTCATAAAACCTTCTGGGGCATTCTATGTTAAAAAAGGATCTCTGCAGTTTTCCGCATGATAAGAGGAGGCCTTGGAGCTAATTGAAGGACAAAACTAACCCTGAAGTCTTCTGTGTAGCACAAGAAGGCCATCAACTTCATTTGTAGGCCAATGGAGGACCTCTGAGTTCTTCAGCAGCGTCATAAAGGCATCTGTGGCCTTCTGCATAATAGAAAGGACCTCTTTAGTTCTCCACGTGGCAAGAGGAGGCCGTGTAGCCAATTGAAGAACAAAATTAACCCTGATAGTCATAAAGGCATCTGTGGCCTTCTATATAACAGAAAGGACCTCTTTAGTTCTCCACGTGGTAAGAGGAGGCCTTGGAGACCATCGAAGTAACCAAAGTAACCTCGAACAATTCTGTGTGTCACAAGAGACCCATAAAATTCATTTGTAGACCAATAGAGGACATCTGAGGTTTTCAGTATTATCATTAAACCTTCTGTGGCCTTCTATGTAGCAGAAAAGAACTCTGCAGCTATCTGCATGGTAAAATAAGGCCTTGGAGACGGTCGACAATTTAAAAAATATATATTTTTCCTTTCCGTAACCACAGTCTTTGTCTGGTTCTTCCCTCCCCCTCACACATTTACTGTTCAATACCTTACCTTAAATGTTGTGCAGGATTTATTTTTTGCCTGTGCCTGGTGTCTGCTCGATTCAGACGTTAAATATGCATACCAAAAAAAAAAGGAAAACCAAACAAACCTGCAACAAAAAAACCTGAAACTTTATCGAGTAACATGCAATTTTTTCTCGTTTCGTCTAGTTCGTTTTCCTTTCGGGTCGCTTTTTTTGTTTTATTTTAACGTCTAGCCGTTTCTGATAATCGGTTTGTTGCATGCCATGTCGATTCGAACAGGTTGTGTGGGGGGGCTTAAGGTAGAATATTCTAATTAAAATTTGTAGCAGTTGCAGTAGTTGTAACATTGTGTTTAGGTGGCCGTGACTGTTTTCGGGCGGTCGAGGATTCCCAAACGCAATGGAATAAATTTCTGTCTGCCCGACAAGGAATGTTAGATTTGTAAATGATTACGAATGGGTGGGAAATGCAGACAGCAAATGATAGTAATTTATGTTGCAACAAATGTGAGTAGGATGATTATGGGGACTTTAAGTAAGGAAACTGGTGGGGCGACCTCTGTTAGAGAGTAGTTGGTAGTAAGCGGGCATTACTGGCCACAGAGACCTCTACTGGAAAATAGCTGGGCGAAAAATGAATACAGAAACGTTACTAATTAATGTAGCACCAATTTGAGTAGGATGAATATGGGGGGTTTTAAATTAGGAAGCTGGCGACCTCTATTAAGGAGTAGCTCACATTAAAGGCCATTGCTGTATTAGGAAACTGCCCTCAGAGACCTCTACTGGGCTGGGTGGAAAATTCAGACAGCAAAAGATAGTTAGGAATTGATGTAGTACCAATTCGAGTAGGATGAATATGGGGGTTTCTAATTCAGGAAGCTGGCCACCTCCATTAAAGGCCATTGCTGTAGTTGGAAACTGCCCTCAGAGACCTCTCCTGGGCTGGGTGGAAAATTCAGACAGCAGAAGATAGTAATTTATGCTGCAATAATCGAAGTAGGATGATTGTGGGGGTTCTAATTGAGGAAACTGGCGGCCGACCTCTGTTACGGAGTAGATGCCATTACAGGTCATTGCTGTAGCGGAAATTGGTTTCAAAGAGTAAGTTTCGCAGAGGCTTCTACCGTAAAGTAGATGACCTTGGCGGCCTCTATCGGAAAGTAGGTGGGCTCAGAGTGCTCCTCAGGAAAGTAGCTGGCCTTAGAGAGGCCTGTGGTTATTTTTTAGAGAATTGGCGCCCAATTGAAAATCCTTTCTTGACACTCTCGAATTGGCGCCCAATCGTGAATTTCTTCTTAGCTGGCCACGGACGCTTCTACCTTAGAGTACCTCAATTCAGAGGCCTCTACCATGGAGTAGCTCGTTTCAGATGCCTCTACTGTGGAGTAACTGCTCTCAGAGGCTTCTTTTGTGGAGTAGCTGGCCTTAGCGGCCACTACTGTTGAGTATCTTGCCTGAGAGGCCTCTACGTTGAAGAAGATAGACTCAGATGCCTCTACTGAGGAGTAGCTGACTTTAGAGGCCTATACTCTAGAGTAACTGGCTTTAGAGTTCTCTACTGTTGAGTAGCTGGCCACAGCGGCCTCTACTTTTGAGTATCTGGCCTCTACTGCAGTGTAAATGCCCTTAGAGGCCTCTACCACGGAGTAGCTGGCTTTAGAAGCATCTACCGCAGAGTAGCTGACCTCAGAGGCCTCTACTGTAGAGTAGCTGGCCTCTACTGCAGTGTAGCTGGCCTCATAGACCTCTACTGTAGAGTAGCTGGCCTCAGAGGCCTCTACTGTAGAGTAGCTGGCCTCAGAGGCCTCTACTGTAGAGTAGCTGGCCTCAGAGGCCTCTACTGTAGAGTAGCTGGCCTCAGAGGCCTCTACTGTGGAGTAGCTGGCCTCAGAGACCTCTACCGTAGAGTAGCTGCCCTCAGAGGCCTCAACTGTAGCGTAGCTGGCCTCTGAGGCCTCTACTGTAGAGTAGCTGGCCTCTAAGACCTCTAGTGTAGAGTAGCTGGCCTCTGAGGCCTCTACCGTTGAGTAGCTGGCCTTAGAGGCCTCTACTGTAGAGTAGCTGGCCACAGCGTCCTCTACTCTTGAGTATCTGGCCTCTACTGACGAGTAGCTGGCCTCAGAGGCCTCTACTGTAGAGTAGTTGGCCTCAGAGGCCTCTACTCTAGAGTAACTGGCTTTAGAGGTCTCTACTGTTAAGTAGCTGGCCACAGCGGCCTCTACTGCAGTGTAGCTGGCCTTAGAGGCCTCTAGTGTTAAGTAACTGGCCTTAGAGGCCTCTACTGTAGAGTAGCTGGCCACAGCGGCCTTTACTCTTGAGTATCTGGCCTCAGAGGTCTCTACTGCAGTTTAGCTGGGCTTAGAGGCCTCTAATCTAGAGTAGCTGGCCTCTGACGCCTCTCCTGTAGAGTAGCTGGCCTTAGAGGCCTCTACTGTAGAGTAGCTGGCCTCAGAGACCTCTACCACAGAGTAGCTAGCCTCAAAGGCCATTACTGGCTTACTAGTAGTAGCTGCCTCTACCGTCGAGTATGTGGCCTCAGATGCCTTTAATGTCGAGTAACTGGCCTCAGAGTCCTCTAATGTAGCGTAGCTGGTCTCAGAGGCCTCTACCGTAGAGTAGCTGGCCACAGCGGACTCTACTCTTGAGTATATGGCCTCAGAGGCCTCTACTGACGAGTAGTTAGCCTCAGAGACAAGTACTGTAGAGTATCTGGCCTCAGAGGCCTCTATCGTAGTGTACCTGACCACAGAGGCCCATAATGCTGAGTAGCAGAAGACTCTAATGTCAAATAGGTGGCCTAAGAGGCCTCTACTGTTGAGTAGCTGGCTTTAGAGGACTCTTCTGTCGGTTAGCTTGCCTCATGCCTTTACCGTGGAGTGGCTGGACTCAGAGCCCTCTTCCGCAGAGTAGCTGGCCTTTGCTGTAGAGTAGCTGGTCTCAGCGGTATCTACTGGCCTCTACCCTAGAGTAGTTGGCCTCAGAGGCTTCTAAAGTAGAGTAGCTGTTCTCAGAGGCCTCCACTGTAGAGTAGGTGGCCTCAGGAGCCTCTACTGTAGAGAAGCTGACCACAGAGGTTCATAATGCTTAGTAGCAGAAGCCTGTAATGTCGAATAGTTGGCCTAAGAGGCCTCTCCTATCGAGTAGCTACACTCTGAAGCCTCTACCGTGGATTAGCTGGCTTTAGAAGACTCTTCTGTCGTGTAGCTGGCCTCAGAGGCCTTTACCGTGGAGTTGCTGGACTCAGAGCCCTATTTCGCAGAGTAGTTGGCCTCAGAGGCCTCTACAGGAAAGTAATTGACCTCAGAGGCCTCTACCGGAGACTAGCTGACCTTAAAGAGCTCTTCTGTTATGTTTAGTTTAGTTTTTAGTGGCGCCCAAATGTCAAGGTCTTAAAGGGATTTTCCTTGACATTCCTAAATTGGCGCCCAATCTTGAATTTCTTTGGGATTTTTTCTAGCTTCTAGCCATCCGAACACTGATTTTTATTATCCTTTCACGTTTTTATGTGCCATATAGTTATTCGACACAATTTTCTTGTTTCAAACCATTAACTTTTCGCCAACGCGTCCTGAAATTTTACTATTATCATATTTTTATGACGATAAATAGTCGCTCGTTTGCCTCGGGCTTTTTCTCTTCAAAAGCATGTCATTAAATTTAGCCATGAATCCTTTTTTATGGCTATTTATATTTTTTTTATACAACGGCGGAGCGGGGGAGGGAGATTCAGTGTTGGTGGTGATGGTGGGTCAACCATAAAAATTAGGTTTTATGGCGATTGCTTTTGTTTTTCCCATCTTTTGTTTTTGCTCTTTGGTTTAGATGCGATTTTGGCCAACTACAAAGCAAAGCATGGAAGGTGGTTTGGTAAATGGAGGCTTGGATGGATGGCTGGCTGATTGACAGCAAAACTGTTTTTCGAATTATAATGGCGCCCAAATGCAACAAATTGTGGGAAGTTTTGATGACAAATTGTGAGGTTTGATGGAAATTTGAGGTATTTAAAAGGGAAAGTTTCTCCAGAGCGATAAAACTTTTTTGTAAGAAGTAAGCGGTGTATCGGAATGCCCATCTGTTTTAAAATTTTCATAGGCTGCTATATTTCCGTAGAAAAAATAAAAATTCTCAAAAGCTCAACAAATTTAAAGGTTTGCCAGAGAAAAGGATTTTTTATTTTAAGCAAAGGGTGCGTATGAGTGTTGGCATTAATTAGCCGCACTATGGGATTGGGACTAAAATATTCTTTTAAATGGCTTTCATTGCCACGAGTTGAGCTCAGAGCCATATTGAATATCCGCTTTTTACATCTACAAAAACTTATAAAAGATCTAAAAGTGGAGATCCTCAAACTAGACTAGTTTTAAAGATTTTCTTTAATATTTCCCTTACATTTTTCAAAAGGCTCTACCTACAAAACTTTCTTCAATATTTCCCCAGAATTTTTTTCTAAGCCTACTGTAGCCCTGTAGAAAAAATAGAAATTCCCAAACTTAAGAAAACTTTTAAGGATATCCATAGAAAAATAATTTTTCATTTTACTCATGGCTTGCGTATGAGCGATGACATTACTTAGCCGCACTATGGGTTTATGGGGAAACTATTCGTTCAAATTCTTTCATTGTCAGCAATTGAGCTCAGAACAATATTGAATATCAGCTATTTATGTCTAAAAAAAATTAAAAGTTCTAAAAAATGGATTTCAAGCTTGACCAACTCCAAAATATATTTGTACTTCTCTGCAACTTTTTTAAAGGCCATAACTTTAACAATTTCTTGAATATTTCGATGAATTTTTTTCCCAAAGCCCACTGTAGCTCTGTAGAAAAAATAGAAATTCCCGAATTGAAGAAAAAAGATTCAAAAGATTACCAGGGAAAAGAAATTTTTCGGTTTATTCATGGGTTGCGTATGAGTGATGACGTTACTTGGCCGCACTATGGGTTTATGGGGAAACTATTCGTTAAATGACTTTCATTGTCAGCAATTGAGCTCAAAACAATATTGAATATCAGATATTTATATCTAAAAGAATTATAAAAGGTCTAATATATTGATTTTCAAGTCTGAACAACTCCAAAATATATTTTAAATTCCCTGCAACTTTTTTAAAGGCCATAACCTCAACAGTTTTTTGAATATTTCGATGGATTTTTTTCCCAAATCCCACTGAAGCCCTATAGAAAAAATAGAAATTCCCGAATTGAAGAAAAGTTCAAAAGATTGCCCGGGAAAATTAATTTTTCACTTTACCCATGGGTTGCGTATGAGTGTTGACATAACTTAGCCGCACCATGGGTTTATAGGGAAACTATTCATTAAATGACTTTCATTGTCAGCAACTGAGCTCAAAACAATATTGAATATCAGTTATTTATGTCTAAAAGAATTATAAAAGTTCTAAAATATTGATATTCAAGTCTGAACAACTCCAAAATACATTTTTAATTCCCTGCAACTTCTTTAAAGGCCATAACTTCAACAATTTCTTGATTATTTCTATGAATTTTTTCCCAAAGCCCACTGTAGATCTGTAGAAAAAAATAGAAATTCCCGTATTGAAAAAAAGTTCAAAAAATTACCAGGGAAAAGGAATTTTTCACTTTACTCATGGGGTGCGTATGAGTGATGACGTTACTTAGCCGCATTATGGGTTTATAGGGAAACTATTCATTAAATGTCTTTCATTGCCACGATTTGAGCTCAAAACAATATTGAATATCAGCTATTTATGTCTACAAGAATTATAAAAGTTCTAAAAAATGGATTTTCAAACTTACCCACCTTAAAAATATATTTTTAATTCTCTGCAATTTCTTTAAAGACCATAACTTCAACAGTTTCTTGAATTTTTCGATGAATTTTTCCCCAAAGCCCACTGTAGCCCTGTAGAAAAAATAAAAATTCCCAAATATAGAAAAACTTTTAAGGATATCCATAGGAGCCTACCAAAAAAATCCATTGATATTTTAAATAAATTTTGTTTAGCTATCCAAGTGTGAATAATTTGAATAAATAATCGAATAATTTGAGAGAAATTTTAATTTTTGCAATGTTCTCAGCAATTTTTCGCTCCGTTCAGAATTTTGGTTTTGCAATGCAGGACCCAAAAAAATCCAAGGAGATTTTAAAGAACTGTAATGAAATATTTTTCTAATTTATCCACATTGCGTATCAGTAACGCCACTACTCATACGCACCCATATAACATGGAAAGATATCACTATTTTTTTAAGTTTCCCAGTAACTTTTCGCTCTATTTATAATTTTGGTTTTTTCTAAAGCAATGCATGAGCCTTCCAAAAAATATCCAAGCAGATTTTAAAGAAATTATTGTGGTTATCCAAGTTTGAATAATTTATCGAATAATTTGAAAGAAATTTGAATTTTTGCAAAGTTTCCAGCAACTTTTTGCTCCGTTCAGAATTTTGGTTTTTTTCTAAGGCAATGCAGGACCCTTTTGAAAATATCCAAGGACATTTTAAAGAACTTTAATCAAATATTTTTTTATTAACACATGTTGCGTATAGTTAACGTCACTACTCATACGCACCAATGCACCATGAAGAAATATCCATATTTTGCAAAGTTCCGAGCCACTTTTCGATCTGTTCATAATTTTGGTTTTTTCAAAGGCAATGCAGGAGCCTTCCAAAAAATATTAAAGCAGATTTTGAAGAAACTATTGTGGTTATCCAAGTTTGAATAATTTATAGTATAATTTGAAAGAAATTAGATTTTTGCCAAGTTTCCAGCAACTTTTCGCTCCGTTCAGAATATTGGTTTTTTTCTAAGGCAATGCAGGAGCCTTCCAAAGAAATCCAAGGAGATTTTAAAGAACTTGAATCAACTATTTTCCTTATTTACTCACATTGCGTATTAGTAACGCCACTACTCATACGCACCCGTTTAACATGGAAAGATATCCCTATTTTACAAGGTTCCCAGTAACTTTTCGCTCTTTTTATAATTTTGATTTTTTCTAAAGCAATGCAGGAGCCTTCACAAAAAAAAAATCCAAGGAGATTTTAAGGAATTTATTATAGTTATCCAAGTTTGAAACCCCTTTAATCGAAAAAGTTTTTAGAGAGATTTGATTTTTTGCAATGTTTCTTGTAACGTTTCCCTTCGTTCCGATTTTTTTACTAAAGGAATGCAGAAGCCTTCCAAAAAAATCCAAAAATATTTTAAAGTACTTTAATCAAATATTTCCCACATTGCACATCAGTAACGCCACTACTCATACGCCCCAATTGACCATGGAGAAATTTCCCTATTTTGCAAAGTTCCAACCACTTTTGGATCTGTTCAGAATTTTGGTTTTTTTCAAAGGCAATGCAGGAGCCTTCCAAAAAATATCCAAGCAGATTTCAAAGAAATTATTGTGGTTATCCAAGTTTGAATAATTTATCGAAAAATTTGAAAGAAATTAGATTTTTGCAAAGTTTTCAGCAACTTTTCGCTCCGATCAGAATTTTGTTTTTTTTCTAAAGCAATGCAGGAGCCTTCGCCAAAAAATCCAAGGAGATTTTAAAGAACTTTAATCAAATATTTTCCTAATTTACTCACATTGCGTATCAGTAACGCCACTACTCATACGCCCCAATTGACGATGGAGATATTTCCCTATTTCGCATAGTTCCGAACAACTTTTCGATCTGTTCAGAATTTTGGTTTTCTCAAAGGCAATGCAGGAGACTTCCAAAAAATATCCAAGCAGATTTTAAAGAAATTATTGAGGTTATCCAAGTTAGAATAATTTATCGAATAATTTGAAAGAAATTAGATTTTTCCAAAGTTTCCAGCAACTTTTCGCTCCGTTCAGAATTTCGGTATTTTTTTTTCTAAGACAACGGGGGAGCCATCCAAAAATATTGAAGCAGATTTTAAAGAGCTTTAATCAAATATTTTACTAATTTACCCACATTGCGTATCAGTAACGCCACTACTCATGCGCACCTATGGACCATAGAGAAATTTTAGTTTTTTGCAAAGTTCCCAGCAATTTTTCGCAATTTTAGGGATTTTGGTTTTTTCCCAAGGCAATGCAGGAGCCTTCCAAAAAAAGAAAATCCAAGAAGATTTTAAAGAAATTATTGTATTTATCCAAATATGAAACCCCTTTAAGACTTTGAGAGACATTTAAATTTTTGCAACGTTCCGGGCAAATTTATGCTCTTTTCATAGTTTTGGTTTTTTCTAAGGCAATGCAGGAACCTTCGAAATCAAGATTTTTGTATTATTATAGTAGTTATACGAGTTCGAAAACCTCTTTATTGGAATACTGCGTATTAGTAATGACACCACTCATACGCACCAATGGCCCACAGAGAAATATCCCTATTTTGCAAAGTTCCCAGCAACTTTTCGCCCTTCTCAGAATTTTGGTTTTTTCTTAGGCAAGCTCTCAGCAGTATGGTAAAAAAGTTCCCCCCTAGAAACCATAAAAAAGTCCGATTCATTGAAGTTTTTGCTGGAAAATGTTTCAAAACAAATTTAAATAAAGACTAATCTCCCGTATTGTTTGACATTTAACCCCTTTTTATGGAGTTGTCATATATTCCACACCCCTCCTTCCTTCTCTCCTTACCCCTCGCAAAAAAGTATTACAACTTATGATAATCTACTTAGAAAATCCTCATTTATGGCACATTCTTTCATCCTCTGCCACCCGGCCACCTTGTCTGCCATAAACATCGGCTAGATTTTCTTTTTTTTTAGCGGCGCTTCTCAACGCCAAAGAAAAGCAAATGTTAAGCCTCTTATCATGGCCCCCGAAAAATGCACGACATAAAATGAAACAGTTTTTGTTGTTGTTGTTTTCTTCTATCCTGCCATATAATACCCTACAAATTACACTTGGAGACTACTGTGTGGAGTGGAATGGCGAAAAAAATTCGAAACAGAAAAAAAACTTTCTCCTTTTCGGCATTGCATTTCGAGGTCCTCCAACTCCTTGTGCTGGTATTTTTTTTCTCCCCCTGAATAAAGACCGAGGACCAAGAAGAAGTGTAAATATTAAGGCTTTCATTGTTGTGAAAGTATTTAGCATTTTTTTCTACATTTCTTTTTTTTTTTTGATATCCTCCTTCCCGTCCCTGTCTCCATTCTTTGGCTTGGCAAAAGTAAATGAAACAAATATTTTATTTACAACAATTTTTTTCTTGTTTGTTTGCGGTTTTGAATGTGGAAAATTTAGTTCGTTTCTTAAGAAATGCTCTCGAACTGAAGGCAAGGAAGAAGCAGGAGGAGGAGGTGGAGGAGAAGTAAAGGGATTTGCGAGGAGAAAAATATCTAAACTTGTGGTGGCTTTTTTAATGAAGTTTTGTGTGTTAAAATATTTTCAACATTTTTTTTTTTGGGGAATTTTCTTCTCAACATCCTTGTTAACTAGCAAGCCTGACTGGTTGCTTGCTTCCTTGTCTGCCTTAAAAACCACTGATAAGTTCTTGCACTTGAATGTGTGTGTCTGTTTTTTTTATGTTTTCCACAAGCTTTTAATTAACATTTCCCCAGTTTATTAAGTGTGAATATTTGTTGGTTATTTTGTGATTTTTGCTGCTTGTATTTACATTTACATTTCCATTCCATGGCTAAAAAGGATTTTCTTTTAAGGACAGGAAAACAAAAAGAGGCTATGAAGAAAATTTGCGGGATTTGTCCAACATAATTGGGTGTAAAATTGTTGAATGGTCATTGGAGGAAAATTGTGGAAAATAAGGGAAATTTGTGATAAGAAAATTTGCAATGTTTTCTTTAAAAAAAAAAAAAAAAACAAAAAAAAATATTTTAAGTCAGAGATTTTATGGCAACTTAATGCTAATATGGATTCAAATTGGTCCTTGGTGGCGTATGAGTGGTGTCAGTAGTCATACGCCAACAGGGACAAATAAAAAATGGTTTTTAATAAATAAATTTGGAATTAAATAGGTTTCAATATTCATATCAAGAAAATAAAAATAATTGACTCTTTATTCTCATAACCCACTTTGCGTATAAGTGACGTCAATACTCATACGCACAGGTGGATCTAAATTAAAAATTCACTGCTTTTCGGAGAACATTTACTTTTTCTATTATTTAACAATTTCGATTCTTTTCTGTGGGAACATAGCCTCCTTTCAAAAAAATGTCTATTAAAAAAAAACTTCATAACTTTAAGTAATACAGGGTGAGATAAAAAAAACTGAATGTTTTCGCATCCGAAAAAACCAAATTCGGAGACGTTAAAAAATATTTTTTAAAAAAATTCCAATCCTTTAAAATATTAGATCAAATCCTTGGATGTGTTCTTTAACTAACCTTTTCATTTTCATTTCAGGTTTTTCGGGATATTTCTGTGAAAATCGGTTAAAAACGGACTACAACGGGAACCAATGGTAAGTCTCATCAACCTATCGTTTAAGAAGTCCCAAATGACCCCTTTAATGAGCTATTTAGGGGTTTAAGGAGGTCCGCAAGAATATTCCTAATAATTAATTTTTAATGTTGTCAACAAGATGACCAAATACATCCTCCACTTGAGTTATATGGATAACAGGGATTCCTTTAACGACGAGGAAGAAGGATTTTACTTCATTTTTTAAAAGATTTTGGAAATGAGTCTTCAAAAAGTACCCCTACAATGACCTCATAGGCGTGTATGTTTTAATTTTCAGAGACAGAGAAATATTTTTTGGGAAATTTTTTAATGAATATTGGAGAGAACACCCAAAAATACACCTTTAATGACCTCCTAGAGGGTTAACATATTCTACAAAAATGTTCCTTGTCGGGGTTTCAATAAGTTTGGTAGGCACATCCTTCATCTGAGATATAAGGATAGCAAGGTTTCCTTTAATTTTCAAGGACATAGAGACAAATTTTTTGGGATTTTTTTTTAGGAAATTTTGGGAATAAATCCCAAAACGACCCCTATAATGACCTCTTAGGGGTTCAATGTTTTACACAAAAATGTTGATTATATTGTTGGCAACAACTTTGCTGAATATGTCCTTAGCCTGGAACATAAGGACAATATGGAAGTCAATGATTTCAACATATTCACATTTTCAAGTGTTTTAATATTTTAGGTATATTTTATAACAAAGTCCCAAAAAGACTCCTATGTTGAATTGTTTGAGGGTTAATATGTTTTACAAAAATGTTCTCAGTAGAATTTGCAACAAGTTTTCCAAACACTTTATTGACCTCTAACATAAGGATAATGAGGATTCCTATAATTTCCAAGGACAAGGAGGGAATTTTTCACGATTATTTTAAGAAAATTTTGAAAATAAAGCTCAAAAAGACCCATTTAATAACCTCTTAGAGGGTTAATGTTTTCCTAAAAATATTCCTTATACTGTTGGCAATAATTTTGCTAAATATGTCCTCGAGCTGGAACATAAGGATAATAAGGAAGTCAATATTTTAAAAATATTTCAATTTTGAAGTTTTTTTATTTTTTGAATAATTTTTAAAGAAGTCTAAAAAAGACCACTATGTTGAATTTTTAGAGGGTTAACATATTTTACAAAAATATTCATAACGGGCTTTCCGACAAGTTTGCTAAACACGTCCTTCCTCTAGAAAATAATAAAAATTAGGAATTCTTAAAATTCCTGAGAACAAAGTAGTATTTTTTTTGATTTATTTTAATTTCGAAAAAATGGTCAAAAGTACCCATATAATGACAACTTAGGGGTTTAATGTTGTTTGCAGAAATATTCCTTATACTGTTGCCAATAACTTTTCTAGGAACGTCATTATCGTGGAACATAAGGATAAGGCGGAATCCAATGGCTTCCGAATATTTCTATTCCCATATTTTTTACTTTTTGAAGTAATTTTTCTAAAGAAGACCTCTATGCTGTGCAGTTAGAAGGTTAAAATGTTTTACAAAAATATCCCTTATAGGGTTTCCAACAAGTTTGCCAAATATACCATTGACCTTAAACACAAGGATAATAGAGATTCCAGAAATATACAAGAACTACAAAGGCTTTTTGGGGATTTTTTGTTTTTATAAATTTAGCAAAGAAGCCCCAAAAAGACTCCTTGAATGACCTCTTAGAGGGTTAAAATGTTCCAAAAAAGAGTTCCCTATTCTAGTGGCAATAACTTTGCTAAATGTATCCTTTACATACAAATTGAGGATAATACAGATATCTAATAATTTCCAAAAATTTCCATTCCCATATTTTTAATGATTTTGTGTAATGCATAAAAAGAAGCCCCGAAAAGACCCCTTTAATAAGCAGAAAGAGGATTAATGTTTGCTACAATATCGACCCCTGTAATGTTTTGAGCAACTTCTCCAGCTATGACCTTATTCCAAAGCCTAAGGATCACCAGGATTCTAATAATTTCCAAAAATTTCCCTTTCCACATTTTTTATGATTTTGTGTAATCTATAAAAAGAAGCCCCGAAAAGACCCCTTTAATGAGCTGATAGAGGATTAATATCTTCTACAAAAGTGACCCTTGTAATGTCTTGTACAACTTCTCCAACCATGCCGTTGTCTTAAAGCCTAAGGATCTCCAGGATTCTAATAATTTATAAAAATTTCCTTTCCCATATTTTTAATATTTTTGAGCCATTTTTATAAAGAAGCCCCGAAAAGACATCTTTAATGAGCTGTTAGAGGATTAGTATGTTATACAATAATGCCCCTTGTAATGTTCTCCAACCATGTCCTTATCCTAAGGCCTAAGGATCACCAGAATTCTAATAATTTCCAAAAATTCTGCTTCCCATATTTTTAGTTTTTTTTCAGTAATTTTTATAATGGAGCCCGGAAAAGACATCTTTAATGAGCTGTTAGAGGATTAGTATGTTCTACAATAATGTCTCTTGTGATGTTTTGCAGAACTTCTCCAACTATGTCGTTGTCCTAAAGCCTAAGGATCACCAGGTTTCTAATAATTTCCAAAATTTCCCCTTCCGATATTTTTAATGTTTTTGAGTATTATTTAAAAAGAAGCCCCGAAAAGACATATTTATGGAGGTGATGGAGGATTAATATCTTCTACAAAAGTGACCTTTGTAATGTTTTGAACAACTTCTCCAACGTTGTCCTTATTCCAAAGCCAAAGGATCACCAGGATTCTTATAATTTCCATAAATTTCCTTTCCCATATTTTTTAAAGAAGCCTCGAAAAGATCCCTTTATTGATCTGTTAGAGGATTAATATCTTCTACAATAGTAACCCTTGTAATGTTTGGAACAACTTCATCAATCATGTCCTTATTCCAAAGCCTAAGAATCACCAGGATTCTAATAATTTCCGAAAAATTCCCCTTACCATATTTTTCTATAAAATCTAATCTATAAAAAGAAGTCCCGAAAGGAACCCTTTAATGAGTTGATAGAGGATTAATATCTTCTACAATAGTGATCCTCGTAATGTTTTGAAAAACTTCTCCAACCATGTCCTTATTTCGAAGCCTAAGTATCACCAGGATTCTAATAATTTTCAAAAATTTCCTTTCCCATATTTTTAACGATTTTTTGTAATCTATAAAAAGAAGCCCCAAAATGACCTCTTTAATGAGCTGTTGGAGGGTTAGTATGTTCTACAATAGTGACCCTTGTAATGTTTTGAACAACTTCTCCAACCATGTCCTTATTTCAAAGCCTAAGGATCACCGGGATTCTAATAATTTCAAAAAAATCCTTTCACTTTTTTTTAAAATATTTTTGAGTAATCTATAAAAAGAAGCCCCGAAAAGACCTCTTTAATGAGCTGATAGGGGATTAAAAGGTTCTACTATAATGTCCCTAGTGATGTTTTGAGCAACTTCTCCAACCATGCCGTGGTCCTAAATCTTAAGGATCACCAGGATTCAAATAATTTCCAAAAATTTCATTTCCCATATTTTTAATGATTTTGTGTAATCTATAATAAGAAGCCCCGAAAAGACCGTATTAATGATGTGATGGAGGATTAGTAGGTTCTACAATAGTGACCCTTGTAATGTTTTGAAGAACTTCTCCAAGCAATTCCTTATCCTAAAGCCTAAGGATCACCAGGATTCTAATAATTTCCACAAATTTTCCTTTCCCATATTTTTAATGATTTTGTGTAATTTTTATGAAGAAGCCCCGAAAAGGCATCTTCAATGAGGTGATAGAGGATTAGTAGGTTCTACAATAGTGACCCTTGTAATGTTTTGAACAACTTCTCCAACCATGTCCTTATCCTAAAACCTAAGGATCACCAGGATTCTAATAATTGCCAAAAAATCCCATTCCCATATTTTTAATGTTTTTGAGTAATTTTTATAAAGTAGCCCCGAAAAGACATCTTTAATGAGCTGTTAGAGGGTTAGTAGGTTCTACAATAGTGACCCTTGCAATGTTTTGAACAACTTCTCCAACCATGTCCTTATCCCAAAGACTAAGGATCAGCAGGATTCTAATGATTTCCAAAAGTTTCCTTTCCCATGTTTTTAATGATTTTGTGTAATCTATAAAAAGAAGCCCCGGAAAGACCCCTAATGAGCTGTTAGAGGATTTATATATTCTACAAAAGTGACCCTTGTAATGTTTTGTACAACTTCTCCAACTATGTCGTTATTCTAAAGCCTAAGGATCACTAGGATTCTAATAATTTCAAAAAAATCCTTTCACTTTTTTTTAAAATATTTTTGAGTAATCTATAAAAAGAAGCCCCGAAAAGACCTCTTTAATGAGCTGATAGGGGATTAAAAGGTTCTACTATAATGTCCCTAGTGATGTTTTGAGCAACTTCTCCAACCATGTCGTCGTCCTAAATCCTAAGGATCACCAGGATTCTAATAATTTCCCTAAATTTTCTTTCCCATATTTTTAATGATTTTATGTAATATATATATAAAGAAGCCCCGAAAAGACCTCTTTAATGAGGTGATAGAGGATTAGTATGTTCTACAATATCGATCCTTGTAATGTTTTAAAAAACTTCTCCAACCATGTCCTTATTGCAAAGTCTAAGGATCAGCAAGATTCTAATAATTTTCAAAAATTTCCATTCTTATATTTTTAATGATTTTGCGAAATCTATAGAAAGAAGTCCTGAAAAGACCCCTTTAATGAGCTGTTAGAGGATAAGTATGTTCTACAATAGTGACCCTTGTAATGTTTTGAACAACTTCTCCAACCATGTCCTTATTCCAAAACCTATGGACCACCAGGATTCCTGTGATTTCCTTTCATAACCTCTACATTTTTTTTTGAAATTTTCTAAAGAATAATCATTTAATGTCTGTTTACATTCAACAAATAAATACAAGTCACTGAATTTCAATATTCTACGGCCCAGGGGCTATATTATTTTTCAGGAAAACAAGGGGGGTAGGGGATCTGAAACATTAATCCCAACCTATGGCCAATTTGTTACAGCTCCATTTGTAAAATTTTGCAATTGTTCTATGGCAATTGTTTTTTTTGTTGGTTTAGACTTGGAGTGGTGTTGTTGATGTTCTCTTTTGTTTTTTCTAGGGTTTCTTGTTTGCCCTCTTCTCCTCTCCCCCCTTCTTTGGTTTCGGGCATCATTCATTAGCCAATAGCTTAACTAAAATGCTGTTAACGAACAAACTTTTGCTGGAGTATCCTTTTTCCATTTGGCCAAATCCAGCTTAATCTTTGGTCTCTTTTGGAAAAATGTTCTCTCTGCCTCTCTCTCTCTGGGTGGGGGTGTGTGTGTGTGTGAAGAGCAGTACATTATTGCAATTACCAATGGCAACCAGTAGTGGTAGTAGTAAGTTTTCCCAAAACCAAATGTAAACGTATTAAAAATAACGTTTAGAGCCAAGGCTAAGTTGTTGCAGTGGGCTTTTCGGGGGGCTAGGGAGAAGAACTGAAGGGGAGGGGGATGAGGAGGATTGTTGACATCAAAGGGAAACTAAAATGAGCAGACTATGCCATCGAGAAAATGAGAAAGCTTAGAGTGCTCCTCTGGCAACCAACCACTCACAGTTTATTTAAGGAGCAAAAACCACAAGTTATTATATTACCCGGCAGAGAAGGTCCCAGAGGAAGAGGGAGCGGGAGCGGGAGAGGGAAGGGTTATGGTTAAACAACTTCAAAGGATGTTTATTTTATTTCTTTCTCTGGCAAACATTTTCGGGGGAAAAAAATAACTTTCCATTTCAAATGCCCAGCCACGCTGATGACTGTCTGTTTGTCTGTCGCCGGTTTTTGTTTCCCTGACCGAATTTCCTCGAGAGATTTCCACAACTTGGAGCTGTGGCAGAATGTGTCTCTGGCTTTGGTTTGTGGTCTATTCTGTTGTATTTATAAAAATACCAAAAGTGGCTTTTGTTCCTCCCATTTTTGGATTTGGAGTATAGCCTGTTTTTGAGGCTTGCCAGAGTTCCTTGAAGATATTTGCATCCTCAAAGTTTCTCTCTGTGTGTGTGTGTGTTCGGGTGTTTGAATTTGCATTTTCTCTATTTTTCCATACTTTTTGTTGTCATTTACTTTAACTAAATACGGCGTCGTGGTAAACAAACGACGACAAAAGAGGAAACAATTTTTATTTTATAAAAATAAAAATGGCTAAGAATATCAAATGACACCCTGGTTAGGCAGCCGACACAGAGGAGAGAAATGGTGGAGGGAGATGGGGGTGGATTTAGAGACTGGCAAATTGCATGGAATTGCATTTAATGAAATGCATTGCGCCCAGACTTGGAGACGCATAAATCACAGTGGGATATGCGACGAACGAAAGTGGGATAGGTCAGTGGCTTCTGGGATTAGATGTGGCAGCATGAATTGAGTTTAAAGTGGCAATATTTGCGAGGGAGATTCAGACACCCTTCAGCCAAGGGGTTAAGAGGTCATATTTGATTAAATACAGAGGGGCACGGGGGTCGTTTGTGAGGGATGAAAAAACGAGAAATAAAAATACTTTATGTGGGATTTTTGGTAATAACGGCCCCAAAAGACCCCCAAAATGAGCCGCCAGAGGGTTAATGTTGTAGAGAAAAATGTTCTCCATAATGTTGTGAGCAATTTTGCTAAACATAGTCGATACCTAAAATGTAAGGATAATAAGCCATGGCAGGATGCTTTAACAATAATTTTTTAATAGATTTTAAGAATTTTTTTAAAGAAGACGCCAAAAGACCCCCAAAATGAGCCGCTAGAGGGTTAATGTGTTCTACAAAAATATTTCTCATAGGGTCATTGTGATTTTTCTCAAATAAAACGCTGACCTCTAGTGAAAGGATAATGAGGCATTTAAGCTTTTCTTTAGGGTCAATTTTATTATTTTGTGTGATTTTAGGCAATTATCCAAAGTAGGGCCCAAAATGACCCCAAAAATGTGCTGCCAGAGGGTTAATGTTGTCTAGAAAAATGTTCTCCATAATGTTGTGAGAAATTTTGCTAAGCCTAGGCGGTACCTAAAATATAAGGATAATAAGCTATGGCAGGATGCTTTAATAATATTTTTTTAAGAAGTTTTTTAAAGAAGACTCTAAAAGACCCCCAATATGAGCCGCTGGAGGGTTAATATGTTCTACAAAAAAATTTCTCGTAGGATTGTTGTAATTTTTCTCACATAGAGTGTGGACCTCTTGTAACAGGATAACAAAGAATTTAAGTCTTTCTTTAGGGTCAATTTTCCTATTTCATGTGATTTTGGGCAAGTATGCAAAGAAGACCCCAAAAAGACCCCCAAAATGTGCCGTCAGAGGGTTACTTTTGTCTAGAAAAATGTACTCCATAATGTTCTGGGCAATTTTGCTAAACGTAGTCGGTACCTAAAATGTAAGGATAATAAGCTATGGCAGGATGCTTTAATAATATTTTTTGTAATATTTTTTAAGAATTTTTTTAAAGAAGACCCCAACAGGCCGCCAATATTAACCGCTAGAGGGTAAATGTCTTCTACAAAAATATTTCTCGTAGGGTTGTTGTAATTGTTGTAATAAATAAAGTGCAGACCTCTTGTGAAAGGATAATGAGGTATTTAAGCCTTTCTTTAGGGTCAATTTTCCTATTTCATGTGATTTTGGGCAATTATGCAAAGAAGATCCCAAAATGACCTCCAAAAAGAGCTGCCAGAGGGTCAATGTGTTCTACAAAAATATTTCTCGTAGGGTCATTGTGATTTTTCTCAAATATAGTGCAGACCTCTAGTGAAAGGATAATGAGATATTTAAGCCTTTCTTTAGGGTCAATTTTATTATTGGATGTGATTTTTGGCAATTATCCAAAGTAGGGCCCAAAATGACACCCAAAATGTGTCGCCAGAAGGTTAATGTTGTCTAGAAAAATGTTCTCCATAAAGTTGTGAGCAATTTTGCTAAACATAGTCGATACCTAAAATGTAAGGATAATAAGCTATGACAGGATGCATTAATAATAATTTTTTGTAATATTTTTTAAGAAATTTTTTAAAGACTACCCGAAAAGACCCCCAAAATGAGCCGCTAGAGGGTTAAAGTGTTCTACAAAAATATTTCTCTTAGGGTGGTTGTGGTTTTTTCCAAATAAAGTGCAGACCTCTTGTGAAAGGATAATGAGGTATTTAAGCCTTTCTTTAGGGTCAATTTTCCTATTTCATGTGATTTTGGGCAATTGTCCAAATTAGGGCCCAAAATGACCCCCAAAACGTGCTGCTAGAGGGTTAATGTTGTCTAGAAAAATGTTCTCCATAAAGTTGTGAGCAATTTTGCTAAACATAGTCGATACCTAAAATGTAAGGATAATAAGCCATGGCAGGATGCTTTAACAATAATTTTTTAATAGATTTTAAGTATTTTGTTAAAGAAGACGCCAAAAGACCCCCAAAATGAGCCGCTAGAGGGTTAATGTGTTCTACAAAAATATTTCTCATAGGGTCATTGTGATTTTTCTCAAATAAAACGCTGACCTCTAGTGAAAGGATAATGAGGCATTTAAGCTTTTCTTTAGGGTCAATTTTATTATTTTGTGTGATTTTAGGCAATTATCCAAAGTAGGGCCCAAAATGACCCCAAAAATGTGCTGCCAGAGGGTTAATGTTGTCTAGAAAAATGTTCTCCATAATGTTGTGAGAAATTTTGCTAAGCCTAGGCGGTACCTAAAATATAAGGATAATAAGCTATGGCAGGATGCTTTAATAATATTTTTTTAAGAAGTTTTTTAAAGAAGACTCTAAAAGACCCCCAATATGAGCCGCTGGAGGGTTAATATGTTCTACAAAAAATTTCTCGTAGGATTGTTGTAATTTTTCTCACATAGAGTGTGGACCTCTTGTAACAGGATAACAAAGAATTTAAGTCTTTCTTTAGGGTCAATTTTCCTATTTCATGTGATTTTGGGCAAGTATGCAAAGAAGACCCCAAAAAGACCCCCAAAATGTGCCGTCAGAGGGTTACTTTTGTCTAGAAAAATGTACTCCATAATGTTCTGGGCAATTTTGCTAAACGTAGTCGGTACCTAAAATGTAAGGATAATAAGCTATGGCAGGATGCTTTAATAATATTTTTTGTAATATTTTTTAAGAATTTTTTTAAAGAAGACCCCAACAGGCCGCCAATATTAACCGCTAGAGGGTAAATGTCTTCTACAAAAATATTTCTCGTAGGGTTGTTGTAATTGTTGTAATAAATAAAGTGCAGACCTCTTGTGAAAGGATAATGAGGTATTTAAGCCTTTCTTTAGGGTCAATTTTCCTATTTCATGTGATTTTGGGCAATTATGCAAAGAAGATCCCAAAATGACCTCCAAAAAGAGCTGCCAGAGGGTCAATGTGTTCTACAAAAATATTTCTCGTAGGGTCATTGTGATTTTTCTCAAATATAGTGCAGACCTCTAGTGAAAGGATAATGAGATATTTAAGCCTTTCTTTAGGGTCAATTTTATTATTGGATGTGATTTTTGGCAATTATCCAAAGTAGGGCCCAAAATGACACCCAAAATGTGTCGCCAGAAGGTTAATGTTGTCTAGAAAAATGTTCTCCATAAAGTTGTGAGCAATTTTGCTAAACATAGTCGATACCTAAAATGTAAGGATAATAAGCTATGACAGGATGCATTAATAATAATTTTTTGTAATATTTTTTAAGAAATTTTTTAAAGACTACCCGAAAAGACCCCCAAAATGAGCCGCTAGAGGGTTAAAGTGTTCTACAAAAATATTTCTCTTAGGGTGGTTGTGGTTTTTTCCAAATAAAGTGCAGACCTCTTGTGAAAGGATAATGAGGTATTTAAGCCTTTCTTTAGGGTCAATTTTCCTATTTCATGTGATTTTGGGCAATTGTCCAAATTAGGGCCCAAATTGACCCCCAAAACGTGCTGCTAGAGGGTTAATGTTGTCTAGAAAAATGTTCTCCATAAAGTTGTGAGCAATTTTGCTAAACATAGTCGATACCTAAAATGTAAGGATAATAAGCCATGGCAGGATGCTTTAACAATAATTTTTTAATAGATTTTAAGAATTTTGTTAAAGAAGACGCCAAAAGACCCCCAAAATGAGCCGCTAGAGGGTTAATGTGTTCTACAAAAATATTTCTCATAGGGTCATTGTGATTTTTCTCAAATAAAACGCTGACCTCTAGTGAAAGGATAATGAGGCATTTAAGCTTTTCTTTAGGGTCAATTTTATTATTTTGTGTGATTTTAGGCAATTATCCAAAGTAGGGCCCAAAATGACCCCAAAAATGTGCTGCCAGAGGGTTAATGTTGTCTAGAAAAATGTTCTCCATAATGTTGTGAGAAATTTTGCTAAGCCTAGGCGGTACCTAAAATATAAGGATAATAAGCTATGGCAGGATGCTTTAATAATATTTTTTTAAGAAGTTTTTTAAAGAAGACTCTAAAAGACCCCCAATATGAGCCGCTGGAGGGTTAATATGTTCTACAAAAAAATTTCTCGTAGGATTGTTGTAATTTTTCTCACATAGAGTGTGGACCTCTTGTAACAGGATAACAAAGAATTTAAGTCTTTCTTTAGGGTCAATTTTCCTATTTCATGTGATTTTGGGCAAGTATGCAAAGAAGACCCCAAAAAGACCCCCAAAATGTGCCGTCAGAGGGTTACTTTTGTCTAGAAAAATGTACTCCATAATGTTCTGGGCAATTTTGCTAAACGTAGTCGGTACCTAAAATGTAAGGATAATAAGCTATGGCAGGATGCTTTAATAATATTTTTTGTAATATTTTTTAAGAATTTTTTTAAAGAAGACCCCAACAGGCCGCCAATATTAACCGCTAGAGGGTAAATGTCTTCTACAAAAATATTTCTCGTAGGGTTGTTGTAATTGTTGTAATAAATAAAGTGCAGACCTCTTGTGAAAGGATAATGAGGTATTTAAGCCTTTCTTTAGGGTCAATTTTCCTATTTCATGTGATTTTGGGCAATTATGCAAAGAAGATCCCAAAATGACCTCCAAAAAGAGCTGCCAGAGGGTCAATGTGTTCTACAAAAATATTTCTCGTAGGGTCATTGTGATTTTTCTCAAATATAGTGCAGACCTCTAGTGAAAGGATAATGAGATATTTAAGCCTTTCTTTAGGGTCAATTTTATTATTGGATGTGATTTTTGGCAATTATCCAAAGTAGGGCCCAAAATGACACCCAAAATGTGTCGCCAGAAGGTTAATGTTGTCTAGAAAAATGTTCTCCATAAAGTTGTGAGCAATTTTGCTAAACATAGTCGATACCTAAAATGTAAGGATAATAAGCTATGACAGGATGCATTAATAATAATTTTTTGTAATATTTTTTAAGAAATTTTTTAAAGACTACCCGAAAAGACCCCCAAAATGAGCCGCTAGAGGGTTAAAGTGTTCTACAAAAATATTTCTCTTAGGGTGGTTGTGGTTTTTTCCAAATAAAGTGCAGACCTCTTGTGAAAGGATAATGAGGTATTTAAGCCTTTCTTTAGGGTCAATTTTCCTATTTCATGTGATTTTGGGCAATTGTCCAAATTAGGGCCCAAATTGACCCCCAAAACGTGCTGCTAGAGGGTTAATGTTGTCTAGAAAAATGTTCTCCATAAAGTTGTGAGCAATTTTGCTAAACATAGTCGATACCTAAAATGTAAGGATAATAAGCCATGGCAGGATGCTTTAACAATAATTTTTTAATAGATTTTAAGAATTTTGTTAAAGAAGACGCCAAAAGACCCCCAAAATGAGCCGCTAGAGGGTTAATGTGTTCTACAAAAATATTTCTCATAGGGTCATTGTGATTTTTCTCAAATAAAACGCTGACCTCTAGTGAAAGGATAATGAGGCATTTAAGCTTTTCTTTAGGGTCAATTTTATTATTTTGTGTGATTTTAGGCAATTATCCAAAGTAGGGCCCAAAATGACCCCAAAAATGTGCTGCCAGAGGGTTAATGTTGTCTAGAAAAATGTTCTCCATAATGTTGTGAGAAATTTTGCTAAGCCTAGGCGGTACCTAAAATATAAGGATAATAAGCTATGGCAGGATGCTTTAATAATATTTTTTTAAGAAGTTTTTTAAAGAAGACTCTAAAAGACCCCCAATATGAGCCGCTGGAGGGTTAATATGTTCTACAAAAAAATTTCTCGTAGGATTGTTGTAATTTTTCTCACATAGAGTGTGGACCTCTTGTAACAGGATAACAAAGAATTTAAGTCTTTCTTTAGGGTCAATTTTCCTATTTCATGTGATTTTGGGCAAGTATGCAAAGAAGACCCCAAAAAGACCCCCAAAATGTGCCGTCAGAGGGTTACTTTTGTCTAGAAAAATGTACTCCATAATGTTCTGGGCAATTTTGCTAAACGTAGTCGGTACCTAAAATGTAAGGATAATAAGCTATGGCAGGATGCTTTAATAATATTTTTTGTAATATTTTTTAAGAATTTTTTTAAAGAAGACCCCAACAGGCCGCCAATATTAACCGCTAGAGGGTAAATGTCTTCTACAAAAATATTTCTCGTAGGGTTGTTGTAATTGTTGTAATAAATAAAGTGCAGACCTCTTGTGAAAGGATAATGAGGTATTTAAGCCTTTCTTTAGGGTCAATTTTCCTATTTCATGTGATTTTGGGCAATTATGCAAAGAAGATCCCAAAATGACCTCCAAAAAGAGCTGCCAGAGGGTCAATGTGTTCTACAAAAATATTTCTCGTAGGGTCATTGTGATTTTTCTCAAATATAGTGCAGACCTCTAGTGAAAGGATAATGAGATATTTAAGCCTTTCTTTAGGGTCAATTTTATTATTGGATGTGATTTTTGGCAATTATCCAAAGTAGGGCCCAAAATGACACCCAAAATGTGTCGCCAGAAGGTTAATGTTGTCTAGAAAAATGTTCTCCATAAAGTTGTGAGCAATTTTGCTAAACATAGTCGATACCTAAAATGTAAGGATAATAAGCTATGACAGGATGCATTAATAATAATTTTTTGTAATATTTTTAAGAAATTTTTTAAAGACTACCCGAAAAGACCCCCAAAATGAGCCGCTAGAGGGTTAAAGTGTTCTACAAAAATATTTCTCTTAGGGTGGTTGTGGTTTTTTCCAAATAAAGTGCAGACCTCTTGTGAAAGGATAATGAGGTATTTAAGCCTTTCTTTAGGGTCAATTTTCCTATTTCATGTGATTTTGGGCAATTGTCCAAATTAGGGCCCAAAATGACCCCCAAAAGGGTCATAGGGTTAAGGATAATAAGCTATGGCAGGATGCTTTAATAATATTTTTTTAAGAATTTTTTTAAAGAAGACCCCAAAAGACCGCTAGAGGGTTAATGTCTTCTACAAAAATATTTCTCGTAGGGTTATTTTAATTTTTCTGTGTGGACCTGTTGTGAAAGGATAGTGAGGTATTTAAGCCCTTCTTTAGGGTCAATTTTCCTTTTTCATGTGATTTTGGGCAATTGGCCAAAGTAGGCCTCAAAATGACCCCCAAAATGCGCTACCAGAGGGTTAATATGTTCTACAAAAATCCTCCTCGTAGTCTCGTTGTAATTTTCCTCACATATATTGTAGACCTATTATCAAAGGATAACAGAGAATTTAAGCCTCTCTTTAGGGTCAGTTTTCCTATTCCATGAGATTTTGGGCAATTATCCAAAGTAGGGCCCAAAATGACCCTCAAAATGTGCCGCCAGAGGATAAAAGATTTCTACAAAAATATTCCTCGTAGGGTCGTTGTAATTTTTCTTACATAGAGTGTGGACCTGTTGTAAAAGGATAACAAGGAATTTAAGCCCTTCTTCAGGGTCAATTTTATTATTTCGTGTGATTTTAGACAATTATCCAAATTAGGACCCAAAATGACCCTCAAAATGTGCTGCTAGAGGGTTAATGTGTTCTACAAAAATATTCCTCGTAGTCTCGTTGTAATTTTTCTCGCATATATTGCAGACCTATTATCAAAGGATATCAGAGAATTTAAGCCTCTCTTAAGGGTCAGTTTTCCTATTCCATGAGATTTTGGGCAATTATCCAAAGTAGGGCCCAAAATGACCCTCAAAATGTGCCGCCAGAGGATAAAAGATTTCTACAAAAATATTCCTCGTAGGGTCGTTGTAATTTTTCTTACATAGAGTGTGGACCTGTTGTAAAAGGATAACAAGGAATTATTTCGTGTGATTTTAGACAATTATCCAAATTAGGACCCAAAATGACCCCCAAAATGTGCTGCTAGAGGGTTAATGTGTTCTACAAAAATATTCCTCGTAGTCTCGTTGTAATTTTTCTCACATATATTGCAGACCTATTGTAAAAGGATAACAAGAAATTTGAGCTTTTCTTTGGGGTCAATTTTCCTATTCCATGGAATTTTGGACAATTATCCAAAGTTGGGCCCAAAATGACCCTCAAAATGTGCTCCCAGAGGGTTAGTATGTTCTAGAAAAATATTCTTTGTAATCTTGTAAGCAAGTTTGCGAAACATAGCCTGGACCTAAGTCCTAAGGATAAGAAGGTATGCCGGGAGGCTTAGAAAAGTAATAATTTTTAGAAAATTTGATAAAAGGTCTCAAAAAGGCCCCCAAAATGAGTCGCTAGAGGCTTAATATACTCCAAAAAAATAATCCTCGTGTGGTTATAATAAGCTTCTCCAAATATATCGTAGTCCTAAACTTGAAGGATAAAAAGGAATTTTATCCTTTTAAAGAAACATTAGAAACATTTTAGGCAATTATCAAAATAGGTCACAAAATGACCCCCAAGGGAAGCTTCTAAAGGGTTTATGTGTTCTACAAAGATGTTCCTCATGGTATTCTTAGCAATTTGTGTAAACATATAATATGGCTAGCTTGAAAGGATAATAAGGATTTACAGCTTTTTTAGAAAATAATTTCGATTTTTATGCGATTTTTCATAAGTAGACCCCAAAAAAGACCCCTTTAGAGATCAGCCTGAGGGTTAATATGTTCTACAAAGATGTTCCTTATAATGTTGTTAACTATTTTTCTAACCATGCCCTTTGGCTATTTTGAAAGGATAACAGGGTATGTGGGCCTTTCTTTCAGAGCAAATTACCTAATTAGTATGATATTCGGCAATTATGAAAAGTAGTCAGCAAACAGAGCCCAAAAATGAGTCGCTATGGGGTTAAAATGTTCTAGAAAAATGTTCTCCGTAGTGTTGCAAGCAAGTTTGCCGAACATTGTCTGGACCTAAATTACAAGGATAATAAGAAATACCAAGAATTTTCAAGAAGCTCGCGTTTTCAAAGAATTTTGGTATTTGGTCCCAGAACGACCTCTTTAATGAGGTGTTAGAGGTCCATCTACATCGGAGCGTCCTCTTTCAAACGTTTTTTTTACCAATTTCCCCAGCCCTTGTCCCCATTGTGCTCCTCAATTGTATGCAAATAATTATTTGCCTTGCTGGACCAATTTGCCGGACCATTGTTTGTTGGGCTTTTCAAACAAAGCCGACCACCCAAGTGCTATGCCATGGCTTTTGCTTTGCTCTCCCTTTGATCCTGTCCGATTCCGATGTCAATCATTTGCCATGTCACAATATTTTTCTTTGTTAGCCACCTCTCTCTCTCCTTACCTCCCTCCCTCCCACGATTTATATGCAGTGTAAATAAGCAAAGTAAAAGTTAAACTTTTGTAATTATTTGTAAAAATAGTTTTTTATTTGAAAAAATTAAAAGTTCTTTTCTGTGATGGCGCCCAACAAAAGCGGAGAAAAATGCATAAAAAGGAACGAAGTTAATACAAACGAGAAGCGGCAGCAGATGAAGAAGAAGTACAAAAAGAATGTCTTTTTTTTTGTAACACTTTGTTGTTTGTTCTTCGCACTGTTCACACAGCTATGGTGAACAGCGCCATTGACTTACATGACAGCTGGGAGAGGGTTTCGTCCATTGGTGGGCAGGGGTAGAGGGCGGAGATTGCTAGTAAATTAATACCAGTTGAAATGTGGTTGAAACTTATGCTCAGAGAATAATGTGAGATAGAATCAACAAATTAAATTATTACTAAGGATTCCAGTCTTTATCTACTTTTCAAAAAAAAAAAAGAAAAAAAATTTACCAACATTTTTTTTGAGTGTAAAATTTGAATTTCTCATTTTTCCAACAGTTTATACCTTTTTTTTATTTTTTTTCAGTTTTTGCCCAGTCTTTATCTATTTTTCAAATTAAAAAAAATAAAATAAAATTGACCAACAATTTTTTTGAGTGTAAATTTTCAATTTCTTATTTTTTCCAAATTTTTATATAATTTTTGATTTTTTTTTTCAGTTTTTGCCCAGTCTTTATCTACTTTTCAAAAAAGAAAAAAATAAAACAAAAATAAAATTGACCAACAATTTTTTTTGAGTGTAAATTTTTAAATTTCTTATTTTTTTTTACCATTTTTATAACTTTTTTTAATTTTTTTGTCAGTTTTTGCCCAAACTTAAACTGCTCTGCCATGTCTTTTTTTTTCAATTTGCTCCGACATTTTTCTTCGAGTGTAATTGTGGTTGAACCTTATGCTCCGAGAAAAATGTGAGATAGAATCAACCAATTATTACCAAGGTTTCCAGTCTTTATCTACTTTTCAAATTAAAAAAAAAAAAATAAAATAAAATTGACCAACAATTTTTTTTTTGAGTGTAAATTTTTCAATTTCTTATTTTTTCGACTTTTTTATTTTTTTTTTCAGTTTTTGCCCAGTCTTTATCTACTTTTAAAATTAAAGATAAAAATAAATAAAATTGACCAACAATTTTTTTGAGTGTAAATTTTGAATTTTTTATTTTTCCGACTTTTTATAATTTTTATTTTTTTATATTTTTTCCATTTCTGCCCAACCTTAAACTGTTCTGCCATGTCTGTTTTTTTTTCAATTTGCTCCAACATTTTTCTTCGAGTGTAATTGTGGTTGAAATTTATGCTCAGAGAAAAATGTGAGATAAAATCAACAAATGTTTACCTAGAATTCAAGTCTTTATCTACTTTTCAAAAAAATAAATAAATAAATAAATAAAAAAAATAAAATTGACCAACAATTGTTTGTGAGTGTAAATTTTGAATTTTTTATTTTTCCAACTTTTTATATATATTTTTTTTAATTTTTTTTCAGTTTTTGCCTAGTCTTTTCTACTTTTCAAAAAAAAAAAAAAAAAAATAAATAAATAAATAAATAAAACAGTGTTTGGCTTGCTTGTTTGGGATACCATAGTATTTTGTTGTTGCAAAATCGTCAGGCAAAATCCCATTATTGTTGTTTTTATAAAACAACGTTTGTTTATGAGTGGAGAACGATGGTAATGTTTACCAGGGGGTAAAGCAGGGAATACCTAGGTTTCGGAAAGAGCCACCAATCCTCATCAGTTCCCTTGTTTCTTGTCTGGGATATTCTCCCCAGAAGTTATTTTAAAAATAACTTCTATGACAAAAAACATTTTTTACGCAAGTGACGAGATCGTAAGCTCAATAGAAGAGGAACAAAAGAATTACATAAAACGAAAATTCTTTTGGAAAATCTTCTAAATCTTACAACCGCACTTATAAACATTTACATCTTTCTCCACTTGTTATGCTTTCGTTCAGCCTGAACGAAGTAGCATAACCATGTAAGTTTGTTTTGTCTGTTACAACAAAAACCCCTTCGTCTACTTTTCCAAAAAAAAAAAAAATAAATAAATAAATAAATTTGACCAACAATTTTTTTTGAGTGTAAATTTTGAATTTCTTATTTTTCCAACTTTATATATCTTTTTTTATTTTTTTTTTCAGTTTTTGCCCAAACTTAAACTGTTCTGCCAACAATTTTTTTTGAGTGTAAATTTTGAATTTCTTATTTTTCCAAATTTTTATATATTTTTTTAATTTTTTTTTCAGTTTTTCCCAGTCTTTATCTGCTTTTCAAAAAATTAATAAATAAATAAAATTGACCAAAAATTTTATTTTGAGTGTAAATTTTGAATTTCTTATATTTTTATTTTTTTATATTTTTTTAATTTTTTTTATAGAATCAACCAATTATTACCAAGTCTTTACCTACTTATCAAAAAAAAAAAAAAAAAAAATAAATAAATAAAATAAAATTGACTAAAAATTTTTTTGAGTGTAAATTTTGAATTCCTTATTTTTCCAACTTTTTATAATTTTTTTTATTTTTTTTTTTCAGTTTTTGCCCAGTCTTTATCTACTTTTCAAAAAAAAAAAAAAAAAAAAATAAAATAAAATAAAAATAAAATTGACCAACAATTTTTTTTTGAGTGTAACTTTTCAATTTCTTATTTTTCCAACTTTTTATATCTTTTTTTTTAATTTTTTTTCCGTTTCTGCCCAACCTTTAACTGCTCTGCCATTTGTTTTCTAATTTCTTCAGACATTTTTCTTCGAGTGTAATTGGATTTTTCTTCCCTTGCCATACCTTTTTAAAATTTTTTTTACTCTTTCTTTTTTGTTATCCTTTTTTTTTTAACACATCACACTGATGTTAAATGACAAATGACAGTTAAAAAGCTTCTCGTTTTTTCTCCATCATCGTCATCGTCACCGTCATTGTTACTGCCATGACAGACAGACATACGGACAGACACCTTCTTTGCTCCCCTGCTCTCCTCTGGTTACTTTTCTTGTATTATTTAAAGCAACAGTGTTCACAGTAATATCCACACACACAGCTTACAATTACACAATTGTTAACTATTTCCTTTGTCGTCGGTCCTTTTTGTTTTGAGAAAAAAAAATACAGGAGAAGACAAGAATTCTGAAAAGAAGAGAACATTAATTTAAATGGTTAACTTTATTCTTTGGCATTTACAGTGGCGGTATGTCACATAAAGGGAGATACACCGACACACACACACACACGCCGACACACATACACACATAAAGAAACATGCACAAAGAAACATACAGGTAAATATATAATATGTTCACTTGACTCGTAACACTTTCATTGTAGTGGAGGAAGAACTAACACCTTGGGGCAGGGATGGGAAGTTTGAATGGTAAAAGGTCGATTTGGCAAAATTTGGATAACTTTTAAAATCTTGTAGTTCTGGAACAGACCACATCCAGAACTACAAGAATTTAAAAGTTTTTACTACGATTACCGATTTAAATAATCAGGATAAGGGATTTAGTACCTTCGGATAAAGCGGATAATAAATAAACGTCTTTTGAAAAAAGATTTTAGGGATTTAATACCTTTGGAAAACACGGATAATGGTTTAATCTTGTTTGGAGAACAAGGATAATAAATTAAGCGACTTTTGAATGAAGTCGATCGATCAGGGTATTTGGATTTTGGATAAGCTGGATAAAGGTTATACCACCTTGTGATAGAGTGGATAAAAATTATTGACGCGGATAATGGTTTTATTACTTTTGGATAAAATGGATAATGGTTTTTGATACTTGTGGATAATCTACATATTTGTTATATAGTCTACGGATAACGTGGATAGCGTTTTCTTGCCATTTGGATAACGCGGATAATTGTTTTTAATCTTTTGGATAACGTGGATAATGATTTTGGGTCTTTCGGATAACGAGGAAAATTGTTTCACACTTTTGGATAACTTGTATAATTGTCTAATACCTTTTGGATAACGCGGATAATGGTTTTAGGTTTTTTGGATAACGCGGATAATGATTTTAGGACTCTCGGATAAAACGGATAATGCTTTTTTTTGGCATTTCGATAAAGTGGATAATTGTTGTGTGCATTTTGAATTACGTGGTTAAGGTCTAAGGTCTTTCGGATAACGCGGATAATAGTTTTTTGCAATTTGGATAACTTGGATAATTTTATTAATTTTATTTTTCATCTGGACAATAAAATAATTGTCTTATGCCATTTGGATACCACAGATATCGGTTTTGTGTCTTTCGGATAACGCGGATAATAATTTGTCACCATTTGGATAACGTGGATAATTGTTTTATGTCTTTCGGATAACACGGATAAGTGTTTTACGTCTTCCGGATAACTTGGATAATGGATTTTGCCATTTGGATAACGCGGATAATTGTTTTGTACACTTTGGATAACGTGGATAGTGGTTTTAGGTCTTTCGGATAACGCGGATAATATTTTTTTGCAACTTGCATAACGAGGATAATTGTTTCTACCTTTGGATAACGTGGATAATTGTTTCATGCCTTTGGATAATCTGAATATTGTTTATATAGCTTACAGATAAAGTGGATAATTATTTTATGTGCTGTGGATAACGTGGATAACGGATATATATATTTTGGATAATGAAAATAATGGTTATCTGTCATTTGGATAATCTGGATAATTGATTTGCACCGCTTGGATAACGTGGATAATGGTTTCAGGTCCTTTGGGTAATGTGAATAATGTTTTTTGCCATTTGGATAAGGTGGATAATGGTTTTAGGTCATTCGGATAACGCGGATATTCGATTTTTGTCATTTGGATAACACAGATAATTATTTTATGCCTTTCGGATAACGCGGATAACGGTTTCTTGCCATTTGGATAACGTGGATAATTGTTTTATACTTTTTGGGTAACTTGGATAACAATTTAAGGTCCCTCGAATAACGCGGATAATGGGTTTTTGGCATTTGGATAATGGTAACATTTTTTAAGCATGCGGATAACGTGGATAAAATTTTTTATACAGTCGGATAATATTTTCAAGCATTACCCTTGGATAATACTTTTTTAAGTAAACGGATAACGTGGATAACACTTTTTAAGTTAGTGGATAATTTGGATATCACTTTTTTAAGTATCCGGATAATGTGGATAACATTTTTTGTGGATGCGGATAAAGTGGATAAATTTTTTTTTAGGAATGCGGATAATGTGGATAAAATGTTTTAAGGAACGCGGATAACCTGGATAACATTTTTTAGGAATGCGGATAACGTGGATAGCAATTTTTAAGCATGCGGATAGCGTGGATAACATTTTTAGGAAAGCGGTTAATGTGGATAAATTTTTTAGGAATGCGGATAACGTGGATAACATTTTTTAGGAATGCGGATAACCTCGATAACATCTTTTAGGAATGCGAATAATGTGGATAACATATTTATACCCGTGGATAATATTTTTGAAGTATGCGGATGATGTGGATAACATTTTTTAGGAATGAGGATAACGTGGATAATATTTTTTAAGAATGCGGATAATGTGGATAACTTTTTTAAGAAATCGGATAACGTGGATAACATGATTTAGAAATGCGGATAATGTGGATAACATGATTTAGAAATGCGGATAATGTGGATAACGTATTTATGCCCGTGGATAATATTTTTGATGTATGCGGATAATGTGGATAACATTTTTAGGAATGTGGATAACGTGGATAATATTTTTGAAGTAGGCGGATAATGTGGATAACATTTTTTAGGAATGCGGATAACGTGGAAATTTTTATTTAGGAATGCGGATAAAATTTTTAGGAATGTGGATAACATATTTATACCCGTGGATAATATTTGTGAAGTATGCGGATAATGTGGACAACATTTTTTATGAATGCGGATAATAGGGATAATATTTTTTAGGAAATCGGATAAGGCAGATAACATTTTTTTAGGAATGCGGATACAATTTTTAGGAATGCGGATAACTAGGTTAACATATTTATACACATGGATAATATTTTTGAAATATGCGGATAATGTGAATAACATTTTTTAGGAATGCGGATAACGTGGATAACATAATTATACCCTTGGATAATATTTTTGAAGTATGCGGATTATTTGGATAACATTTTTTAGGAATGCGGATAACACGGAAAGCCTATTTATAATATTTTTGATGCATGCAGATAACGTGGATATTATTTTTTTTAGAAATGCGGATAATGTGAATAACAAATTTTTATGCATGCGGATAATGTGGATAACGTATTTATACCCGTGGATAATATATTTGAAGTATGCGGATAATGTGAATAACATTTTTTAGGAATGCGGATAACCTGGATACCATTTTTTTAGAAATGCGGATAATGTGGATAACATATTTTAGGAATGTGGATAACGTGATAACATTTTCTACGTATTCAGATAATTTGGATATAATTTTTTATTTATCCGGATAATGTGGATAACAGTTTTTAGGTATGCTGATAACGTGGATAACATTTTTTAAGTAAGTGGATATTTTTTAAGTATTCGGATAACGTGGATAAAATTTTCTTAATATTCATATCATTTGGATATATTTTTTTATTTATCCGGCTAATGTGGATAATATTATTCAAGCATGCGGATAAGATATTTTTGGGATTTTCATTTAACGTGGATTATGTTTTTCACATTTTTTCGAAAATATATTTCATAATTAGATAATGGGGATAATATATTTTTTTCTAGTTGAGTAGGGCGGATAACAGGTTTATCCACGTTTATCCAGCAGCATATAGCATGGCCAATAATTTTCCATTGGAAACGATTTAAATATTATTTTTTTTCTTCAATATATCTTTATTTTGCTTCACCATTGAAATTAAATTTGTTGATACCACACTCCCATCTCTGCCTTAGACCATTGCACACGACACAAGACCACCACTCATTCATTCATTGTGCATTGATAAAGATAAAGTTTTAAATTTCAATAGTGTAGTGATTTAACTACTCTTCTACTGTGAATACCTTCCTCTCTCTCTCGTATGCTCTTCTCTCCAACACTCTTCTCCCAGTTAATGCCATGACAAAGCGTGTGCCATGGAGTAAATGATGTAGTTAAGTCAGTCAGTCATCAGATCAGGTGTAATATTAACCAAACTACTTCTCTCAACTCCTTTCTCTCTCTCTCTCTCCTACTCACATTTTCACACTTTAGTGTCGTGTGTGTGTTGTCTTGTGTTGTGCTGCTTAAAAAAGTGTCAATTGTTACTCCCCAACTCCATTGGCTGGCCATAGCATACTTTTCGTGTGTGTGTGTGTGTGTGTGTGTGGGGGGGGGGGGTTAATTGTGTTGTGTTCATCGTTTCGTGTTGTGGTTTTCTTCTATTTTTTGTTGTTGTTGTAATTTTTATTTTGTGTGTGTGCATGTGTGTGTTTTTGTTGTAAGCATGTTTGTTTTGTTATTGAACAACTGGTGTTTGTGTCCTTTTGTGGTTTAACAGGTTCGGAAAAATTAACACAGACACAGGGACACACACACATACATTTCTATGCTGGCATTTAGCCATACAAAAGAGCTGATTTACTAGCTTGTTAGCTACGGGTTTTTGCTGCAGTTCTGCTGCTCTGAAGCAGATTGTTTGGATTAAATTGTTGTTGAAAAAGGAGCAGTCAACCAGGTAGTCAGGTATCCAAGCAGCTAGCCATCCAGCCAGCCAGCCATTTGGCAATAAACAGCAGCAACAAATGCAATTCAGCAGAAGTTTTTAATTGAAATTATCATGAGCGGGCCATGCTGCATGAGTGTATCGGTGTGTATGTGTGTGAGTGCCAGCACACGTGTGTTTGTGTGTTTGTGTTAGTTTAAGGTAAATAAATATTTTAGTTTTAAAAATGTTGGCTTTCAGCTGGCATTCTCTCTCTCCCTCTCTCTCTGACTGTGTGTGTGAGTGAGCAGCACTTGGCTCAAGTAGAGTTTGAAATAATTTCACACACACACACACACACACACAACACACATATATAGAGACGCAGTTGACTAAAGTTAAATACGCCAAAACTAATTAAAACTGTAAAGTAAATTTGTTGAAAAATGCAGCTTAGCTAAATTATGTTTAAATACTGCAGAGCTTTTTTTCGAAATAAAAAAGGAACACACACACACAAACATAAAAATTATCAAAATAAGAGAGAAGGTTAAACGTTCTTTTGTATAAAGTTAATTAAATGCTTTTCACTTTGTGAACTTTTTTTCTGGATGGGGGGAAACAAAGTATAGCTGAAGTGAGCAACACAAAGGCCAAGGCAATATTGTCAAAATAAATTAAAATAATTTTGGGAATTTTTATAACCTCAGGCACAGGGGCTACAGGGGGCTTTAGGCTCATCGAATTGTTAGAAAATTTTGTCAAAATAAATTAAAATAATTTTGGGAATTTTAATTTGTTTTGACAAAATTTTCTAAAAATTCGATGAGCCTAAAGCCCCCTGTAGCCCCTGTGCCTGAGGTTATAAAAATTCCCAAAATTATTTTAATTTATTTTGACAATATTGACTTGGCATTTGTGTTGCTCACTTCAGATTTCCTTAGCGCCTCACAAAAAAAAAAAAAAACGAATCTAGAGCCAAGGACTCTTTGGACCAAATTCGGTGCACAATATTTTAAGTCGATCTAGGAGGGTATTTTCGTCCGTCTGGTTGGCTTTTGCTGACGATAACTCTCGAAGGGGTTATCCAAATTGGTTCAAACTTCGTACATGGCAATATTATTACCAATTATAGATGGAGGCTGGAGATGGGTACTATCGATCAACTTCTTAGGGTACCTCCCCCACAAAGGGCAAAATTTTCGAAGAAAATAATTCCCCTCAGAAGACAAGAAAAGATCAACCAACTTTTTGCAAACTTTGCAAATCCTAATATTTTTATTAGGGCTAGGTTAGGAGCGAAAATGGACAACATCGCTCCACTCCTTCTGGTACCCCTCCACACAGGTAAAAATGTTCACAGAAAAAAATTTCCCTCAGAGGACAAGAAAGGATCAATCGATTTTGTTCAAACTTTGCAAATCCCAAAATTTTTTTAAGACTAGGTCAGGTGTGAAAATAGACAATATCGGTCCACTCCATACGGACCTCCCCCACAAGGGGTCAAAATTTGGAATAATTATAATTCTTAAAAAATGTGAAATAAGAGTCCAGCCATTTTCAAATTTCGCACATACCAATTTTTTGAGCAACACAAGATCTGAGATGAAGATTGGATATATCGGTCCACTCCTTCTGGTACCTCCCCCACAAAGGGGTCAAAATTTTGAATAATCAAAATGCTCATAAAACGCGAGTGGAGTATCCGATTACTTTCAAACCCTGCATATCTCAATATTTCGAGCAACACAAAATCTGGTGTGAAGATGAAATATATCGGTAAACTCCCTCCGGTACCTCCCCCACAAAGGGGTGAAAATTTTGAATAACCAAAATGCTCATAAAATGCGAAATAATCATCGGATTCTCTTCGAATTTCACACATCTTTATATTTCGAGCAACACAAGATCTGATACGAAAATGGAAATATATATATCCACTCCTTCCGATACCTCCCCCACAAAGGGGTCAAAATTTTGAATAACCAAAATGCTTATAAAATTACGAAATAATCATCGGATTCGCTTCAAATTTAACACATCCCAATATTTTTACCAGCACAAGATCTCGTGTGAAAATGGAGTATATCAATCCACTCCCTCTGGTACCTCCCCCACAAAGGGGCCATAATTTTGAACAACCAAAATGCTTATAAAATTACGAAATAATCATCGGATTCTCTTCAAATTTCATATATCCTTATATTTCAACTACCGCAATATTTCGTGTGAAAATGGAAAATATCGGACCACTCCTTCTGATACCTCCCCCACAAAGGGGTCAAATTTTGTAATAACCAAAATCCGCATAAAGTACGAAATAATCATCGGATTGTCTTCAAACTTCATACATCGTAATATTTCAACTAACGCAATATCTTGTGTGAAAATGGAAAATATAGACCCCCTCCTTCTGGTACCTCCCCCACAAAGGGGTCAAAATTTTTGAAAACCAAAATGCTTATAAAACTACGAAATAATCATCGGATTCTCTTAAAATTTTACACATCTCAATATTTCGAGCAATACAAGATCTGATACGAAGATGGAATATATCGGTCCACTCCTTCTGGTACCTCCCCCAAAAAGTGGTGAAAATTTTGAATAACCAAAATGCTCATAAAATTCGAAATTAGCATCCGATTCGTTTTAAACTTCACATTTTCCAATATTTCAACCAACAAAAGAACTGCTGTGAAAATGGAAAATATCAGCTTACTCCTTCTAGGACCTCCCCCACAAAGTGGTCAAAATTTTGAATAACCAGGATGCCCATTTTCCCATTAACTCCAAAAACTCTTTATTATCACATAATTTGTCACTAAATAAATCACATTTGTTTTCAATTGTTAACTCGTTATAATTTTAATTTTTATTTACTCCCGGAATGCCAAAAAAAAAAAAACAAATTTCAATTATTTTCTTCCGCAATTTATTTGTTTAACATAATCGGATTAAATATTTATTGACATTTAAATTAGATTTAATAAATCGTTATTCATTTTGTTCTTTACTGCTGTTTTGATTTGCTTTGTTTTTGTTTTGTTGCTGTTGTTGTTGTTGTTGTTGCTGCCTTTCAATTTAATGGAGTCCTTGTGAACTGAACCTTTGAGAGTTCACAAAGATAGAATGTGTGTGTGTGTCTGTTTTTTTCTCCATCTCTTCCTCTCACTATCTCTTGAGTGGGGGATTTTAATGGACTGTTTTGTGAGACAATCTTTGGTGTGTGTGTGTGTGTGTGCGTATGTGTGACCTAATGTGTTCTAATGAACTCTTTATGCCCCAACACAGGGATGGAAATCAGAAAGACTTCTAAAAAAATAAATAAAAAATTGTTTTCAAAATTCTTTAAAATTGTGACCCCTTTGTGGGGGGGTAGCAGAAGGAGTGGACAGATCTATCCCATCTTCACACCAGATCCTGACTTAATAAAAATATTGGAAGGTGTGGCATTTGAAGAGAATCCAATAATTATTTTGCATTTTATGAGTATTTTTGTTATTCAAAATTTTGATGCCTTTGTGGGGGAGGTACCAGAAGGCATAGTCCGATCTATCTGTTATTCATACCCGATCTTGTGTTGGTAGAAATATTGGTATGTGTGAACTTTGAAGAGAATCGGATGTTTATTTTGCATTTTATGACCAGTTTTGTTATTTAAAATTTTGACCACTTTGTGAGGGAGGTACGAGAAGGAGTGATCCAATATCTATCATTTCTACAACAGATCTTGTGTTGATAGAAATATTGAAATGTGTGAAGTTTAGAAAAAATCGGATGCTTATTTCGCATTTTATGAGCGTTTTGGTTATTAAAAACTTTGACCTCTTTGTGGGGGAGGTACCAGAAAAAGTGGGCCGATATAACCCATATTCTCAGAAGAACTTGTGTTAACAAAAGTATTCGAGTATATGAAATTTGAAAAGAATCTGATGTTTATTGGGCATTTTATGGGGGAAATAATTTTTCGAAAATATTGACCCGTTGTGGGGGAGGTACCAGAAGGAGTGAGCCATCTTTACAAAAGATCTTGTGTTGATAGAAAGATTGATGTGTGTGAAGTTTAGAAAAAATCGGATGCTTATTTCGCACTTTGTGAGAGATATAATTATTGAAAATATTGAGCCCTTTGTGGGGGAGGTACCAGAAGGATTTGACTGATATATCCCATATTTACACCAGAATCTGTGTCAGTAAAATTATTGGGATTTGTGAAATTTTATAAGAATTTGATTCTTATTTCACACTTTTTTGAGAGAAATAATTATTCAAAATGTTGACCTCTTTGTTGGGGAGGTATCAGAAGGAGTGATTCGACCTAACCCATCACCACACCAGCTCTTGTGTTAATACAGATATTGTGATTTGTGAAGTTTGAAGATAATCGAATGCTTATATCGAATTTTATGAGTATTACAATTATTCAATAATGTTGACCCCTTTGTGGTGTAGGTACCCGAAGGACTGGACCGATATTGCCCATCTTCAAACTTGATCTAAATTGAGAAAAGTATTACGATGTATCGAGAGTTGTGCACCAGCCATACGAAGAGACGGACGAACCCCCAAGATCGACTCCAAATGTTCTGAAACGGATTTGGTTCAAAGAGATCTTCAAAAAACCGCATTTGTTCCTCTAAAAAATCCTTTAAAAATCCACGTTTGGTCCTTTGAAAAAAATCCTTTAAAAATCCACGTTTGGTCCTTTGAAAAAAATCCTTTAAAAAATCCACGTCTGGCTCTTTGAAAATCCATTAAAAATACACGTTTGGTCCTTTGAAAAAATTTTTAAAAAAAACTTGCTTGGTCCTTTGAAAAACCCTTAAAATATCCACGTTTGGTCCTTTAAAAAATCCACGTTTGGTCATTTGAAAAAATTCTCTAAAAAATCCACGTATGGTCCTTGGAAAGAAATTCCATTAAAAATAATCCTTTAAAAAATCCACTTTTTTTCCTTTGAAAAAACTCCTTTAAAAATTCACGTTTGGTCTTCTGAAAAAATCCATTAAAAATCCACGCTTGGTCCTTTGAAAAAAAATCGTTAAAAAATCCACGTTTGGTCCTAAGAAAAGAATCCTTTAAAAATCAACGTTCGATCCTTTAAAAATCCACGTTTGGTCCATGGAAAGTAAACACTTTAAAAATTCCACATTTGGTCCTTTAAGAAATTATCCAAAAAATCCACCTTTGGTCCTTTTAAAAAAAATTCTATTAAAAATCCACGTTTGGCCCTTTGAAAAAATCTTAAAAAAAATCCACGTTTGGTTCTTTCAAAAAAAAAAATCCTTTAAAAAATCCACGTTTATATCTCCTTTGGTCTTTAAAAAAAGGATTTATGGCTCTTTTTATTCTTTGAAAAAATCCATAAAAAAATCAAATCTATGGTTTTTTATCCTTTGAAAAAAATCCCTTAAAAAATTATGTTTTTGGTTTTTTCATCATTTGAAAAAATCCTTAAAAAGTCAGGTTTATGGATTTTTATCCTTTAAAAATTCACGTTTATGGCTCCTTTTGTCCTTTAAAAAATCCTTAAAAAATCCTTAAAAAATCTGCGAAAAAATCCTTTAAAAATCAAGCTTATAGCTCCTTTTGCCCTTAAAGAATCCACGTTTATGCTCACTTTTATGAAAAAATCCTTAAAAAGTACAAGATGACATCTCCTTTGGTCCTTAAAAAAATTCTTTAAACACTCCACAAATATAGCTCATTTGGTCCTTAGAAAAAATCCAAGTTGACATATCCTTTGGTCATTTGAAAAAATCCTTTAAAATTTCCAAATTTATGTCTCCTCTGGTCCTTTGAAAAAAAAACCGCTCGTTTCTGTCTCCTTTAGACCTTTGAAAAAATCCAAAAAAATATCCAGGTTCATGCCTCTTTGGTCCTTTGAAAAAATTCCCAAAAATCCACATCTATAGTTTAAAAATCCACTTTTATGGCTTCTTTGGTCTTTTAAAAAAATCCATAAAAATCCATGTTTATGACTCCTTTAAAAAACTCCTTTAAAGAATCCGGGTTTATGTCTCCTTTGCTCCTTTGAAAAAATCCTTTAAAATCTCCACATATATAGCTCCTTTGGTCCTTTGAAAAAAATCCAAGCTGACATCTGCTTTGGCCATTTGAAAAAATCCTTTAAAATTTCCAAATTTATGTCTCCTTTGGCCCTTTGAAAAAACCCACGTTTTTGTCCCCGTTGGTCCTTTGAATAAGTCTAAAAAAATTCACGTTTATTGCCTTTCTGGTCCTTTGAAAATCCTACTTTGGACCTTTGAAAAAATTCCCAAAAATCCAAGTTTATGTCTCCAATGTCCTTTAAGGTAATCTTTTAGAAACCATCTTTGATCCTTTGAAACAATTCTTAAAATATCCATGTTTTTGGCTGCTTTGAAAAAATCCTTTAAAGAATCCAGGTTTATGTCTCCTTTGGTCCTTTGAAAAAATCCTTTTAAATCTCCACATACGTAGCTTATTTGGTCCTTTGAAAAATCTAAGTTGACATCTCCTTTGGTCATTTGAAAAAATTCTTTAAAACCTAAACAAATTATGTCTCCTCTGGTCGTTTGAAAACAACCGCACGTTTCTGTCTCTTTTGAACCTTTGAAAAAATCCAAAAAAATATTCACGTTTACTGCCTCTTTGGTCCTTTGAAAATCCTACATTGGACTTTGGAAAAATCATAAAAAACCAACGTCTATGTCTCTTTTTGTCCTTTGAAAAAATCATCAAAATTCCACATTTATGCCTTCTTTGGTCCTTTGAGAAAATTGTTTAAAAATCCATGTTTATGGCTCCTTTGATAAAATCCTTTAAATAATCCAGGTTTATGTCTCCTTTCGTCGTTTGAAAAAATCCTTTTAAATCTCCACATATATAGCCAATTTCGTCCTATGAAAAAATCCGACGTGACAACTCCTTTAGTCATTTGAAAAAATCCTTTAAAATCTAAAAAAAAAATTATGTCTCCTCTGGTCCTTTGAAAAAATCTACGCTTCTGTCTCCTTTGGTCCTTTGAAAAAATCCTAAAAAAATCACGTTTATGGCCTCTTTGGTCCTTTGAAACCAACGTTTCTGTCTCCTTCAGTCCTTTGAAAAAATCTTAAAAAAATCACGTTTATGGCCCTTTGAAAATCCTACATAGGACCTTTGAAAAAATTCCCAAAAATCCAAGTTTATGTCTTCTTTGGTCCTTTGTAACAATCCATAAAAATTCCAGGTTTATGGTTCCTTTGAAAAAAATCCTTTGAAGAATACAGGTTTATGCCTCCTTTGGTGCTTTGAAAAATCCTTTTAAATCTCCACGTTTACGTCTCCTTTGGTCCTTTGAAAAAATCCTTAAAAAAGGACCTCCTTAAGTTCTTCCATCTGTGGCTGACCTCTAAGAGATCCTCTATCTCTAGACGAGATCTAAAAATTTTCACATCCCTGCCATGGATGAATGCCCTCGGTTTCTTTTATCCACATACGACCTTACACCTACTATCCATTCCTGCCAGGGATGGGGGAGTGACCTCGTTTTCTCTCTCTCTCTCCTCTCTCTCTCTCTAATGATAATTTTATGCAAATCTTTTAAAATTCATTCATTTATTTGTGTTTTTTTATTCTGCGTCCTTTCCTCTCCATTCGATTAAAGTAAACAAATGACAAGCTGAGCAATAATAAATGATTTATAATGACTTAAAATAATAATTTATTGTTATTGTTGTTGCTGCAGTTGTTTCGTGCTGTTCTGCTACTTCTGCTTCTACTTGGTATGGTTTTTTTGTGAAGCTGTCTAAAATAAACACCCATAAGAAGGCCAAGATGAAATTTAAATAAAAAGTATGTGCCGAAAGGAGATAAAAAATTAAGCATGCTCAAAGGGGTAGGGGGGAAAGACGTTGAGGGGGTGGGGGGGTGAGAGGGAATGTGGCTGGGTGGCAAAAAAAAAAGAAACACATACTTACCTACTTTGCATTTGCAATGCACAGCATCGTTATGTTTATTTTCTCACACACAAGTAGGTGTCGCACACATACAACCCACTGCAGCCATAAAGTCTCACACCCCATACAACCACCCTTCTTACATGTATGACCCCTCTGAAAGGGTTCTCCACGCACATATGTGGGATATGATGGTCTAATAAGTTGTGACACCACAATTCTTGGAGGATCCGAGCCCCATTATCATTATTTTCATTATGGCGTTATTGTTGTTGCTGTTGTGTTTTTTTTTAAGTGGCGACGACAAGTATGAGCTTTGGGTTGTTGTGTAAACTTGTCACTCCTCCCCACCCCCCACCAAAAGTTTGGTGGCTGGCGGCTGCCTGTCATTGGTAACAGAAGTGATGAATGCTAAAGTGTTAAAAGCGTTTTTTAATGTTGTTTTGGTTGCTGCTGCTTTTTTTTTGCATTCGTGGCGAGCTAATGTCGGGGGTATATTTTATGCAAAATCTGTTTGAATACTAAGTTCAAAAGGGTTAATTAGGAGGACAATGAAAAAAATTTAAAAAAATATTAAAATAAGAAAATTAAAAATAAAAATTAAAATAATGTAAAATAATTAAAAAAATCCACTTTAATCCTTTGAAAAAATTCTTGAAAAAACCACGTTTGATCCTTAGGAAAAATCTTTAAAAATTTACCTTTAATCCTTAGAAAAAAATCTCTAATAAAATCCACGTTTGATCCTTTGACGAAATCCTTAAAAAAATCCACCTTGGCTCCTTTGGTCCTTTACAAAAATTCCTAAAAATAGACGTTAATGGCTTCTTTGGTCCTTTGCAAAAATTCAGGATTATGGCTCATTTGGTCCTTTGAAAAAAATCCTTAAAAATCCGCGATTATGGCTCTTTTCGACCTGTGAAAAAATTCATAAAAATTCACATTTATGTTTTAAAAAATCATTACAAAGTCTAGGTTTATGGCTCCTTTGGTCCTTTGAAAAAATACATAAAAATCCAGGTTCATGGCTCCTTTGGTCCTTTGAAAAAAATCTTAAAAGTTTACGTTAATAGCTCCTTTAGGCCTTTATAAAAATCCTTAAAAAATCCTAGCTTAGGCTCCTTTAGCTCTTTAAAAAAATACTTAAAAAATACAAGCTTATGGTTCCTTTAGCCCTTTTGAAAAAAATCTTAAAAATGTAAGTCTCTGGCTCCTTCGGAAAAATCCTTAGAAAAACCAATTTTTTGCTCCTTTGAAAAAAAAATTTTAAAAAAATCCATAGTCATTGCTCCATTGAAAAAAATCTTAAAATATTCACGATTCTGACTCCTTTGGTCGTTTGAAAAAAAAATCAAAATATTCACGTATCTGCCTCCGTTGGTCCTTTGAAAAATCCTTAAAAATCCAAAAAGAAAAATACTCAGAAAAAATTCACGTTTGGTCCTTTGAAACAATCCTTACAATTTAAATCTTAAAATATTCAAGTTTCTGCCTCCTTTGGTCCTTTGAAAAAAAAAAATGCTTAAAAATCCACGTTTGTTCCTTTGAAAAAAAATTCAAAAAATCCAAGGTCATTGAAAATCTACGTTTGGTCTTTAGAAGAATACTCAGAAAAAGTTCACGTTTGGTCCTTTGAAAAAATCCTTAAAAGTTTACGTTTATATATCCCTTAGGCCTTTTTAAAAAAATTCTATCAAAAATTCACGTTCATGGCTTCTTTAAAAATAGCGGTTTATGGCTCTTTTGGTCCTTTGAAAAAATCCTTAAAAAATGTTAGCTTATGGTCCTCTGAAAAAAGTCCTTAAAAAATCCAAGCTTATGGCGCCCTATTGAAAAAATCCTTAAAAAATTTAAGTTTATGGCTCCTTTGGAAAAATCCTTGGAAAATCCAAATTTTTGGGCCTTTGAAAAAATTTTAAAAATCCAAGGTCATTGCTCCTTTGAAAAAAAAAATCTTAAATGTTCTTAATGTTCACGTTTCTGGCTGCTTTCGTCGTTTGAAAAAAAATCTTAAAATATTCACGTATCTGCCTCCGTTGATCCTTTGAAAAAATCCTTAAAAAATCCAAGTTTTTGTATCTTTGAAAAAAATTAAAAAAATGCAAGGTCATTGAAAATTTATGATGGTCTTTAGAAATATGCTTAAAAATCCACTTTTGGTCCTTTGAAAAAATCCTTAAAAATTTACGTTTATAGATCCCTTAGGTTTTTGATTTTTTTTTTCAAAAATTCACGTTTATGGCTCTTTTGGTCCTCTGAAAAAAATCCTTAAAAAATCTAAGCTTTTGGCTTTTTGAAAAAATCCTTAAAAATGTAAGTTTATGGCTCCTTTGGAAAAATCCTTAGAAAAAACCAAGTTTTTATTCCTTTAAAAAAAAAAAATTAAAAACCCAAAGTTATTGCACCTTTGAAAAAAAAAATATCTTAAAATGTTCACTTTTCTGGCTCCTTTGGTCGTTTGAAAAAAATTCTTAAAATATTCAGGTTTCTGCCTCCTTTGGTCCTTTGAAAAAATCCAAGTTTTTTTCTTTAGAAAAATACTCTGAAAAAATTCACGTTTGGTCCTTTGAAAAAATCCTTGAGAGTTTACGGTTGTATATCCTTTATGCCTTTTTAAAAAAATCCTTTCAAAAATCCACGTTCATGGCCTCTTTAAAAATCGCTGTTTACGGCTCTTTTAGTCCTTTGAAAAAATCCTTAAAAAATCCAAACTTATGGCACCTTTAGCCATTTTGAAAAAATCCTTAAAAAATGTAAGTTTATGCCTCCTTTAGAATAATCCTTGGAAAATCCAAGTTTTTGCTCCTTTGAAAAAAATCTTAAAATGTTCACTTTTCTGGCTCCTTTCGTTTAAAAAAAAAAATATTAAAATATTCACGGATCTGTTTATGGCTCCTTTGGTCTTTTAAAAAATCCTTAATAAATCTTATCCTTAAAAATCCACATATTTGACTCTTTTGGTCCTCTGAAAAAATCCTTAAAAACTCACATTTAAGACTCCTTTGTTTCTTTGAAATTTATTTTAAGAAATCCACGTTTATGGCTCCTTTGAACCTATTAAAAGATCCTTAAAAAATTCACGTTTCTGTCTCCTTTAATCCCTTGAAAAAATCCTAAAAAAAATTCAGGTTTATAGTCCCTTTGGACCTTTGAAAAAATCATAAAAAATTCACGTCTATGTCTCTTTTGGTTCGTTGAGAGTTTGGTTTCGACTTTTCGGCTCTTTTGGACCTTTGAAAAATAATCCTTAAAAAATCACGTTTAGGGCTCCTTTGGTCCTTTGAAATTTATTTTAAAATATCGATGTTTTTTCCTCCTTAAAAAATGCACTTTTATGGTTCCTTTGCTGCTTTTAAAAATCCTGAAAAACCCACGAATGTTCTGAACAAATCTGCTTTGTCCTTGAACAAAATCTTTAAAAAACCTTTAGGCCTTTGCAGAAATACTTAAAAAATCTCCATATGTGGTTCTTTTGGTCCTTTGAAAAAATATACGTTTATGGCTCTATCCTTTGAAAAAAATCCTTAAAAAATCCACGTTGATAGCTCCTCCGGAAATGACTTCTTTAGTCCTTTGAAAATTTTTTTTTTAAATTCAAGCTTACGACTTCGTTGGACCTTTGAAAAAATCTTTTTAAAATTCAAGCTAATGTCTCCTTTGGTCCTTTTCAAAAATGCACACTTATGACTCCTTTGGTCCTTTGAAAAAATCCTTTAAAAAATCCAATTTAATGACTCTGTGAGTCCTTTGAAAAAATCCATGTTTATGACGCTTTTGGTCCTTTAAAAATCCACTTTCCTTTGGGCCTTAAATTCAAAGCGGATTTTTAAAGAATATTTCAAAGACTTAAAATAAAGGTGGATTCTTTTCCAAAAAAAAATATTTTTGAGCGCCTTAAATTAAATAGGGAGTTTTTTTATAAAAATATTTTTTTCAAGGACTAAAAACAACTTGGATTTTGTAGAAAATATTTTTTCAATGGCAAAAAACTAAAAAGTGTATTTTTAAAAAATATTATTTCAGGAACAGAGATTGGAGGTGAATAAAAAAAAATATTTTTTTTTCCGAGGACTAAATTTCCGGGGAAAATTTAAAATAAAATATTTTTCAATGGCTAAAACTAAAAAGTGGGTTTTTAAAAAAATATTATTTCAGGAACAGAATTTGAAGATGAATTGAAAAAATATTTTTTTCAAAGACAAAATTTGAATGGGAAATTTCTCCAAAAATATTTTTCCAGGAACTGAAAAATATTTTGAAATTTCAAAAAAAAAAACTCCTCTAAATTTTTTCAGAAACTGAAATTGAAGGTGAATTTAAATTTTTTTTTTTTTTTCAAAGACAAAATTTGACAAAAATATTTTTCCAAGGCTTGAAAAATATTTCGAAATTTCAAAAAAAAAAACTCCTCTTAATTTTAGTTGCAGTGGATTCAGTTAAGTTTTTCCTTACCTCTCCCTTTCCACCTTTCGCGTTTTGGCTTTTGCAAATAGCTACCTGTTTATGTAGCCATCGCTTGTTATTTAAAGTGTATTAGACTTGCTCAAGCATGTACCATTTTTGTTGTTGCTGCTTCTTCTTCTTGAATTCAGCCACCATGGCAACCCCCTCCTTCCCCCTGCCCCACCACGCAATATCATCTGAGGAAACAGATGCATTAGAGTTTTGTCAGACACAGTCGGATTCCCTTGGATGTAAAACCCCCAACAGTTTTCTATCTTTTATCCGACCCTCTAGCCCCCTTCCAGGTCCCACCTGGCATCCTGGCAGTAATATGTGTTAATATAAATTCACAATTACATTTACAAAAAATAAAAAAACGGGAAACAGGAAGTTGCCTTACAAAACTGTAGCTTCTCAGGGGTAAAGACTCACCTCTGTCTCTCTCCCTCTCTCTCTCTCCTTGAGAGTGGTGAGGAGAGGGTTCTGAAGTTTTAGAATTTATGTGAAAAGCATTGGTAGCTTAGAAAATCTTCCATTAGAAATGAAAAAAAAAATGCAATAAAAATATTGCTATTTTAGAAATAAAATAAATGAAGGGAGAACAGAGAGAGAGAGAGGCAAAAGAGAGAGTGGAGGCTGTTGGTCTGAGAGAGTAGAGTTGCAATGCCATTATATCAAGTCCCTGAAGTCATCTGTGAAATACAGGCCAGGGTATTGTTTAGGGGTCGACAAAGCGGGGAGCCAGGCAGGAAGACAAGCAGACAGGTTAGATATGACAGGGACGTACAAAGAGGGGGGGATTTGGAATTCCTAAAATCGTCTGTGAAATACGGGCCAGGGCATTATTTAGCACCGTTTCTGATGGGGCCAGCCAAGCAGGCAGGCAGGCAGGCAGACAGGTTTGCTGTGGCAGGGACGTAGTATGGAGGGTATATTAAGTTTGTCATTCCATTTGTAACAACTCCAAATCTACATTTTAGACCCCACAAAATATTTATATTCATGAGCAGCATAAAATTCTATGTCGATTTAACGATGTCCGTCCGCCTATCCGTATGTCCGTCTGTTGAAATCACTCTAGCTTCCGAACGAAATGAAGTAGATTGATAAAATTTTACTCAAATGTATGTTATGTCTGCAGGACTTTTGGTATTGAAAATGGGCCATGCAGGTCCACGTTTTGGTATAGCCCCCATATAACGGTACCTCCCGATATTCGGTATTTTCATGATTTTAGCGACATTATACAACGGAATTCTTTCAAAATTGGTATTTGAAGTTCGTAATGGATGTTATAGCCTATGACAGAAAATTGTCTGTGCAGGTCCACGTCTTCGTATAGCCCCCATATAACCGTACCTCCCAATGTTCGGTATTTTGAAGATTTCAGCGACATTATTCACCGGAATTGTTTCAAATTTGCTATTTGAAGTTCGTAATGGATGCTACAGCCTGTGACAGAAAATTGTCTGTGCAGGACCGCGTCTTCGTATAGCCCCCATGTAACCGTACCTCCCGATATTCGGTATTTTGATGATTTTAGAGACCTTACTTTACCGGAATTGTTTCAAATTTGGTATTTGAAGTTCGTAATGGATACTACAGCCTAAGGCAGGAAATTGTCTGTGCAGGTCCACGTCTTCGTATAGCCCCGTACAACGGTACCTCCCGATATTCGGTATTTTGATGATCTTAGCGACATTATTCACCGGAATTGTTTCAATTTTGGTATTTGAGGTGCGTAATGGATACTATAGCCTAAGGCAGAAAATTGTCTTTGCAGGTCCACGTCTTCATATAGCCCCCACATAACGGTACCTCCCGATATTCGGTATTTTAATGATTTTAGCGACATTATTCACCGGAATTGTTTCAAATTTGGTATTTGAAGTTCGTAATGAATACTACAGCCTATGACAGAAAATTGTCTGTGCAGGGCCACGTCTTCGCATAGCCCCCATATAACCGTACCTCCCGATATTCGGTATTTTAAGGATTTTAACGACTTTTTTCTCCGGAATTGTTTCAAATTTGGTACTTAAAGTTCGTAATGGATACTACAGCCTGTGACAGGAAATTGTCTGTGCAGGTCCACATCTTCGTATAGCCCCCATATAACCGTACCTCCCGATATTCGGTATTTTAATCATTTTAAGGACATTATTCCCCGGAATTGTTTCAAATTTGGTATTTGAAGTTCGAAATGGATACTACAGCCTAAGACAGAAAAAGAGCCATGTAGGTCCATGTCTTCGTATAGCCCCAATATAACTGTACCTCCCAATATTCGGTATTTTAATCATTTTAGCGACATTTTTCACCGGAATTATTTCGAATTTGGTATTTGACATTCGTAATGGATACTACAGCCTAAGACAGAAAATTGTCTGTGCAGGTCCACGTCTTCGTATAGCCTCCATATAACCGTACCTCCCAATATTCGGTCTTTTGATGATTTTAGCGACTTCATTCACCGGAATTGTTTCAAATTTGGTATTTGAAGTTCGTAATGGATACTACAGCCTATGACAGAAAAAGAGCCATATATGTCCATGTCTCCGTATAGCCCCCATATAACCGAACCTCCCAATATTCGGTATTTTGATGATTTTATCGACATTATTTACCGGAATTGTTGCAAATTTGGTATTTGAAATTCGTAATAAATACTACAGCCTATGACAGAAAATTGTGTGTGCAGGACCACGTCTTCCTATAGCCCCCATATAACCGTACCTCCCAATATTCGGTATTTTGATGATTTTAGCGACATTATTCAACGGAATTGTTGCAAATTTGGTATTTGAAGTTCGAAACAGATGCTACAGCCTTTGACAGAAAATTATCTGTGCAGGTCTACATATATTATATTATATGGCCCCCATATAAAAGTACCTCCCAATATTCGGTATTTTGATGATTTTAGCGACATTGTTCACCGGAATTGTTTCAAATTTGGTATTTGAAGTTCGTATTGGCCAGCCTAGGACAGAACATTTTCTGTGCAGGTCCACATCTTCGTAGAGCCCCCATATAACAGTTCCTCCCAATATTCGGTATTTTCATGATTTTTGGCTACGCCGCTGCCATGTGAGTTTGTGTGAGTTACCCAGGTGGAATATGTGCGAGAAATTGCGTAGTAACCCAGCCTTCAACCTACCCCCTCTACCTTACCCTTCCCCTTTTCTCCCTCCCTCCCCCTCTGCTTCATCTGCTACATTCATTCATTTTAAAGGAATTTCATATCGGCAATGAAGGATTTTTTCCCATTGCATGTTTGTAAAACCAAAGGGGAGGAGATGGGTACCCTCTCCTTCCTCCCCCTTCTCCCTCTTTCTCCCCCCCCCCCCTCATAGTAAATTTATATTCATTGTTATTACATAAAATTTGAACTCATTCCCGTTTGCCTGTTGTTTATTTTGTTTTGTTATTTTTTCCACTTTTCGCTGAAAGCAGGCCTCCAGCATTGCCAAGCGTTTATTTTTTTTTCGCATGTATGTGTGTTCCTGCGTGTGTGTGTGTGTAATCTGGTTGTTGCTTAAGTAAATTAAAATTTTATTTTTATTACAAAATATTTTATTGCGTTTTGGGATTTGTTTTTCTTTTGTAGCGCGAATAAAACACACATACGTGAAGACACACACATACACATGAGTATGTGTTTCTTTGCATTTAAATAAACATTAAAAATAAATAATATGGTGAAAACGTTTACAAAGCCCGTTGATGGGTCTTATAATGAGGGGGCGGTGAGGGGGGTGCTTAATTTCTTTGAACAACTGACTATGTGGGTCAAGCTTTGCTGTGAGGGCAGGGAGGAAGAGAGAGGGGAGGAAATGAGGAAAAAAATTGTTGGCTAGTAAGAGTTTGGGGTTTTACAAGACTCCTTGGAGGCTGGAAAACACACCTACAACCTATAACTTTACAGCGAATTGGGAAAAAGTCCTAAATTTATAAGAAATTTACAAATTATTTTTTTTTTTAACAAAAATTGATGCAATTTTTCCATGGTATATATTAAGTATACAAATTTCTTTTCTTTAGAGACTCACAATAAAATTCGATCTAGAACAATTCCTCCTTTAAGAGTTTTCCCAAAAAATGCAATATAAAGGGAGATTTTTGACTTGGATTGGAGACGGGTTATATTCACAGTGAAAATCAAACACTTGATTTCCCTTTGCTGTACATGAATTTCGAAAGTAATTTTCTTAAAAACTGTTATACCTAGATATATAGTTTATTCTTAGACTAATACTGAAATTTTGTGAAGAATATTTCTTCCTTTGGCACTTTTCGACTTAAACGAAATTTTGTATTACTTTCAGGCGTCAACTCGAAAAAAGACCGAGGAAAATGTTATCAAGAAAAAAAAAAAGAAAAAAAAGGAAATATTTTTTGATTTTTATTTTTTGAAAGAATACAAGTGAAACGCACTAAGGTCGAACTTCAAATACCCTCCACCATTTGGAAATAATTTAAAAAATTATCGTATCCATTACGAACTTCAAATACCAAATTTGAAACAATTCCGGTAAATAATGTCGCTAAAATCATCAAAATACCGAATATAGGGAGGTACCGTTATATGGGGGCTATACCAAAACGTGGACCTACATGCTCATTTTCAATACCAAAAGTTCTGCAGACATAATATATATTTGAGTAAAATTTTATCAACCTACTTCGATTCCTTCCGAAGCTAGAGTGATTTCCACAGACACACGGACAATCGACATAGAATTTTATGCTGATGAAGAATATATATACTTTGTGGGGCCTAAAATGTATATTTCGAGGTGTTACAAACGGAATGACAAACTTAATATACCCTCCATACTATGGTGGAGGGTATAAAAATATTCCTTCCAGGACTTTTTTTAAATTTCCTCTTTGAAAAAATATTTTTGTGTTTTTTAATTTTTTTTAATTTTTTTTTGAAAATATAATTATTTTTGAAAAGAAATATTCCAGAAAAAATATTTTTTTTAAGAAAAAAATTTCTTCAAAGAAGTAATTAAACCTGGAAAAAAATCCAGGCCTTTTTTTATAATTTCCTCTTTGAAAAAATACTTTCGTGTTTTTTTCCTTGAACATCTCATTTTTCTAAAGAAATATTTTTTTCGAAAAAATATTCCAGGAAAAATATTTTTTTAAGAAAAAATTTTCTTCAGAGAAGTTTAAAAAAAAATCCTTGGAAAAATATCTTTTTCCTTAAAATTATTTTTCCCAAAAATATAATTTTTTTTTTCGAAAAAAAAAAAAAATCCCTCCATACTATGGGGGAAGGTATAAAAATATTTTTTAAAGAATTTTTTTAAAATTCTCCTTTAAAAAATAATTTTTGTTTTTTTTTTTACTTTTTTCCTTTATTTTATTTTTTTTTAATTCTGCTTAAAAATATAATTTTTTTCGAAAAAGAAATATTCCAAGAAAAATATTTTTTTAAAGAAAAAATTTTCTTTAGAGAAGAAATTAAAAAAAATCCTTGGAAAAATATTTTTTTCCTTAAAATTAATTTTTATTAAAAATATATTTTTTTTTTCAAAAAAAAGAAAAAGAAAAAAAAATATTCCAGGAAAAGTATTTGTTTTTAAATGTATATTTTGATGTGTTACAAACGGAATGACAAATATACTCTCCATACTATGGTGGAGGGTATAAAAATATTCTTTCAAGGATTTTTTTATAATTTCCTCTTTGAAAAAATATTTTCGTGCTTTTTTTTTAATTTTTTCCTTGAACATTTCATTTTTTTTTTAATTTTTCTTAAAAATTTATTTTTTTTTCGGAAAGCAAAATATTCCAGAGAAAATATTTGTTTCAAAGAAAAAAAAATTAAGAAAACCCTTGGAAAATTATTTTTTTCATTAAAATTAATTTTTCTTAAAAATATAATTTTTTTTCGAAAAAAAAACTATTCTAGGAGAAATATTTTTTTAAAGAAAAAATATTCTTCAGAGAAGAAATTAAAAAAAAATTCTTGGAAAAATATTTTTTTGTTAAAATTAATTTTTCCTAAAAATATAAGTTTTTTTTTCGAAAAAAAAAATTAAATATTCCAGGAAAAATATTTTTTTAAATGTACCTATCGAGGTGTTACAAACGGAATGACAAATATATTCTCCATACTTCGATGGAGGGTATAAAAATATTATTTCAAGGATATTTTTTAAATTTCTTCTTTGAAAAATTATTTTCGTGTTTTTTTTTTAATTTTTTTCTTGAACATTTTATTTTTTTTTAATATAATTTTTTTTTTCGAAAAAAAAAATATTCTAGGAAAAATATTTTTTTTAAGAAAAAAATTTGTTCAGAAAAGAAATCAAAAAAAAAAATAGTTGGAAAAATATTTCTTTTCCTTAAAATTAATTTGTCTTAAAAATATAATTGTTTTTTTTTTTGAAAAAAAAATATTTCAGGATTTTTTTTAAATGTATATTTCGAGGTGTTACAAACGGAATGACAAATATACTCTTCATACTATGGTGGAGGGTTTTAAAAGATTCTTTCAAGGATTTTTTTTAAATTTTCTCTTTGAAAAAAATATAATTTTTTTCGAAAAAAATATTCCAGGAAAAATATTTTTTTTTTAAAGAAAAAATTTTCTTTAGAGAAGAAATTAAAAAAAAAAATCCTTCGAAAAATATTGTTTTTCTTAAAATTATTTTTTCTTAAAAATATAATTTTTTTCGAAAAAAAAAATATTTTAGGAAAAATATTTTTTTAAATGTATATTTTGATGTGTTACAAACGGAATGACAAATATACTCTCCATACTATGGTGGAGGGTATAAAAATATTCTTTCAAGTTTTTTTTTAAATTTTAATCTTTGAAAAACTATTTATAAATATTTCATTTTTTTAATTTTTTCTTAAAAATATAATTTTTTTTCGAAAGAAAAAAGATAATATTTTTTTTTAATGTATTTTTCGTTACAAACGGAATAACAAATATACTCTCCGTATTATTTCCAGGACTTTTTTATAATTTCCTCTTTGAAAATTTTTTTCGTGTTTTTTTTTTTTAATTTTTTCCTTGAACATTTCATTATTTTATAATTTCCTCTTTGAAAAAAAATATTTTCGTGTTTTTTTTTTTTAATTTTTTTTCTTGAACAATTCAATTTTTCTAAAAAAAAAAAATATTTTTTTTTCAAAAAAAGAAATATTCCAGGAAAAATATTTTTTTTAAAGAAAAGATTTTCTTTAGAGAAGAAATTTAAAAAAAAAATCCTTCGAAAAATATTGTTTTTCTTAAAATAGATTTTTTTTAAAAATATATTTTTTTTTTGAAATAAAAAAATATTTTAGGAAAAATATTTATTTTAAATGTATATTTTGATGTGTTACAAACGGAATGACAAATATACTCTCCATACTATGGTGGAGGGTGTAAAAATATTCTTTCAAGGTTTTTGTTTTTTTAAATTTTAATCTTTGAAAAACTATTTATAAATATATCTTTTTTTTAATTTTTTCTTAAAAATATAATTTTTTTCTAAAGAAAAAAGATAATATTGTTTTTTAATGTATTTTTCGTTACAAACGGAATAACAAATATACTCTCCGTATTATTTCCAGGACTTTTTTATAATTTCCTCTTTAAAAATTTTTTTTTCGTGTTTTTTTTTTTTAATTTTTTCCTTGAACATTTCATTTTGTTTAATTTTTTTTTAAATATCATTTTTTTTAATTTTTTAAATTTAAAAAAAAATCCTTGGAAAAATATTTTTTTCCTTAAAATTAATTTTTCTTAGAAATATAATTTGGCTTTTTTTCGAAAAAAATTTTTTTTTCAGGAAAAATATATTTTTAAAAAAAAAAATTTTTCTTCAGAGGAGAAATGTAAAAAAAAAATTATCCTTGGAAAAACATTTTTTCCTTAAAATTAATTTTTCGAAGAAAATATTCCAGGAGATAATATTTTTTTTAAGAAAAAAATTTCTTCAGGGAAAAATTAAACAAAAAAAAAAAAATCCTTAGTAAAATATTTTTTCCTTAAAATTAATTTTTTTCTAAAAATATATTTTTTTCGAAAAAAAAATATTCCATTAAAAATATATTTTTTTTAAGAAAAAATTTTCTTTAGAGAAGAAATTAAAAAAAAATCATTAGAAAAATATTTTTTTCCTTAAAATTAATTTTTCCTAAAAATGTATTTTTTTCGAAACAAATATTGCAGGAAAAATATTTTTTTAAAGAAATTAAAAAAAATGCTTGGAAAAGTATTTTTGTCCTTAAAATTATTTTTTCTTAAAAATATATTTTTTTATTCGAAAAAAAATATATATATTCCAGGAAAAAATATTATTTTTTCAAAGAAAAAAATTTCTTCAGAGAAGAAGTTAAAGAAAAATCCTTTGAAAAATATTTTCTACAGAGAAAACATTAAAAAAACCCTTGGAAAAATACTTTTTTTTCCTTAAAATTTTTTTTTAAATATTTTTTTTTCAAAAAAAATATTCTAGGAAAATTATTTTCTTCAGTGAAGAAATTTAAAAAAAAAATTCTTGGAAAAAATTTTTTTCTTAAAATTATTCTTTTTTCAAAAAAAAATTCAAAAAAAAAAAATTTTTAAAGCAAAAAAAAAAAATAATAAACAAAAATCCTTGAAAAAATATTTTTTTCCTTAAAATTAATTTTTTTTAAATGTAATTTTTTTTTCAAAGAAAGATATTCCAGCAAAAATATATTTTTTTTAAAGAAAAATTTTCGTCACAGAAGGAATTTAAAAAAAGGAAAACTATTTTTTCCTTAAATTTAATTTTTCTTAAAAATATAAATTTTTTCGAAAAAAAATATTCAAGGAAAAATATTTTTTTAAAGAAAAAGATGTTCTTCAGCGACGAAATTTAAAAAAAAATCTTGGAAAAATATTTTTTTCCCTAAAAAATATTTTTTTTTCTAAATTCAGGTTTAATTTTTTATTTTTTTTTTTTTTTCAAAAAATTTTCTAATATTTACTACGGGTTATGGTTTGAAAATCCCTATAGCCCCTCTCCCTTGGCAGAGCTCGAGCTCAGCTGCCATGTCAACGGAAAGCGGAAACTTTAGCGAAAACAAACAAACAAACAACGACTAGGATGACGACGCATAATAGCAAACAACCTGCAGACCCATATCAACTGCAAATGAACAACATACTTTGTTGTTTTTTAGTTGTTTATGTTGTTGTTGTTTTTTAAATGATGAACACATATATCACACACTGTTCACACGCACACCAATTTGCACACCCCCTCCCATGTGAATGATTTCACACACACACCTTGCGCTGGAGAATTTTTATGGGCAAAGTTATGGGCCCGTAGGAAATTTTTAGTTAAGTGAGAGGGGAATGGAGGGTGAGGGAAGGAGATAAAGGGAGAGAGGTATAGTCTCGAAAAAAAATTAATTGATGCCAGGTCCGGGAACCAGCCTCGTAACCGCGAGCCAACCTTAGCCAGCCAGCCAGCTTTCCACGGATTTGATTCCAAAGCTGTTGATGTGTGAGTCTGTATCTGTGTGCGTTCAGGCAAATGCACAGGAATGCTAAGGCATATATCTGCCTTGCGTGTCGGTCGGTGTGTGTTTTATGAGATTCTGGATATTTTTTTTTTCTCCCTCTCTGCGAGTTTTGAAATTGCACGGAAGGAATTTATTATTATGAGATTACGTTTCGTCATGGCGAGGTACAAGAACAAGAACAACAACAACAGCAGCATCAACAAAACACATAAATGAAAACAAACTTTGTTTGTTATACCCTCCACCCTACTATGGAGGATATCTTAACTTTTTCATTCCGTTTGTAAGTCCTCGAAATATATATTTTAGACCCCACAAAGTTTATATATTCTTGATCAGCGTGAAATTCTAAATTCTAAGATTCAACCTGCTAAATCGTTCGTAAATGAGCCATATAGGTCCACGTTTTCGTATAGCCCCATACAACGGTACCTCCCGATATTCGGTATTTTGAGGATTATAGCGACCTTATATAACCGGAACTGTTTCAAAATTGGTATTTGAGGGCCGTAATTAATACTACAGCCTATGACAGAAAATTGTCTGTGCAGGTCCACGTCTTCGTATAGCCCCCATACAACGGTACCTCCCGATATTCGGTATTTGGATGATTTCAGCGGCACTATTCATCGGAATTGTTTCAAATTTGGTATTTAGAGTTCGTAATGGATACTACAGCATATGGCAGAAAATTGTCTGTGCAGGTCCACGTCTTCAAATAGCCCCCATTTAATGGTACCTCTCGATATTCGGTATTTTGAGGATTTTAGCGACCTTAATTTATCGGAACTGTTTCAAATTTGGTATTTGAAGTTCGAAGTGGATACTACAGCCTATGACAGAAAATTATCTGTCTAGGTCCGCGTCTTCGTATGGCCCCCATATAATGGTACCTCCCTATATTCGGTATTTTGATGATTTTGGCGACCTTAATTTACCAGAATCGTTTCAAATTTGGTATTTGAAACTCGTAATGGGAACTACAGTCTGTGACAGAAAATTGTCTGTGCAGGTCCACGTCTTCGTATGGCCCCCATATAACGATACCTCCCGATATTCGGTATTTTGATGATTTTAGCGACCTTAGTTTACCGGAATTGTTTCAAATTTGGTATTTAGAGTTCGTAATGGATACTACAGTCTAGGACAGAAAATTATCTGTCTAGGTCCACGTCTTCGTATGGCCCCCATATAACGATACCTCCCGATATTCGGTATTTTGATGATTTTAGCGACCTTAGTTTACCGGAATTGTTTCAAATTTGGTATTTGATGTTCGAAATGGATACTACAGCCTATGACAGAAAATTGGCCGTGCAGGTCAACGTCTTCGTATAGCCCCCATATAGCGGTACCTCCCGATATTCGGTATTTGGATGATTTTAGCGACATTAATAACCGGAATTGTTTCAAATTTGGTATTTAGAGTTCGTAATGGATACTACAGTCTGAGACAGAAAATTGTCTGTGCAGGTCCACGTCTTCGTATAGCTCCCATATAGCGATACCTCCCTATATTCGGTATTTTGAGGATTTTAGCGACATTATTTACCGAAACTGTTTCAAATTTGGTATTTGAAGTTCGTAATGGGAACTACATCTCTGTGACAGAAAATTGTCTATGCAGATCCAGGTCTTCGTATAGGCCCTATATATTAGTACCTCCCTATATTCGTTATTTTTTTTTAAATTTTAACAGAATTTTATTTTTGAAAATATCCAAATTCGTTCCAAATGGTGTAGGGTATGCAAAGTTCGGCCCGGCCGAACTTAATGCTTTTTAACTTGTTTTTTGTTGTTCTTGTAATTCCCCGCCAATGTCCTGGCGACCCCAAATGCCTGTCGCCTCAACAAGCTCCTGCAATTTTTAGAACAAGTGCAGACTCCAAGTCCTTCAAAGTCGTCAGAGGGAATCATAGAGAGCAGTTGGGAAGGGAGAGAGAAGAGGCGGGGTGAGTACCTTTTATTGTAAGTTTTTCAATTAAAATACTGGAATCCAGCTGCCGTCGTTGTTGTTGGTCTTGTTGTGCACTTATTCACCTGGTTTCTGCCAAATGCAAAAGGAGGAAAAAGTTTTCCTTTTTTCTCCACTTTTTTTTTTAAATATTTCTGTTAAACATATTGTTCTGCTGCTCCTTCTTCTCCTTTATTTCATTTCCTCGAGAATATCCGCACTTCGTATGATGCGGAATTATTATCCAGCATTGCACAAACAATTTACGCTGACGTATGTGTTGCTATTCCACTTGTATTCAAAATGTTCGGTGTAATAACATGGAGAAATTTCGTCTTAATTTTACAACCCACCCTACCCTCCTCCAGCCCCGCATCGCCAACAAAACGGAAATGAATGTACGAAAATCTTGTATAAATTTTATTATGTAGAAAATTATATTACACAGAGCTGAGCAGAGAATCATCATCACCATCATTGTCGTTATCATCAGCATAAAAAAAATACCTGAACACATTGCTCTTTCCTGGAAGAGGGAGAGAGAGAGGAGAGGTAGGAGGAGGCATGGAGAGCTAGCAATAAAATAAATTTCAAATTAAATTGGATTACAGCTGGAGCAAAAAAATATTTACACAAAAATAACACCTGAACAATTTATTTTTTCAAATGAATGACTGGGAAAATAGGCCTCAGGAAGGTAATGCTACTACATCCTGCCTCTCTCACATCTCCCCCCTCTCTGAATCTTCCTTTTAAAATCACATCATAACTCTCTCCCAAGAAATCATAAAAATAATTAATGAAGAAACTTGGCCTGGAAAGCAATTAAATGGCCAGTTTGAAAGTTTTTGACGTCTGAAAACTTTTTTTTTGATTGAAAATTACAAAAACAAAAAAAAAAATTTCAAAATTTTCTCCAAATGAAAAAAAAAATCCTTAACAAAATATTAAAAAATATTAAATTTGACTTTTAATATTTTAATTTAATATTTAATAATTTTTTTCAAGGAAAAAAACTATTAAAAAGTAAATAAATAATATTTTAAGGCAAAAAAAAAAAAAAAATATTTTCAAAAAAAAAAAAAAAAAAATAAAAAAAAAATATAAAAAAAAATAAATAAATAAAATAGAACCCATTAGGGCCCACAAATACCAAATTTTAGAGAAATCCGTGAAAAACTGTGACAAAAACCATCAAAATATTAAATATCGGGAGGTACCGTTGTATGGGGGCTATACGAAGACGTGGACCTGCACAGACAATTTTCTGTCTTAGGCTGTAGTATTCATTACAAACTTCGAATACCAAATTTAAAACAATTCCGGTAAATAATGTTGCTAAAATCATCAAAATACCGAATATCGAGGGGTACAGTTATATGGGGGCTATACGAAGACGTGGACCTGCAAAGACTATTTTCTCTCTTAAAATGTGGTATCCATTACGAACTTTAAATACCAAATTTGGAACCATTCCGGCGAATAATGTCGCTTAAATCATCAAAATACCGAATATCGGGAGGTACCTTTGTATGGGGCCAATACGAAGATGTGGACCGGCATAGACAATTTTCTGTCATAGGCTGTAGTATTCATTACGAACTTTAAATACCAAATTTGAAAGAATTCCGGTGAAGAATGTCGTTGAAATCATCGAAATACCGAATACAGGGAGGTACCGCTATATGGGGGCTATACGAAGACGTGAACCTGCACAGACAATTTTCTGTCATAAGCTGTAGTATCCATTACGAACTTCAAAAACTGAATTTGAAATAGTTCCAGTTAATAATGTCTTTAAAATCATCAAAATACCGAATATCGGAAGGTACCGTTATATGGGAGCTATTCGAAGACGTGAACCCACATGGCTCATTTTCTGTCTGAGGCTGTAGTATCCATTACGAACTTCAAATACCAAATTTAAAACAATTCCGATAAATTGAGGTCGCTAAAATCTTCAGAATACCGAATATCGGGAGGAACTGTTATATGGGGGCTATTTGAAGACGTGGACCTGCACAGACAATTTTCTGTCTTAGGCTGGAGTATCCATTACGAACTTCAAATACCATATTTGAAACAGTTCCGATAAATAATGTCGCTAAAATCCACAAAATACCGAATATCGGGAGGTATAGGTATATGGGGGCTATACGAAGACCTGGACCTGCACAGACAATTTTCTGTCTTAGGCTGTAGTATCTATTACGAACTTCAAATGCGAAATTTTAAACAATTCCGACGAATAATGTCGCTAAAGTAATCAAAATACCGAAAATCGGGAGGTACCGTTATATGGAGGCTATATGATATCGTGGACCTGTATAGACAATTTTCTGTCTTAGGCTGTAGTATCTATTACGAACTTCAAATGCGAAATTTTAAACAATTCCGACGAATAATGTCGCTAAAGTAATCAAAATACCGAAAATCGGGAGGTATAGGTATATGGGGGCTATACGAAGACCTGGACCTGCACAGACAATTTTCTGTCTTAGGCTGTAGTATCTATTACGAACTTCAAATGCGAAATTTTAAACAATTCCGACGAATAATGTCGCTAAAGTAATCAAAATACCGAAAATCGGGAGGTACCGTTATATGGAGGCTATATGATATCGTGGACCTATATAGACAATTCTCGTTCAGGGGGTAAAGTACCCAACAGGAACTCCTTGTGTAGATTTTTGGACAATTCCGTCAAAAAATGTGAGAAAAACCATCAAAATACCGAATATCTGGAGGTATGCCGTTGTATGGGCGCTATACGAAGAGATGGATCTGCACGAAAATTTTTCTGTCTTAGGCTGTAGCATCCATTTCGAACTGCAAATACCAATTTTGAATTAATTTCGGCGAATAATGCCGCTAAAATCATCCAAATACCGAATATCGGAAGGTACCATTATAGGGGGACCATACCAAAGCCTGGACCTATACATACAATGTTTCGCCACACGAACTAGGACCCATTTTGACCCACAAATACCAATTTTCAGACAATTCCATTGAAATATGTGGCAAAAACCATCAAAATACCGAAAATCGGAAGGTACCATTATAAGGGGACCATACCAAAGCCTGGACCTATACATACAATGTTTCGACATACGAATTAGGACCCATATTGACCCACAAATACCAATTTTCAAACAAATCCGTGAAAAAATGTGGCTAAAATCATCAAAATACCGAATATCGGGAGGTACCGTTGTATGGGGCCTGTATTTAATATTTTTTTATTTTAATTTACAAAGCTTTTTGGCCTGGCCCTGGCAACACTTTGTGTGCCCGCAGGATTTTTTTTTGCTCTCCTTGCCACCGAATGGGCCTCCATATGTGCTATATTCGCTTTGTAGGTATTTGTGTTTCCAATTAAATTAATGAAAATTGACTTATAAACCATGAAACTATATTTTTAGTTTTTTTTTTTGCGGAAAGAAAAATCCTTGGAAAAAATTGAACTCTGTATATGTGGCGGCTTAACATTGCAAATATGGCGGAATATTAAAATAAATTAATAAAAAGAGTTATGGAAATAAAAAAAATATTATTAAAAAAAAAAGAACCCACAGATTTAATATTTATTAGAGCTGACATATTAAGTTGATGCGGATTGTTTAAATTAATGGAAATTTGGAGCGGAGCGAAATTATTTCAATATGTGTGGCAAGATAAGTGCCATACAAAAAATGCCTAGGCTGTCTATATCGATAACACTACATGTCATGAATTTTTTGACAAAAAAGGTGGTTTGAAATAAATTAATAATAAATTAAAAATTAAATATTGTTTCCAAAAGTGTTCACTTTTAGTGGGAGAGAGAAAATTTAAATATGGCATTTTTTTATAATGAAATACCTGGTGCCTCCCACTTCGACATCGAAAAGTTTACCCAACAATTTTAGTTAGGCCTTTTTATACCCTCCACCATAATATAGAGGGTATTTTTAAAAAAAATATTTTTAAAGGACTTAAAGGACCAATAAACGTGGATTTTTAAAAGGCAAGGAAGACCATCAAAAGTTTGTCTTTAAAGAATATTTTTTTTGAGGACAAGTAAGTACGGGGGTTTTTTAAATATTTTTTTTTGTATTTTTTTTAGGAGTGGATTTTTTGAAAATATTTTAAAAAGAATAATAAATCTGGATTTTTAAAGAATATCTCTAAAGGACTTAAAGGACCAATAAACTTGGATTTTAAAGGACTCAAATGACCAATAAACATGGGTTATTAAAATTAAATAAAAAAATAAAATTAAATTAAATTAAAATAAAAATAAAAAAATTAAAATATTTTTTAAGGACTTAAGGGACCAAACAACATGGATTTTTAAAGAATAATTCTTAAGGACTATGGGGACCAATAAACGTGAATTTTTAAAGAATAGTTCTTAAGGACTATGGGGACCAATAAACGTGGATATTTTAAAAATATTTTTAAAGGACTTAAAGGACCAATAAATAAAAATATTTTTCAAATACTAATAAGACCAATAAACGACCTTAGAGATCGTCAAACGTGGATTTTTAAAAATATTTTTAAAGGACTTAAAGGACCAATAAATAAAAATATTTTTCAAATACTAATAAGACCAATAAACGACCTTAGAGATCGTCAAACGTGGATTTTTAAAAATATTTTTAAAGGACTGTTAAACGAGCGTTTTGAAAAAAAAAAATTTGAAGGACCCTAGAGATTATTAAACGTGCGTTTTTTTAAAAAAAAAATTGAAGGACCCTAGAGATTATTAAACGTGGATTTTTTAAAAATATTTTTAAAATACCTCAAAGACAGTCAATCGTTATTTTTTTATTATTTTCAATGGACCTTAAGGACTGTTAAATTTGGATTTTTTAAAAATAATTTTTAAATACCTTAAAGACCCTCAAAAGTTATTTTTCTTTTATTATTTTTAAAGGATCTTAAAGACAGTCAAACGTTGATTTTTTTAAAATATTTTTAAAGGACCTTAAAGATCGTCAAACGTTGATTTTTTTTTTTAAATATTTTTAAAGGACCTTACGGTCTTCAAACGTTGATTTTTTTCAAATATTTTTAAAGACGTGGACCTCGTCTTCGTATAGCCCCCATATAACGGTATCTCCCGATATGCGGTATTTTGATGATTTTAGCGACATTATTTACCGGAATTGTTTAAAATTTGGTATTTGAAGTTCGTAAGAGATACTACAGCCTATGGCAGAAAATTGTCCGTGCAGGTCCATGTCTTCGTATAGCCCCCATATAACGGTACCTCCCGATATTCGGTATTTTAATTATTTTAGCGACACTATTCACCGGAATTGTTTCAAATTTGGCATTGGAAGTTCGTAATGGATACTACTGCCTAACACAGAAAAATGTCTATGCAGGTACACGTTTTGGTGTAGCCCCCATATAACGGTACCTCCTGATATGCGGTATTTGGAGGATTTTGGTGACATTATTCGCCGGAATTGTTTCAAATTTGGTATTCGAAGTCCATAATGGATACTACAGCCTATGTCAGTAAATTGTCTGTGCAGGTCCACGTCTTCGTATAGCCCCCATATAACGGCACCTCCCAATATTCGGTATTTTGATGATGTTAGCGACATTATTTACCGGAATTCTTTCAAATTTGGTATTTGAAGTTCGGAATGAATACTACAGCCTATGACAGCAAATTGTCTGTGCAGGTCCACGTCTTCATATAGACGGTACCCGCAGATATTCGGTATTTTGATGATGTTAGCGACATTGGCTTATGACAGAAGTTGGCCATGCAGGTCCACGTCGTCGTTTAGACCTTAATATAATGGGTACATTTGGTATTTTTAAGCTTTTAACAGAATATTTAACGGATTTTATTTATTTATTTATTTTTTTTTTTTTTAAATTGCCAATTCAAATTTCGGCCCGGCCGGACAGCTTTGTTATTTTTTGTTTTTTAATTTCATTGAATGGAAGCAAAAAATGTTGGAAATAGCATCAAATTCCCGGAATATATTTTTTTAATTTTATTTTTTTTAATATTTTATTTCTGTTTTAAAAATATTATATTTTTTAATAATTTTTAAAAATATATTGTTTTTTTTAATATTTTTTAAATATACATATTTTTTATTTTTTTTTTAATTTAAATATTTTTATTTTTTTCCCGGAATGTTGTTTTTTCAATTTTTATTTTTAAATTTAATTTTCTAAAAAATGTATTTTATTTCTGATTTAAAAATATTTTATTTTTTTTACGATTTTTTAAAAAAAAATATTTTTTAAATATTTTTTATATTTTTAATTTTTTTTTAATTAAATATTTTATTTTTTCCCGGAATATTTTTTTTATTTTTATTTTTTAATTTTATTTTTTTTTTTAATATTTTATTTCTGTTTTAAAAATATTTTATTTTTTAACAATTTTTTAAAAAAAAATATTTTTTTATATATTTTTTAAATTATATATTTTCATATTTTTTTTAAACTAAATATTTTATTTTTTCCCCGGAATATTTTTGTCAATTTTTATTTTTAATTATTTTTAAAAATTTTACTGCTGTTTAAAAATATTTTATTTTTTTTTAATAATTTAAAAACATTTTTTTAAAATATTTTTTAAATATATATTTTTTAATTTTTTTTTGTAATATTTTATTTTTCCCCGGAATATTAGAACAGTGTTGGCTTGTTTGTTCGGGATACCGTAGTATTTTATTGTTGCAAAATGGTTTTGATTTTATAAAAACAACGTTTGTATATTAGTGGAGAACGATGGTAATGTTTACCAGGGGGTAAGGCAGGGAATACCTAGGTTTCGGAAAGGGCCACCAATCCTCATCAGTTCCCTTGTTTTTTGTCTGGGATATTCTCCTCAGAAGTTATTTTAAAAATAACTACTATGACAAAATATATATACTACTATACTATATATATATAGAAGAGGAACCAAAGAATTAAATAAAACTAAAATTCTTTTGGAAAGCCTTCTAAATCTTACAACCGCACTTATAATATTTTTTTTTTCAATTTCTATTTGAAAAAAATTGTTAAATTGAAAAAAAAAATATTTCGGGGGAAAAAAAATATTTAAATTTAAAAAAAAAAAATGAAAAATATATAAATTTTTAAAAATTATTTAAAAAATATTTTTTTTTAAAATTATTAAACAAATAAAATATTTTTAAAACTGAAATAAAATATATATATTTTTTTTAAAAAATAAAATTTAAATTTTTTTTAAAAAAATATATATATTTTATTTCAGTTTTAAAAATATTTTATTTGTTTAATAATTTTTAAAAAAAAATATTTTTTAAATAATTTTTAAAGATTTATATATTTTTCATTTTTTTTTAAATTTAAATATTTTATTTTTTTCCCGAAATATTTTTTTTCAATTTTACAATTCAATTTCAATTATTAAAAAAAATTAAATATTTCAAAAACAGAAATAAAATATATTTTTTTAAACAATAAAATTTAAAAATAAAAATTGCAAAAAAATATTCCGGAAAAAAAAATAAAATATTTAATTTTTTTTAAAAAAAAAAAATTGAAAGATATATATTAAAAAAAAACAGATAAAATATATATTTATTTATTTTAAATATATATTTAAAATATATATATATATATATTTTTTTAAATTATAATTTATTTCTGTTACAGAAATATTTTATTTTTTTTAATAACTTTTAAAAAAAATATTTTTTTAAATATATTTTTAATATATATATTTTTTAATTTTTTTTTTAAATTTAAATATTTTATTTTTATATTTTTCCCCGAAATATTTTTATTTTCAATTTTTCCCATTCAATTTCTGTTGCTTTCATTGTGCATATTTCTATATTGAAATGTTAAGGCAATAAATTTTTCAGCTTGCGCCTGAATGTATGCAACACCAAAAAACAAAGAAATGTAAAAACCAGCAGCTACAACTTCATATGAATAACTAACTGAAATAAACCATAAAACTATGGCTGTCGCCCATAAATATGTATGTTTTGCTCTTTTTGCTGGCTCTACGCTCCCTCTCGTCCTCTCCCCCTCTGCCTCTACCCTCTCTTCGTATTGTTGTACAAGATTTATTAGCATATATGACGGAGTAGAACAAACAATAAAAGGTTAAACCTCCAATGGAGCCTTCGAACATATTTTACCGGTGTTTGATGTTCATTGTTGGGTTAGTGTTGTTGTTGGTTTTTCGAAATGGCACATCATCACACCTTTTAGATGGCTCCCTGGAATAGTTTCTGATCCTCCTCTTTCGTAATTTTGAGGTATGGGAAAACTTTATAATATATTATGAGCCAGCAGTTTTCCATGTTTTTTGCTCCACCTCAAGGGAGAGGGTATGAAGGGCAAGGAGATAAGGGAGAGGGGGATGGCTATGGGACCAACCATCATTTGTATATTTTGTAATCCATTAAATGGTATTTGTAGGCAAATCCTCTTGAACACAGAGATAGATCTCTGCCATGGAAAGGGGCTACAGCTGGTGGTTGGATGGCAACACCACCTGTAAATGATGTCTATGGTGGGTAGTAAATAATTAATTTTTCTGGATTTTATTTATGGTTTTGTAGGTGGCGCTGGGTATGTGTGTGTGGTTTCCTTTGTATCATGGCAGCACGGGCTGCTTAAGTAAGTGTAAGCTCTTTAAGAGCATTTTACAAAGAAATATTGTGCTTTGTTATCCCCTAAAAAAAGACGCTTAATTTTTCACCAGACATTCTACATTCTAGAATGGATATGTAAAGGAGCGGGGGAGAGGGGGGAGTTTCTTGACAACCATCCCTGGGGGATGGGGGAAATCCCACTTCCTTTCAACTGTCATGTGGTTCCCATTGTTGCTCCATAGCTTAATTGCAAAAAAATAGATTTTTCAGAGAAATTTGGTTTTTTTGAAGCATTTTTTAGATATCATTGTACAGCATACTTATAGGCATTATTGAAAAAATATTGCATATTATTAGGCCGTCTAAAAATCTCAATTATTTTTATAAGTGTTGAGTCACCAAGACTTAAGTTTTTATCAAAAAATATTTTTGTGGTATACTTTTAGGTAGCACTAAAAATATTTTCTATTTTAACTTCCTTTACCTTTCGCATACATGGTCTCATTGCTGCTTAACTTCATTATTATTATCACCTTCGTTTTGTATGTCACGAGAGCTTTTGCATATTTGGTTTCATTGCTTGCATGATTTTATTAGCGGAATTTTAAATGTTTGGTTTTGTCAAAGATAATATTTTGTAGCATACTTTTAGGTAGCACTGAAAAATATTGCATATATGTGGCTCCTAAATTTTGTTACTGCTTATAAGTCTAAATCCGTTAAAATATAAATTTTCCAAAAAAATAATTTTTGTTCCATGCTTTTGGTGGCATTACAAATTGTGGCCTATTTTAAGGCTTCCTAGCTACTTCGTCTTCCATTTACACGAGAATGTTTGTATATTTGATCAATGCATTTCTTCATTATCGGAATTTTAAATGTCAGATTTTCCGAAAAAATAGTGAAGCATATTTTAGGTAGCGCTACAAAATGTTGAATACTTTTGGGCGACTAACAACTTCTTTAATTTTAATTTTTTTTTTAAACAAATTCGTGAAAATATTTATTTTTTTATAATAAAATTTTTATACGAAGTATACTTTTTGGTGTCACAATAAAATGTTGCATACATTTGGGCGTCTAAACCACTTATTTTAATATATTTTTTTTAATTTTTCCTTGCGGTTCGTTCTCATTCGTCTGGAGCTTGATAAGAGCATTTCCATTTTAATTTTTGAAGCATACTTTTGACTTGCTTAATAAAGTACTGCATACTTTTAGGCGACTAAAAAACTAAAAAAAAAACACTTTCCCAAAAAATATTATTAATCAAAAATATTATTTCGAAACATATTTGTAGGTATTTTTTTATTTTTTAGTTTTTTTGTGCATTGAATTCCCATTAGTTTAAGGATTTATTAACAAAATTCCTATATTCTTTTAGTATTAATTAATTGTGAATAATATTGCTATAAATTATTGCATACTTTTAGATGTCGTAGCTAATTATTTTTTAATTATATTTATATTTTGAGTTCTTGGTAGTTTCATTACAAGATTTGAAATTTCGCCAATAAAATTTTTTGTGAAGCATATTTTTAGGTCGAACAATAAAATATTGCATACTTTCAGGTGCCAGGTGTCACTTTTTTATTTCAGCGAGACCTCATGCGTTTCTTTTACATTCATCGCACCACAATTTTGATTCCTTCATAGTATTGCATACTTTTAGGCGAATTAATTTTTTTTCACGGGTTTTCTGTGTTTTTTAATCATTAGCGTTTGGTTTCATCAATCAAGTTTCGTTTTTCTAAAATAATTAGCTTTTATAAAACATGTCTCCATAAAATATTGCATACTTTTAGGTATCTCCGCCACTTACTTTTTATTTCCATCGATATTTTTCGGATTTTTTGTTCCCATTCTCTACCAGCAATTACAAAATTTTAAAATTGTTTGCCAATAAAGTGTTTTTGTGAAGCCTACTTTTAGGCTGCTCCATAAAATACTGCATGCATTTGGGAGCCTTAGTTACTTATTTTCTTATTTCAATGAGTCCTCTTGTAGGTATTTGGCCTTCCTCAAAGAACTCGGTTGTGCGTGGCCTACCTCTAGGTGTCTTCATAAAGTATTGCATACTTTTAGGTGAATTAACTTTTTCTTAAAATTTTCACGGTTTTTGTGTGCTGGGCTCCCATTAGCATTTGTTTTCATTAATCAAGTTTCGTTTTTCTATAAAAAAAGTAATTTTTATGAAACACGCTCTCATAAAATATTGCATACTTTTGGGTGTCTTAGCCACTTACCGTTTATTTCCATCGATATTTTTAGGTTTTTAGTTCCCATTACCTACCAACACTCACGTTTGGTTACATTAATCAAGTTTCGTTTTTCTAAAAAAAAAAATAATAATTTTTACAAAACTGGTCGCCATAAAATATTGCATACTTTTAGGTATCTCAGCCACTTACTTTTTATTTCCCTCAATATTTTTCGGGTTTTAGTTCCCATTCTCTGCCAGCAATTACAAAATTGTAAAATTTTTTGCCAATAAAAATTTTTGTGAAGCATATTTTTAGGCTGCTCCATAAAATACTGCCTAAATTTGGGGGCCTTAGTCAATTCTTTTCTTATTTCAATGTTCTTCTTGTATGTACTTGGTCTTTCTCAAAGAACTCGGTTTTGCGTAGCATACCTCTAGGTGTCTTTATAAAGTATTACATACTTTTAGGTGAATTAATTATTAATTATTTTTTTCACTATTTTTGGTTGTTGGGCTCCCATTAGCATTTGGTTTCATTAATCAAGATTCGTTTTTCTAAAATAATTAATTTTTATAAAACATGTCTCCATAAAATATTGCATACTTTTAGGTATCTCAGCCACTTACTTTTTATTTCCATCAATATTTTTCGGTTTTTAGTTCCCATTACCCTACCAACACTCACGTTTGGTTTCATTAATCAAGTTTCGTTTTTCTAAAAAAATATATCTTTGATAAAACACGTTACAAAAAATATTGCATACTTTTAGGTATCTCAGTCACTTACTTTTTATTTCCCACAATATTTTTCGGTTTTTAGTTCCCATTCTCTGCCAGCAATTACAAAATTGTAAAATTTTTTTGTCAATAAAAATTTTTGTGAAGCATACTTTTAGGCTGCTCTATAAAATACTGCATACATTTGGAGGTCTTAGTCACTTCTTTTCAATGAGTCTTCTTGTATGTATTTCATCTTCCTCAAAGAACTCAATTTTGTGTAGCATTTTTCCAGGTATCTTCATAAAGTATTGCATACTTTTAGGTAACTTAACTACTTCTTCCGCCAACCAATTGCTATGAGTCTGCCTTCTCTTCATTTTCACAAGAGATTTTTGATTTATTACCATTTTTAGGTGTTATTATCTTTCAACGGCGCTGGGCGCTTTCTTTGTTCTTAGTCTTATCATCTTGGCATAATTTGTTTCAATCCAATCCAGGCAAAGTTCTTTGAGCTGTAGTGGTGTGTGTGTGTTTTTTTTTGCACAGCATGCTACCATCTTCCATGCTCTAAAGGACTTTGTGGTGTGTGGGTTATGGTGGGGAGATCGGGGAAGGGAGGTGTAATATTGATATTCTAAAAGAAAATACTGGATTTTTTTGTTTTTGAAAGCAAGTCATGTTCGGTATCTCTCCCTCTCCCCCTCTCTCTCTCGCCATCTCTCTTTGAGAATAATGATGAAGTGTAAACATATTTTATCTGTGTTTTTGGTGTTGTTATTGTTGTTATTCCTCTATAATTAATTTGCAACAAAATTTTTCCTTTTTCATCTATCCTCCTCCATGGTGACACAAAATATGAAATTTAATGAAAAGTTAGCATTTGAGGAAATTTTGTAGAAAAATTGAATTTAAATTCAAATTTTTGTGAAAAATGGCTTGGCTGAATTTTGCTTCTGTGGCGGAAATGTCAAATTCAGGTTGCTGAATTAAATTAGCATTATATTATCGGAAACGATTTGAAATAATTTTTTCTTCATTTATGGATTTATGGTGACAATTGCAGCTGAATGAATTAATGAGATTTGAGTCTTTTTTTTGGAACTCGGGTGGGTGAATTTTTTAAAAATTTCGGCTGAATATGGATTTATGGTTACATTTTTTTCTTCAAATATTTTTCATATGGCTAGAGAGGGAGGGTATACAGCGTGAGATAAAAAATCTGCAACAAAGTCAAACAGCATAATTTTTAAATTTTATTAAATGTGTCGGAAGTAGCATCAAATTTTAGAATAAGTTTACATTTGTTCGAATTGGTCACCTGTGGCACCAATTATGGCCTTCAAACGGCCAATGAAACCGTCACACCCTGCCCGAATGTTGCTCTGCGGTTCCATTTTGGCCCATTCTCGGCGAAGCACTTGCTTGAGATGATCGACACTTTAGTATTTTTAGTGCCAACCTTGCTTTCCAAAATACTCCAGACACAATAGTCCAACGGATTGGCATCCGGAGATTTTGGTGGAAATTGTGTGCTGGAAATGAAGCGAGGAACCTCATTTTGTAACCATTCTTGGGTGGCGCTTGCGCCTGAGTGCCATGGTGCTGAGTCCTGTTGGAATGTTCAAGGTCTGGGGCCAAAATGTTTGCGTGCCCAAAATATTACCCCTCCAGAATATTTTCGCGATAATATTCGGCATTTATTCTGATGCCATGGTCGATTAATACGAGCGGAGAACGACTATCGGCTGTTATGGTGGCCTATACCATCACCATGACCGGCGTTTGAGTTCTGATGGCCAACCAAGGTGCACATTTTCAGCTGACCTCTTTGGCAAGTAAATCCGAAATAAATATCCGGTTCTCTTTCACACATCCCATTATTTTTATTAACCCAAGGCCTGGTGTGAAAATGGGATGTGTCGGTCGCCTCCTTCTGGTACCTCCCCCCACAAAGGGTTAACATTTTGAATATCCATGAAGGTCATAATACACGAAATTAATATCCGATCCTATTCGGACTTGACACATCTCAATATTTCCATCAAGGCAAGATCTGTTATAAAGATGACCTTCTGTTACCTCCCCCACAAAGGGTTAACGTTTTGAATAACAGAAAGAAAATGGAAAATAAGCATTCGGTTCTCTTCAAATTACACAAATCAGAATATTTTTATTGACCCAAGGTCTGGTGTGAAGATGGCAGGTAACGGTCCACTCCTTCTGGTACCTCCCCCACAGATGGTTAAAATCTTAAATATCCATGAAGCTCCTACAAGTCGAAATTAACATCCGATTCATTTCAAACTCGGTACATCTCAATATTTCCATCAAGACAAGATCTGCTATAAATATGCTAGAGATCGCACCATTCCTTCTGGTACCTCCCCCACAAAGGGTCAAAATTTTGAATAACCAAAACGATCATAAAATCCGAAATATGCATTCCGTTATTTTAAAATTACAAACATTGCAATATTTTTATTAGCCCAAGGTTTGGTGTGAAAATGGGAGGTACAGGTCCACTCCTTCTTAGTCGATTTAACGATGTCCGCTTGTCCGTCTGTCAGTTGAAATCATGATACAGCCCACATTATTCGACGTAGAGTATCAAAATTAGGGCAGAACAATTTGTATTGTGTCTAGGATGGTTGGTATTGAAAATGGGCCATGTTGGCTCACGTCTTCGTATAGTCTCCATATAACCGAACCTCCCAATATTCGGTATTTTGATGATTTTTGCGACAATATTCATCGGAATCGTTTTAAATTTGATATTTGAAGTTCGTAATGGATACTACAGCCTACTGCAGAAAATTATCTGTGCAGGTCCACGTCTTCGTATAGCTCCCATAAAAGGGTATCTCCCGATATTCGGTATTTTGATGATTTCAGCGACATTATTTACCGAAATTGTTTTAAATTTGGTATTTGAAGTTCGTAATGGATACTACAGCCTATGACAGAAAATTGTCTGTGCCGCTCCACGTCTTCATAGAGCCCCCATATAACCGAACCTCCCAATATTCGGTATTTTTATGATTTTAGCGACAATACTCATCGGAATTGTTTCAAATTTGGTATTTGAAGTTTGCAATGGATGCTACACCCGCTGACTGAAAATTCTAAATCCAGATCCACGTCTTCGTATAGCCCCTATATAACCGAACCTCCCAATATTCGGTATTTTGATGATTTTAGGAATAATTTCCACCGGAATTGTTTCAAATTTGGTATTTGAACTTCGAAATGGATGCTACATCCTATGACCGAAAATTGTAAATCCAGATCCACGTCTGCGTATAGCCCCCATATAAATGTACCTCCCTATATTCGGTATTTTGTTGATTTTAGCGACATTATTTATCGGAATTGTTTCATATTTGGTATTTGAAGTTCGTAATGAATACTACAGCCTACGACGGAAAATTGTCTGCGCCGGTCCACATCTTCATATAGCCCCCATATAACGGTACCCCGCCGATATTCGGTTCTTTTTTGATTTTTGCGACAATATTTACCGGAATTGTTTGATATTTGGTATTTGAAGTTCGCAATGGATGCCTCAGCCTATGACAGAAAATTGTCTGTGCAGGTCCATGTCTTCGTATAGCTCCCATATAACGGTACCACCCGATATTCGGTATTTTGATGATTTTTGGGACAATTTTCATCGGAATTGTTTCAAATTTTGTATTTGGAGTTCATAACAGATATTACAGCCTAAGACGGAAAATGAGCCATGTACGTCCACGTCTTCGTATAGCTCCCATAAAAGGGTATCTCCCGATATTCGGTATTTTGATGATTTTAAAGACATTATTTACCGGAACTACTTCAAATTTGGTATTTGAAGTTCGTAATGGATACTACAGCCTATGACAGAAAATTGTCTGTGCCGGTCCACGTCTTCGTATAGCCCCCATATAAGGGTACCTCCCGATATTCGGTATTTTGATGATTTTAGCGACCTTAATTTGCCGGAATTGTTTCAAATTTGGTATTTGAAGTTCGTAATGGATACTACAGCTTAACACAAAAAATTATCTGTGCCGGTCCACGTCTTCGTATAGCCCCCATATAACCGAACCTCCCAATATTCGGTATTTTGATGATTTTAGCGACATTATTCTCCGGAATTATTTCAAATTTGGTATTAGAAGTTCGTAAGTGATACTACAGCCTAAGACAGAAAATGAGCCATGTAGGCCTGCGTTTTCGTATAGCCCCCATATAACGGTACCTTCCGATATTCGGTATTTTGATGATTTTAGCAACATTATTTACGGGAACTATTTCAAATTTGGTATTTGAAGTTCGTAATGAATACTACAGCCTGAGACAGAAAATTGTCTATGCAGGTCCACGTTTTATAACCCACATGGTACCTCCTGATATTCGGTATTTTGATGATTTTAGTGATAATTTTCACCGGAATTGTTTGAAATTTGGTATTTGAAGTTTGAAATTATTACTCCAGCCTATTACAGAAAATTGTCTATGCAGGTCCACGTCTTCGTATAGCCCCCATATAATGGTACCTCCTGATATGCGGTATTTTGATGATTTTGGCGACATTATTCACCGGAATTATTTCAAATTTGGTATTTGAAGTTCGTAATGGATACTTCAGCCTAGGACAGAAAAGTGTCTGTGCCGGTCCACGTCTTCGTATAGCCCCCATATAACCGAACCTCCCAATATTCGGTATTTTGATGATTTTAGCGGCATTATTCACCGGATTTGTTTCAAATTTGGCATTTGAAGTTCGTAGTGGATACTACAGCCTAAGACAGAAAATGAGCCATGTAGGCTTACGTCTTCGTATAGCCCCCATATAACCGTACCTCCCGATATTCGGTATTTTGATGATTTTAGCGACATTATTTACCGAAATTATTTCAAATTTCGTATTCGAAGTTCGTAATGGATACTAAAGCCTGAGACAGAAAATTGTCTGTGCAGCTGTACGTTTTATAACCGCCATGGTACCTCCCTATATTCGGTATTTTGATGATTTTAGCTACATTATAAACAGACTTTTTTTTCAAGTTTCGCATTTGAATATTGTAATGGCTTATGACGAAATTTGCCTATGCCGGTCCATGCCGTCGTATAGACCCTAATATATGGCTACTTTTCGTATTTTTAAGATTTTAACAGAATTTTTAACGGATTTTATTTTTTTTTTGAAATTTTTGAAAATTGCCAAATTTGTACCAAATGGTGGAGGGTATTCAAAGTTCGGCCCGGCCGAACTTACAGCTTTTTTTTTTTTTTTTAATTTTGAAATTTTACATTTTCACATCTCATGTTTGTGGTTGCCACAAAGTAGCTTCCGACTTCTTTGATGGCCATATTTGAAAGCCTTTTGCTCAGCAAAATCCCTCACTTCACTTTTGTGGCCTTTTGTGGAATTGTGGTTGAAGTTTTGTGACAGATCCACTTGACTTTTTGAAAATACATTTAAATAATAGCACACACACTCACACATATGTGTGTCACACACACACACACACGTATGTATGTGTGTGTGTGACACACATACGTACATATTTTTGTGTTTAGAATTTAGAAAAAGAAAAATCTCAATGGTTCGGTAAGTGTTGTATTCGAGAAGAAATATTGATTATGATTTTCATTCGAATAAATTCCCTTTTGAATTCCTCAAGGATATCAATCAAGCATCCTTGTGTTTATTCTAATTTGAAAAATATATTCTTAAGGGGATTTTGTGGTAGCTGTAGATTCCTTTGGCAAATTTTGTTTCCGTTTTTTTTCTTTTGTAGCTCGAAACACTTTTCTATTTATTTAAGTGATTAGAAATATATATTTTTTGGGTATTGAATTGAATTGAATTATAATTGAAATTGATATTATCGTATTAGGAATTAAATAAATTAAATTCAATGGGGCCCCACAACTTATGTTTAAGGGAGGGTGGTGATTTTAATTTAATCTCCAAAGGAATTTATTTTTTGGTGAATGGAAATGAAAATAATTTCCTGGAGATTGAAATGGATTTTTAAAATTGGAAATATTTTAGTTTAAAATTATCTTAAAATGATTATTAATAGCTGTTGGTGTTGTTGTTGTTTTTTTCAATTTTCAGATAATCACAAAAATTCGGAATACTCGAGGATATTTTGAAAAAAAAGGTAAGAAAGTAGAATAATTTTGTGTAAAATAAGTAAAAAAAAAAAAAACAAATAAACAAAGGTTATAGTCGTGCAGGGCCGACCTTGTGATACCCTACAACACTACAATATGTAAAAAGCTCCCTTATGTCCAAATCCGGAAGATTTCGCTTCTGAAATTATGTCACGGAGCACTACTCATATTTTACCATTACCATTTTGACCAGGGATACTTGGCCAATATTTTCGCGCTCCGTCGTGCTCTAAGTTGTTGTGGTCCATTTGCCAGCTCAATATATAATCCAATGGTCGTCCAAAATGCTAGAATTCTTCCCTGTCGATAACTCTCTTCTCAGGCGTGTCGATTCACTTCAATTGCGTAATCAGGAATTTTTTTCTGTTTTTTGGGTCATTTATATTTTTAGATCATCTCCAAAAGCAAGAGGCCCCCCTGTATCTCTAAATTTAGACTCATTAGCCTTTCTCGGTAAAATTTGGCAAAAGATATTTCTGAGCTCTATAGAGTATCAGATATTAAACATCGTTGCTGTCGAATGCATATTACGAATATGAGGGACTTAAAACCTCAAATCGGATGAACCATATATGTGGGAGCTATAGATATTATTGAACCGATTTTCACCAAATTTGATGTTATTGCTTCTAGACTGAATTCGGTTGGACTCACCAAAATTCAGGTCATTAGGACTTATATTGGCCATTTGGCGCACAGGACAGGACATTTTTTCTGTTTTTGGTTCATTTGAACCGCTATATATTTTGCCATCACCAAAAGCAAGGGGTCCCTCTTTATCTCCAAATTCAGACGCATCTATACGTCTACAATATTTGGCTATATTCGTCAATGGAAGTTCGGCTTTGTTGTATTTTTTTCTAGATTTTATACTCAAGAGGGCAAGAGGGCATTCTGTATTGCCAAAATTTGTCAAAATCGGTCCAGCCATTCGTGAGATATAGGCATTCTAGCTAACATCCCCTTCCTATATACAAAGGAATATTTCGCTATATATATCCGATATATTTACCAGCTGCATCTGCGTTATGGTCAGAATTGACCTGTTCGCCTATTTGTGATTTCGCCGGGATTAAAAAGATTCGCGATTTAATGGAAAATTTGACTTTTATTTAATACAAATGTTATGGTCTATTTCACCCACTAAATATTACCCGATGACCCCCAAAATTAGAAGGCTTCGGCCCAGCCTGAAGCTCTAGCCCCATGCTAACTTCCGCTTCGATTGGTCCATAATTGCGACCTGTAGAGCAACTGCAAAATCAGGAAAATTTTCAGTTTTTGGTCCATTTCAACCCCTAAATATTATATTATAGGATTCTATTATGGCCCTAGCAACCAACCTAAATATTATGCGATCATCTCCAAAAGCAAGAGGATTCTATTCTGGCTCTAGCCCCACCTCCATTCTAAATTTCGCTAAGATCGGGCCATAATTACGACCTGTAGAGTGATTACAAATTAACATGGACAGACGGACGGACGGACATATATGGCTAGATCGACTCAGCTCGGCGAGATAGGAAGATCCATAAATACTTTCCCATGTAGGAAACCAATATTTCAAGGTGTTTTGGCCCAATCAAACTTATAATACCCCCAACACATAGTGTTGTAGGGTATAATTATCTGAATTCAAACGTGTTTTCCAAAACCAAAAAATGGGTGAGGCCCATAATGAGGATGAAAATATGCAATATCTTTGAAGAGATACCTAAAAGTATGCTTCATAAAAAATATTTTCTTTCACAAATCGATATCTCGGCTCAGACATTCACAAAATACCTCATAGATATTGGAAAATATTCATGCATCCAACTGAATGTGGCCCATAATTTAATAGATATACCTAAAAGTATGCTTCAAAAAATAACTAAAACTAAAAAAAACTATAAATTTGTGGAAATTTGGCACACGAGGACTCATATCATAATTAAGGCGCCTAAAAGCATACAATATATTTCAGTGATTCCTAGAAGTATGCTTTAATAATGAAAATCTCAAGTTTTTATGAAACCGTGGGCCATCACCTGAATGTATGCAATATTTTATAATGCTGCCTAAAAGTAGGTTTAAAATATTTTTTACAATCTTTAAATTTTTGTAGTCTATGACTTGTACATATCGGAAAAAAGTTACACCTAAATATAGCTAAGGAGAGCTGTTAAGCCATCTAATATTTTATTGAGATAGAAAACGTATGCTTCACAAATTGTAAAATATAAATTTTGCCAATAAAGCCGTATGAGTCAATTTAAAAAAAGTGTTTTAAACGCCTAAAAGTAGGTCATTTAAAAGCATGCCAACATTTTTTTTTATTTTGAGAAAATTCAAAATTCACACAAAATGAAGCGACTTATTTAACCTACCTGAAAAACTGGCATATTTGGTTAAAATATATTTTTTCGAATTCAAATTTTCGTGGACTAAGGCTCATACGAGTTGTGAAACCTATGATATTTTTGAAAACTCTGAATAGCACAAAAATCCACGTTTTGTGCTCATGAAAAAACCAATATTATGAAAATTCCACTTCTTCTGAGAACTTTAAAAACATTAATATTTTAAAAATTCCACGTCTACTGTTTCTTTGATTTTTTTAAATTATTTAATAATTATTTTTTTTTAAGATTTATATCTTGGAGTGTGTAAAAAAATATAGTTTTTAAAAAAATCGGAGCTTGTGAGACCTTTAAAAAAATATTTAAAAAAATCTATATCTTGTTAGAAATTTAAAAAATAAATATTTTAAAAAGTCCGCATTTACTGTCTCTTTGAAAAAATATTGAGAATTAAAAAAAAAAAAAAATTAAAAAACCAAGCTCCCAGTTATCTTGATAATTTTTTTTTTTTAAATTTTCGTCATGTGGTAGCTTTCAAAAAAAAAAAAAAAAAAAAAAAAAAATTCAAATCACATTTTGTGGGAGCTTTCAAAAATATATTTTTTTAAATCACATCTTGTCACAGATTTCAAAAATATTTTTTTAAAAAATCACATTTTGTGGGAGCTTTACAGATATTGCTTTTTTTTTATCAATGCAAGTCTTGTGGAATCTTTTAAAAATATTTTTTTAAATGCACCTCTTGTGGGGGCCTTCAAAAATAATTGCTTTTAAAAAAATACGACTTATGGAACTTTCAAAAATATTTTTTAAAAAATCACGTCTTGCAAGAGCTTTCAAAAATATTGTTACCTTTTTTAAATGCACGTCTTGTGGGATCTTTCAAAAATATATATTTTTTTAAATGTGCCTTTTGTGGGAGCTTTAATTTTTTTGAAATAATGTCTTGTGGGATATTCCAAAAATATTATTATTTTTTTTTTAAAACACCTCTTGTGGGAACATTCAAAAAATATATTTTTTTTAAAGCACGTCTTGTAAGATATTCCAAAAATATTTTTTTTTTAAAATACACCTCTTGTGGGACCTTTCAAAAATATTTTTTTGGAAAAATCACGCCTTGTGGGAGCTTTCAAAAAAAATTGTTTTTTATATGCACGTCTTGTGGGAGCTTAAAAATATTTTTTTTTTAATATCCACGTCTTGTGGGAGCTTAAAATATTCTTTTTTAAATATCCACGTCTTGTGGGATCTTCCGAAAATATTTTTTTTTTAAATACACCTCTTGTGGGACCTTTCAAAAATATTTTTTTGGAAAAATAACGCCTTGTGAGAGTTTTCAAAAAAATTGTTTTATAAATGCACGTCTTGTGGGAGCTTTCAAAAATATTGTTTTTAATATCCACGTCTTGTGGGATCTTCCGAAAATATTTTTTTTAAAAATACCCCTCTTGTGGAAACTTTCAAAAATATATATTTTTTAAACGCACGTCTTGTGGGATCTTCCAAAAATATTTTTTTAAAAATACACCTCTTGTGGGACCTTTCAAAAATATTTTTTTTGAAAAATAACGCCTTGTGAGAGCTTTCAAAAAAATTGTTTTATAAATGCACGTCTTGTGGGAGCTTTCAAAAATATTGTTTTTAATATCCACGTCTTGTGAGATCTTCCGAAAATATTTTTTTTAAAAATACCCCTCTTGTGGAAACTTTCAAAAAAAAAAAAAAAAAAAAAATTTAAATTCACGTCTTGTGGGAGCCTTCAAAAATATTTTCTTTAAAAACCGCACCTTTTGAAAGACCTGTCAAATTTTTTTTTTTTTTGAAAAACCACGTTTTGTGGGAGATTTCAAAAAAAAAAATCACCCTTTTTTGGGAGCTTTCAGAAATTCTTTTTTCATGTCCGTGTTTGTTGTTTTCTTTTTTTAAGAAAAAAGATTTTCTGAAGATCTACGTATTGTCTGTGTCGATTTAGCGATGTCCGTCCGTCTGTCCGTCTATCCATCAGTAAAAATCACTCTAGCTTCCGAACGAAATGTTGTAGGCTGATAAAATTTTACTCAAATGTATATTATGTCTGCAGGACTTTTGGTATTGAAAATGGGCTATGCAGGTCCACGTTTTGGTATATCCCCAATATAGCAGTACCTCCCGATATTCGGTATTTTGATGATTTTAGCGACATTATTCACCGGAATTACTTGAAATTTGGTACTTGAAGTTGGTAATGGATACTACAGCCTATAACAGGAATTTGTCTGTACAGATCCGCGTTTTGGTGTAGCCCCATATAACGGTACCTCCGATATTATTCATCGGAATTGCTTCAAATTTGGTATTTGAAGTTGATAATGGATACTACAGCCCGTGACAGAAAATTGTCTGTGCAGGTCTAGGTCTTTGTATAGCCCCCATATGGCGATACCTTCCGATATGCGGTATTTGGATGACTTTAGCGATGTTATTCACCAGAATTGTGTCAAATTTGGTATTTGAAGTTCGTAATGGATATTACAGCCTAAGACAGAAAATTGTCCTCCCCATATCCGGTATTTTGATAATTTTAGCGACATTATTCACCGAAATTGTTTCAAATTTCGTACTAGAAGATCTTAATCGGTACTACATACTATGGCAAAAAATGTTGTGTTCCGGTCGTCGCCTTCGTATAGCCCCCATATGACGGTACCTCCCGATATTCGGTATTTTGATGATTTCAACGACATTATTTACCGGTATCGTTTCAAATTTGGTATTTGAAATTGGTAATGGATACTACAGCCTATGACAGAAAATTGTCTATGCATGTCCAGGTCTTCGTATAGCCCCCATATAACGGTACCTCCCGATATTCGGTATTTTGTTGATTTTAGCGACATTATTCACCGGAATTGTTTCAAATTCGGTATTTGAAGTTCGTAATGGATACTACAGCCTAAGTCAGAAAATTGTCTATGCAGCTCCACGTCTTCGTATAGCCCCCATATAAGAGTACCTCCCCATATTCGGTATATTTATGATTTTAGCGACATTATTCATCGGAATTGCTTCAAATTTTGTATTTGAAGTTGATAATGGATACTACAGCCAGTGACAGAAAATTGTTTATGCAGGTCCAGGTTCTCGTATATTCGGCATTTTTATGATTTTAGCGACATTATTCACCGGAATTGCTTCAACTTTGGTAGTTGAAGTTCGTAATGGATACTGGAACCTAAGACAAAAAATTGCGCATGCAGGTCCAGTTCTTCGTATAGCCCCGATATGGCGGTTCCTTCCGATATTCGGTATTTTGATGATTTTAGCGACTTTATTTGCCGGAATTGTTTCAAATTTGGTATTTGAAGTTTGAAATGGATAACCCAACCTATGACAGAAAATTAGCCATGTAGGTCCAAGTCTTCGTATAGACCCCATAGAACGGTACCCTCCCTATATTCGGTATTTTGATGATTTTTGGGACAATTTTCATCGGAATTGTTTCAAATTTGGTATTTGAAGTTCGTAACGGATGCTTCAGCCTATGACAGAAAATTGTCTATGCAGGTCCAAGTCCTCGTATAGCCCCCATATAACTGTATCTACCGATATTTGGTATTTTGATGATATTAGCGACACTTTTCACCGGAATTCCTTCAAATTTGGTATTTGAAGTTCGAAATAGATGCTACACCCACTGACAGAAAATTGTAAATCCAGATCCACGTCTTCGTATAGCCCCCATATAACGGTACCTCGCCGATATTCGGTATTTTGATGATTTTAGCGACATTAGTTATCGCAATTGTTTCAAATTTGGTATTTGAAGTTCGTAAGGGATATTATATCCTATTGCAGAAAATTTTCTATGCAGGTCGACGGGTTTTAAACCCCCATGGTACCTCCCTATATTCGGTATTTTGATGATTTTAGCAACATTATTCACCGATTTTTTTTCAAGTTTCGCATTTGAATATTTTACTGGCTTATGACAAGAGTTACCTATGCAGGTCTATGTCGTCGTGTAGACCCCTACTTTCAGTATTTTTCAGGATTTAACAGAATTTTTAACGGATTTTTTTTTTTTTTTTGAAAATTAGGGTATTTAAATTTTCGTCCCGGCCGAACATATTGTTTTTTTTTTTTTTTTTTTTTTTAATTTTGAAATTTTACATTTCCAAATCTCATGTTTGTGGTTGCCACAAAGTAGCTTCCGACTTCTTTGATGGCCATATTTGAAAGCCTTTTGCTCAGCAAAATCCCTCACTTCACTTTTGTGGCCTTTTGTGGAATTGTGGTTGAAGTTTTGTGACAGATCCACTTGACTTTTTAAAATACATTTAAATAATAAGACATACACTCACACATATGTGTGTCACACACACACATGTGTATGTGTGTGTGACACACATACGTACATATTTCTGTGTTTAGAATTTAGAAAAAGAAAAATCTCAATGGTTCGGTAAGTGTTGTATTCGAGAAGAAATATTGATTATGATTTTCATTCGAATAAATTCCCTTTTGAATTCCTCAAGGATATCAATCAAGCATCCTTGTGTTTATTCTAATTTGAAAAATATATTCTTAAGGGGATTTTGTGGTAGCTGTAGATTCCTTTGGCAATTTTGTTTCCGTTTTTTTTTCTTCTGCAGCTCGAAACACTTCTCCATTTATTTATGTGATTAGAAATATTATTTTATTCTTTTGGGTATTGAATTGAATTGAATTATAATTGAAATTGATATTATCGTATTAGGAATTACATAAATTAAATTCATTGAGGCCCCACCACATATGTTCGGAGGGTGGTGATTTTTAAAGGATTTTATTTCTGGTGAATGGAAATCGAAATAATTTCCTAGAGTCTTAAATGGAATTTTGAAATTGAAAATATTTCAATTTAAAATTATCTAAAAGTGATTATTAATTGTTGTTGGTGTTGTTGTTGTTTTTTTTTTTCATTTTCAGATAATCACAAAAATTCGGAATACTCGGGGATATTTTGGAAAAAAAAGGTAAGAAAGCAAAATAATTTTGTGTAAAAAAAAGTAAAAACAAGTTAAAAAGCAGTAAGTTCGGCCGGGCCGAATTTTGAATAACCACCACCAGTTGGTACAAATTTGGAAATTTTCAAAAAAAAAAAAAAAAAAAAAAAAAAATTAAATAAAATAAAATCCGTTAAAGATTCTGTTAAATTCTTAAAAATACCGAATATAGCCTTCAAATGGGGTCAATACGACGATATGGACCTGCATGGGTAATTTTTTTCTCATAAGCCATTACAATATTTGAATGTGAAACTTTAAATAATCGGTGAATAGTCTTTATAGGCCCTCGATATCGTATAGCCCCAATATAGCTGTACCTCCCGATATTCGGTATTTTAATGATTTTAGCGACGCTATTCACTGGAATTGCTTCAAATTTGGTATTTGAAGTTTAAAATTAATACTCCAGCATATGGCAGGAAATGAGCCATGTAGGTTCACGTCTTCCTATAGCCCCCATACGACGGTACCTCCCGCTATTCGGTATTTTGATGATTTTAGCGACGTTATTCACCGGAATTGCTTCAAATTTGGTATTTGAAGTTGGTAATGGATACTTAAGCATATGGCAGAAAATTGTCTATGCAGCTCCACGTCTTCGTATAGCCTCCATATAGCGGTACCTCCCGATATTCGGTATTTTGACGATTTTAACGACATTATTTACCGGAATTGCTTCAAATTTGGTATTTGAAGTTTGTAATGGATAACACAGCCTATGATAGAAAATTGTGCGTGCAGGTCCACGTTTTGGTATACCTCCCTATTTTTGGTCCACGTCGTTGTATAGACCCTAATATAACGGCTACATTCGGTATTTTTAAGATTTTAACACAATTTTTTACAGACTTTAGTTTTTTGAAAATTGCCAAATTCCTTCCAATTGGTGGAGGGTATTCAAAGTTCGGCCCGGCCGAACTTATAGCTTTTTTACTTGTTTTTTTTCTAAATTTCCATAATTTTTTTGGTTGAAAAAAATAATTTTTAAATTTTTTAAAAATAATTTTTAAGCACCCATGTCACATAAATAATACCCCCAGGTATCCTTGGTTGCCAAATGTCCTTGTCATTTTCCGAGCTCATTTTTTACACAAATTTCCATCCACCTATGAGTAATTATTTCCGTTTTCTGAGACAATGATAAATGGAAAGGCAAAGGTAGCAAAGAAAAGGTTCCTGGTGAGTAGGAAAAAAATTCCAAAAATTGACTCCAGCCTATTCACATATCCTCTGAAGTCCTTGGAGTCACAGAAAAATAATTGCTTCATGTTTAACAAGTTAAGTATGTAGTTTGAATGCATTTAATTAAATTAAAAGTGAATTGTTTGTCCTTTTGTTGGTTTTACAATTATTTTTGTTGTTGTTGTTGTTGTTGTGTGGTCTCTATAATTTCCCAAATTTATTAGCCTTGGGCATCATCACATGGTAATTATCGAGTAAAGCTGGCATTTTGATATTTTTACGGGCCACACAATGCATCACTTACTTTGTTGGCCAAACATGGCCTCTGGGGGCGAAAAGGGCAAATGCAATGGGTGTGTGTGTGTGTCCACACACACACAAAAATTAAATTGTTTATAATCTCCACATCAGTAATTCACTTTTCGCCCATCCATCCTAACCCCAAAATACCCTTTGTAATTACTAATAATAAAATATTTCATAAAGCATTGCCTACTTCTAGGAGCTTTTAGTCAAAACTACTTCAATCCACATTGATATGGCCATTTTTACGGGTTAAATTGGCAAATACTAATTTGCCATATTGTTTGAAATTAATTTTCCAAAGATGAATCAAAAGAGGGAGGGGGAGTGGGGGGAGGGTTAGGTGAGGGGTAAATCTATTTGAAAAACATGCAACAGTTTTCCACCTGAATTTGTTGCATTTTTCCGATAATGAATAATTCAAGTAGCAGGGCAACACAATGAAATTATCAACGAGATGCACAACAACAACAACAATAACTACACATTAAGTGTATTTCAATGTTGGCATATTAATCACATGACAGCCAGAGACGGTGGGTATTGGGGTGGAATGAAAAAGAAAAAAATAATTTTTAAAAAAATTCCACGATTTTTGGGAATTTTGATTTTTTCTCTGACCAAAAATATTTTAAGGCCTTCCAAAAAAAAAGAAAAATAAAAAAAGACAAAAAAAAAAAGACAAAAAAAAAGACAAAAAAAAGAAAAATAAATAAAAATCAAGTCGGCCGGGCTGAACTTTGAATACCCTCCACCATTTGGTACAAATTTAGCAAATTTTCAAAAAAAAAAATAAATAAATAAATAAATAAAATAAATAAATAAATAAAAATAACATCCGCTAAAAATTCTGTTAAAATCTTAAAAATACCGAATGTAGCCGTATATTAGGGTCTACACGACGACATGGACCTGCATAGCCAACTTTTGTCAAAAGCTATTGCAATATTCAAATGCGAAACTTGATTGTAGCTTAAATCATCAAAATGCCGAATTGGGGAACTACCATGGGGGCTATACCAAAACGTGGACCGGCACAGACAATTTTCTGGCATAGGCTGTAGTATCCATTAGGAACTTCAAATACCAAATTTGAAGCAATTTCGGTAAATAATGTCGCTAAAATCAACAAAGAACCGAATATCCGTAGGTACCGTTGTATGGGGGCTATACGAAGACGTGGACCTGCACAGACAATTTTCTAGCATAGGCTGTAGTATCCATTACGAACATCAAATACCAATTTTGAAACAATTCCGCTAAATAATGTCGCTAAAATCAACAAAGAACCGAATATCCGTAGGTACCGTTATATGGGAGCTATACGAAGACGTGGACCGGCACAGACAATTTTCAGCCATAGGCGGTAGTATTCGTTTCGAACTTCAAATACCAATTTTGAAACAATTCCGCTGAATGATGTCGCTAAAATCTTCAAAATACCAAATATCGGGAGGTACCGTTATATGGGGGCTATACGACGACGTGGACCTGCACCGACAATTTTCTGTCATAAGCTGTAGTATTCATTACGAGCTTCAAATACCAAATCTGAAACGATTCCGGTGAATAATGTCGCCAAAATCAACAAAATACCGAATATCGGGAGGTACGGTTATATGGGGGCTATACGAAGACGTGGACCTTCACAGACAATTTTCAGCCATAGGCTGTAGTATCCATTACGAACTTCAAACACAAAATTTGAAATAATTTCCGTAAATAATGTCGCTAAAATCATCAAAATACTTAAAATCGGGAGGAACAGTTATATGGGGGCTATACGAAGACATGGACCGGCACAAATAATTTTCTGTCATAGGCTGTAGTATTCATTACGAATTTCAAATACCAAATTTGAAACGATTCCGGTGAATAATGTCGCCAAAATCAACAAAATACCGAATATCGGCAGGTATCGCTATATGAGAGCTATACGTTGTCGTAGACCTGCACAGACAATTTTCTGTCTTAGGTTGTAGTATCCATTACGCACTTCAAATACCAATTTTGAAACAATTCCTGTGAAAAATGACGCTAAAATCATCAAAATACCGAATATTGGGAGGTATCGTTAATGGGGGCTATACGAAGAAGTGGACCTTCAAAGATAATTTTCTGGCATAGGCTGTAAAATCCACGACGAACTTCAAATACCAAATTTGAAGCAATTCCGCTAAATAATGCCCTTAAAATCATCAAAATACCGAATATCGGGGGGACCCTTATATGGGGGCTACACGAAGACGTGGACTGGCACAGACAATTTTCTGTCATAGGCTGTAGTATTCATGACGAACTTCAAATACCAAATTTGAAACAATTTCGGTAAATAATGTCGCTAATAATCATCAAAATACCGAATATCGGCAGGTATCGCTATATAAGAGCTATACGTTGTCGTAGACCTGCACAGACAATTTTCTGGCATAGACTGTAGTGTCCATTACGATCTTCAAATACCAATTTTAAAACAATTTCGTTAAATAATGTAACTAAAATCATCAAAATACTTAAAATCGGGAGGAACGGTTATATGGGGGCTATACAAAGACGTGGACCTGCACAGACAATTTTCTGTCTAAAGCTGTAGATTATTACGAACTTCAAATACCAAATTTAAAAGAATTCCGTTGAGTAATATCGCTAAAATCATCAAAATACCGAATATCGGGACGTATCGTTATATGGGGGCTATACGACGACGTGGACCTACATGGCCAATTTTCAATACCAAAAGTCCTGCAGACATAATACACATTTAAGTAAATTTTTATCAACTTATTTCATTTCATTCGGAAGCTAGAGTGATTTCCACAGACGGATAGACGGAGGACAGACGGATGGACATTTTTTGCGACATAGAAAATATAAAATTTGAGGGGTCTAAAATGTATATTTCGAGGTGTTATAAACGGAATGACAAACTTAATATACCCTCCATACTGTGGTAAAGGGTATTAAAAAAAAATTCAAAACCATATCTAAATTCCAGAAACCAACAGTAACCAAATTTCAGGATTCCAACTCTATTCCTTCTCGCAATACCAAATTTAGTACCATTTAGTACTTTTCGTACAATTATGGCACACATTTTCAAAATCACCTCCATATCTCAATTCCAGTCTCCAACAGAGACCTCTGTATTCAATTTCAGGATTCCAACTTTATTCCTTCTCGCAATACCAAATTTAGTACGGTTTAGTACTTTTCGTACAAATATCGGACACATTTCCAAAACCACCTCCATATCTCAATTCCAGATACCAACAGTGACCTCAATATCGGATTTCGGGACTCCAGCTCTTTTAGTACCTTTCGTACAAACATAGGACACATATCCAAAATCATCTCCATATCTCATGGGGTCATGTCAACAGTCAACTGTCACACATCAAATGTCAGCTGTCAAGTTCGAAGATGGGCTTTATCGGTTCACGATATTATATAGCCCCCAAATAAAGGTACCCCCCCAGATATTCGGTATTTTGATGATTTTAGCCAACATTTTCAATGGAATTCCCTCAAAATTTACAAAACGAGTTGCTTCGAAGTAATTTACCCCTGAAAGTGTATTGTCTATATAGATCCACGATATCGTATATCCGTAACTGTACCTCCAGATATTCGGTATTTTGATGATAATAGCTACACTTTTCAACGGAATACCCCCATATGGTGGTACCTCCCGATATTCGGTATTTTGAGGATTTTAGCGACATTATTCACCGGAATTTTTTCAAATTTGGTATTTGAAGCTTGAAATGAATACTCCAGCCTATGGCAGAAAATTGTCTGTGCAGCTATACAACGTCTTTGTATAGCCCCCATATAACGATACCTCCCGATATTCGGTATTTTTAAGATTTTAGCGACAATTTTCATCGCAATTATTTCAAATTTGGTATTTGATGGTCGCAATGGATGCTACAGCCCATGGCAGGAGATTGTCTGCAAAAGTCTACGTCTTCGTGTAGCCTCCATATAACGGTACCTCCCGATATTCGGTATTTTGATGATTTTAGCGATATTATTCACCGGAATTGCTTCAAATTTGGTATTTGAAGTTGGCAATGGATATTACAGCCTATGACAAGAGATTGTCTGTGCAGGTTCACATTTTGATGTGGCCCCCATATAGCGGTGCCTTCCGATATTCGATATTTTGAGGATTTTAGCGACAATTTTCATCGGAATTATTTCAAATTTGGTATTTGAAGCTTGAAATGAATACTCCAGCCTATGGCAGAAAATTATCTGTGAAGGTCTACGTCGTCGTATAGCCCCCATATAACAGTACCTCCCGATATGCGGTATTTTGGTGATTTTAGCGACAATTTTCATCGGAATTATTTCAAATTTGGTATTTGAAGTTCGCAATGGATACTGCAGCCTAAGACAGAAAATTGTCTGCAAAAGTCTACGTCTTCGTATAGCCTCCATATAACGGTATCTCCCGATATTCGGTATTTTGATGATTTTAGCGATATTATTCACCGGAATTGCTTCAAATTTGGTATTTGAAGTTCGCAATGGATATTACAGACTATGACAAGAGATTGTCTGTGCAGGTTCACATTTTGATGTGGCCCCCATATAGCGCTACCTTCCGATATTCGATATTTTGATGATTTTAGCGACATAATTCACCGGAATTGTTGCAAATTTGGTATTTAATGGTCGCAATGGATGCTACAGCCCATGGCAGGAGATTGTCTGTGCAGGTCCACGTCTTCGTATAGCCATCATATAACTGTACCTCCCCATATTCGGTAGTTTGATGATTTTAGCGACATTATTTTCTGAAATTGTTTCAAATTTGGTATTTGAAGTTGGTAATGGATACTGCAGCCTATGATAGAAAATTGTTTGTGCAGGTCCAGGTCTTCGTATAGCCTCCATATAACAGTACCTCCAAATATTCGGTATTTTGGTGATTTTAGCGACATTATTCACCGGAATGGTTTCAAATTTCGTATTTGAAGTTCGTAATGGATACTACAGCCATTGACCCCATGTCACAGGGTCATTGACCTCATGTCAAGGGGTCATTGACCCCATGTCAAGAGATCATTGACGCCATGTCAAAGGGTCAATGACCTTTTGACATGAGGTCATTGATCCCATGCCAAGGGGTCATTGACCCCATGTCAAGAGATCATTGACCCCATGTCTAGAGGTCATTGACCCCATGTCAAGACGTCATTGACCTCATGTCAAAGGGTCATTGACCTCATGTCTAGAGGTCATTGACCCCATATCAAAAGGCCATTGATCCCATATCAAAAGGTCATTGACCCCGTGTCAAGAGGTCATTGACCCCATGTCAAAAGGTCATTGACCTCATGTCAAGAGGTCATTGACCCCATATCATGGGGTCTTTGACCTCATGTCAAGGGTCACTGACCTCATGTCAAGGGGTCATTGACCCCATGCAAACGGGTCATTGACCTCATGTCAAGAGGACATTGATGCCAAGTCAAAAAATCATTGATCCCATGTCGAGAGGACATTAACGCCATGTCAAGAGGTCATATATGACCCCTTAACATGGGCCGAAACTCGACAATATTTCGATCGTTTTTCCGAAAATTGCCTTAAAACGCAATGGCAAAAATTGACAATAAAATTGCATGTCCTGAGAGGCAAGGATATTTATAATGATGCGTAGGTCATTCCTGTTTGTAGGCCTGTGGGTGTAGTGTATATGTGTGTGGGAGTGTATGAGTGTGTGTGTGTTGTTTACACATTTTTGGTTATAAATGTTTGCGTATTATTGCTTACAACGACAGCAGCAACACTAGTCTGTGTTGGCGTGATTACCGCCATCAAACTGTGAGTGTGTGTGTGTGTGTGTTTCAGTGTCTGTGTGTTTGTTGAAGTTACCAAACATTGGCATCGTAAGCAAATATTAATATTGTTATTATTGGCTGGCCTTGGGTGTGTGTGTGCGGGAGTGTAGCTGCCAAACACAAACAAAGAAGCACTGGTGGGACAGACAGCTCTTTTCATCAACATCGGCAACATCGGCAGCATAGAAAATTTAAATTAGGAAAATTGAAAAATGAATGGTAAAGAGAGACACACACACACGTTGGCACACACATGATATGATAATGATAATATCTCTGTGTGTGTCTTTGATAATTGCAGTGTTAAAATATGGTTACAAATGTCAGATTTTTCGTTATGCCAACTAACAAGCTTCTCTTCTGCTTCTTTGAAGCTTTTCGCAAAATAAAAATATATAAGAAGAAGAGGGGAAGAAGAGGGGAAGAAGAGGGGAAGAAGAGATGCGGAAGCAGCATATATTCTTCCGAATAAGCAAATTAATAAATTTTTCGGAAATTCCATTCCATTTGAAAAGCGAAAGGCCAAAGTAGAAAACGACAAGCCTTTTGAGGATCAAATTAGACAAAAAATACCTTTTCTGACACTGCATCTGCATCTGTATGGGTGGGTGTGTGTGTGTGCACTAAAAATATGATTAAAAATTCCAATGAAATTCTCTTTTTTGCCCTCATGCCGTTTAACCAGAATGTTGTGTTAGCTTGGAAAGGAAGCAAAAGCAGAAAAAAATGTGCTATTCCAGCCACTAAATTGCAATTAAGAAAATTACACAAAAATTGCATATTTTTATAAATCCCATTGCAACAGGGGGAGGGGGAGCAAAAAAAGGGGATTAAAAAATAATTAAAATAAAATGGAAATTTATTTTAAATGGAGAACAATTTCAAATGCGAAATCGGTGAATAATGTAGCTAAAATCAAAAAAAAAATACCGGGAGATACAGTTATATGGGGGCTATACGAATACGTCATAGGCTGAAATATCCATTACGAACTTCAAAATACCAAATTTGAAAGAATTCCGGTGAAAAATGTCGCTAAAATCATCAAAATACCGAATATCGGAGGGTAGCGTTATATGGGGGCTATATGAAGAAGTGGACCTGCACAGACAATTTTCTGTCATAGGATGTAGTATTCATTTCCACTTTCAAATACCAAATTTGAAAGAATTCCGTCGAATAATGTCGCTAAAATCATCAAAATACCGAATATCGGGAGGTACCGTTATATGGGGGCTATACGAAGACGTGGACCTGCACAGACAATTTTCTGTCATAGGCTGTAGTATTCATTACGAACATCAAATACCAAATTTGAAAGAATTCCGTTGACAAATGTAGCTAAAATCACCAAAATACCGAAAATCGGGAGGTAGTGTTATAAGGGGGCTATACGAAGACGTGGACCGGCACAGACAGTTTTCTTGCATAGGCTGGAGTGTTTATTTCAAACTTCAAATACCAAATTTGAAACAATTCCGTCGAATATTGTCGCTAAAATCATCAAAATACCGAATATCGGGAGGTACAGATATATGGGGGCTATACGAAGACGTAGACCTGCACAGACAATTTTCTGTCACAGGCTGGAGTATCCATTTCAAACTTCAAATACCAAATTTGAAATAATTCCGGTAAATAATGTCGCTAAAATCATCAAAATACCGAATATCGGGAGGTACCGTTTTTTTGGCTCTATACGAAGACGTGAAGCTGCACAGACAATTTTCTGCCATAGGCTAGAGTATTCATTTCAAACTTCAAATACCAAATTTGAAATAATTCTGGTGAAAAATGTCGCTTAAATCATCAAAATACCGAAAATCGGGAGGTACAGTTATATGGGGGCTATACGAAGACGTAGATAGGCAGAGACAATTTTCTGTCATAGGCTGGAGTATTCATTACGAACTTCAAATACCAAATTTAAAACGATTCCGGCAAAAAATGTCGCTAAAATCATCAAAATAGCGAATATCGGGAGGTATCATTATATGGGGGCTATACCAAAACGTGGACCTACATGGCCCATTTTCAATGCCAAGACTCCTGCAGACATAATATACATTTGAGTAAAATTTTATCAATCTACTTCAATTTACAATTTTCAATTCTACGTTCGGCAGCTAGAGTGATTTCCACAGACGGACAGACGGACGGACATCGCTAAATCGACATAGAAGTTTATGCTGAACATTGGCATGGAAATATGAAGGTGGTTTTGGTAATGTGTACTATAATTGTGCGAAAAGTACTAAATAGTACGAAATTTGGATTTTAGGTGAAGAAATATAGCTGAAATTCTAAAATTTGATATCGAGGTCACTGTTGGTGTTTAGGTGGATGAGAAATGAGATTGTTTCGGAAATGTGTTTTAAAATTGTTCGGAAAGTACTAAATGGTACTAAATTGGGTATTGGGTGAAGGGACAGAGTTGGAATTTCGAAATTTGATATTGGAAGTGAGATATGGATGTGGTTTTGCAAATGTGTACTATAATTTGGTGTTGGGAGAAGGGATAGGGCTGGAATCCTTAAATTTAATATTGAGGTCTCTGTTTGGTATCTGAAAATCCGCTTTTATGGAACTCTAATTTATTTCCTACAATATTGTGTATCTTAGAAAAGAAAAATATTTAAAAAACATATTTCAAAAATCCTCTTCTGAGGGCCTTTAATTTTTTCTAAGAAAATCTACTTTTATGGGCATTGAAATATCCGAGCAAAAATCCTCAATTATTGCTCCCAAAAAGTCCTTACAAATATATATATGAAATAATTTAATTTCCAATTCTATGACCTCTGGGTCGTATGACTGCCGGTGTCAATCATACGCCGCATGGTGCTCACTACCATTTCAAAAATCCTATTCTGGGGGCCTTTATTTTTTTTTAAGAAAATCTACTTTTATAAGCATTTAAATATCCTTGGAAAACCTCAGTTATTGCCCTCTAAATGCCCTTTAAAAAATATAAAAAAATTTTTTTCTCTGTTATTTGGGTCGTATGACTGCCGTTGACAATCATACGCCACATAGTGTTTACAAACTATTTAAATTTTTAATGAAAGGTAATTTTTAACCCAAAATCTCCTGCAAATTTCTGTTACGCAACCGAAAAATCCTTGTTTTTTTATTCTCTTGAAATATATCAGTTCATCCTGAGGGTCTTTAAAAATTTATTTTTTTTAAAAAAAAACTAAGTTTATTGAACTTGAAATATCTTGAAAAGGATCCTGAATTATTGAAATTTTTTTTTTAAATCTAAGTTTATTGACCTTGAAATATCTTTAAAAAATCCTGAATTATTACCCTCTAAATGTCCTTTAAAAATATCTAAAAAATTCAATTTCAATCTCTCTGTCCTCTGGGTCGTATGACTACCAATACCAATCATACGCCCCATGGTTTTCACCAGCTATTTAAATTTTGAATAAAAAGTAATTTTATTTCCCAAAATCCTCTGCAAATCCTTGCAACAAAAAAAAAAAAAAAAATCCTTGCTGTTATTATTATCTTCAAATATCCAAGTTCATGCTCCTTTAAGTATCCTCAAAAAAACAAAAAAAAAATAAAAAAATTAAAAAATCCAATTTTGAGGGCCTTTGATTTTTTTTAAGTCCACGTTTATGGTACTTGAAATATCCTGGAAAAAATGTTCTAAAAAATATAAAATAAATACAAATTTTCAATCTCTCTGTCCTCTGGGTCGTATGACGGTCGTTGACAATCATACGTCCCATGTTGCCAGCTATTAAATATTAATCATTTAATTTAATTTAATTTTAATTCTCTCAAAATATCCTAGTTCAAAATCCTCTGAGTAATCTTCAAAAAATATGAAAAAATCCACTTCTGAGGGCCTTTAATACGAAATCCTGAATTTTTTGTTCTTTAAATATCCTTAGGAGCATTTAATTTTTTTTTAATTTACATTTATGTGACCTTTAAATATCCTCCAAAATCCTAAATAATTGTTCTTTAAATGTCCAAAATCTTCTGCAAATCCGTGGAACGCCACCAAAAGATCCTTGGTTTTTTATTCTGTCAAAATATCCTAGTTCTTCTCCAAAAAATAAGAAAAAATTCCACTTTTGAGGACCTTTGAAAATTTTTTAAAAATCCACGTTTATGGACCTTGACTTATACTCCGAAATCCTGAATTTTTTTGTTCTTTAAATGTCTTAAAAAATGTATTAAAATACTCCACTTCATGCCCATTTAAATATCCTCCCTTTTTTTTAAATCCACTTTTTAGGGCTTTTATTTTTTTAAATTGACACTTAAGTGACCTTAAAATATCCTCCAAAATCCTAAATTATTGTCCTCTAAATGGCCTTAAAAATATATAAAAAAAATAATTTTCTAAATCTCTGGCTTCTTGGTCGTATGACTACCAATGCCAATCATACGCCCCATGGCGCTCAGCAGCTATTTAAATTTTAAATAAAAGCTAAAAAATCCTTGCTTTTTATTCTATTCTAGTTCTTCTCCAAAAAATAAGAAAAAAATCCACTTTTGAGGGCCTTTGAAATTTTTTTAAAAATCCACGTTTATGGACCTTGAATTATACTCCGAAATCCTGAATTTTTTTGTTCTTTAAATGTCTTTAAAAAACAAAAATATATTAAAATACTCCCATTTAAGTATCCTCACATTTTTTTTTAATCCACTTTTAAGGGCTTTTATTTTTTTCAACTTTACATTTATGTGACCATAAAATATCTTCCAAAATCCTAAATTATTCCCCCTCAAATGTCCTCAAATATATATAAAAACAATTAATTTTCAATCTCTCCGTCCTCTGGGTCGTATGACTACCAATACCAATCATACGCCCCATGGTGCTCATCAGCTATTTAATTTTTTTATAAAAGGTAATTTTATATCCCAAAATCTCCTGCAAATCCTTGTAACGCAACAAAAAATCCTTGCTTTATTATTCTCTCAAAATATACCAGTTCATGCTCCATTAAGTAACCTCCAAAAAATATGAAAATATTCACTATTGAAAGTATTTAAAAATTTAAAAAATTTTCTAAAAAAATCCAATTTTATCCCGGAATATTGCCCTCTAAATGTCCTTTAAAAAATATAAAAAACAATTTATTTCCAATTCTCAGTCCTCTGGGTCGTATGACTACCAATGCCAATCATACGCCCCATGGTGCTCACTAGCTATTTAAATTTTAATAAAAGGTAATTTTATTTCTCCAAAATCTCCTGCAAATCCCTGTAACACCAGAAAATCCAATCCTCCAAATATCCTTGACCATTAATTGTAATATTTTGTGGCTGTCTTTTGTTATTGGCCATTCTTAAAAAGGGTCTTAAAGGGCTCTTAAATTTCTTCGTTATCTCCCAATGAAAGAACGAAGAAATTCAATTAAGACTGTTTTGCGCAAAAAATATATAATTATTTATAATTATTATGGTTATTTGTAGCGTGTTGTTGTTGTTGTGGGCTGTGACAACAACAACAGCAATGAAGTGCTGATAAAATTTTATTAGACAACGTGCCAAGATGCCGGGAAAAAAATATGCTAATATCCCAGAGCAGCAGCAGCAGCAACACTTTCTAGAATACCTACCTAGTTTTTTATGGCTCTTTCACTCTCTATTGGCTGTTGTCGGTTGCCGGTTTCATTGCCAAAAATTGGGTAAATTTCGGTACTATACGACAACAACAACAATGCCAACTACTACCAACTACTAAATTAAAATATCAAAAATGTGTGTGGGACTATGGGTGTGTGTGTGTGTGTGTGTGTTGTATATGTGTGGCTCTGTGTCTGTGTGCCCTGAAGTTTATTTGGTGCGTCTAGCTCAAGTCAACATACTTTTGACGCCTTGAAGTCTACTCTCTGGGAAAAAGCAGCATCTAAAAGTATGCTACACTAAAGACACACAAAATCCCGCACACACACAGAGACACACATCCGCTCTTCAAAACATTGTTGTTATGGCATGATGAATATAAAAACAAGTAAAAATACTGTAAATTCGGCCATGCCGGACTTTGAATACCCTCCACCGTTATATGGGGGCTATACGAAGACGTGGATTTGCTCAGACAATTTTCTGTCTTAGGCTGTAGCATCCATTGCGAACTTCAAATACCAAATTTGAACCAATTCCGATGAATAATGTCGCTAAAATCATCAAAATACCGAATATCGTGAGGTACACATATATGGGGGCTATGCGAAGACGTAGACCTGCACAGACAATTTTCTGCCATAGGCTGGAGTATCCAATACGAACTTCAAATACCAAATTTGAAACAATTCCGGTGCATAATTTCGATAAAATCATCAAAATACCGAATATCGGGAGGTACCGTTATATGGGGGCTATACGAAGACGTGGACCTGCACAGACAATTTTTTGTCTTAGACTGCAATACCCATTGCGAACTTCAAATACCAAATTTGAAACAATTCCGGTGAAAAATGTCGCTAAAATTCGAAAATCGGGGGGTACCGTTATATGGGAGCTATACGAAGACGTGGACCTGCAGAGACAATTTTCTGTCATAGGCTGTAGTATCCATTACGAACTTCAAATACCAAATTTGAAATAATTCCGATGTATATTGTCGCTAAAATCGTCAAAATACCGAATATCGGGAGGTACCGTTGTATGGGGGCTATACGAAGACGTGGACTTGCAGAGACAATTTTCCGCCATAGGCTGTAGCATCAATTATGAACTTCAAATACCAAATTTGAACCAATTCCTGTGAATATTGTCGCTAAACCCATCAAAATACAGAATATCGGGAGGTACCGTTATATGGGGGCTATACGAAGACGTGGACCTGCACAGACAATTTTCTGTCATAGGCTGTAGTATTCATTTCAAACTTCAAATGCCAATTTTGAAAGAATTCCGGTGAATAATGTCGCTAAAATCATCAAAATACCGAATATCGGGAGGTACAGTTATATGGGGGCTATATGAAAACGTGGACCTGCACAGACAATTTTCTGCCTTAGGCTTTGGTGTTCATTACGAACTTCAAATACCAAATTTGAAATAATTCCGGTGAATGATGTCGCTAAAATCCTCAAAATACCGAATATCCGGAGGTATCGTTATATGGGGGCTATACGAAGACGTGGAGCTACATGGCCCATTTTCAATACCAAAAGTCCTGCAGACATAACATACGTTTGAGTAAAATTTTATTAATCTACTTCAATTCGTTCGGAAACTAGAGTGATTTCCACCGACTGATAGACGGAGGACAGACATCGGACATCGCTAAATCGACATAAAATTTTTTTGTGGGGTCTAAATTGTATATTTCGAGGTGTTACAAATTGAATGACAAACTGAATATACCCTCCATACTATGGTGGAGGATATAAAAAAACTAAAACTCCAGCTGTTCCAAAGCAAACGCTTGCCTGCTGAGCAATAAAAAATAATAAGACTGACAAACTAAGAATGGATGAAGGAGCGAGCGTTGGAGCGGCTGACTGGGTAAAAAGATTACAACAATAACACTTAATAGAAAATTGAGGCACATGCTAAACATCAATTTACCCTCCCAAAGAAATGGCAGACAGACACTGAGACAGATAGACGGACAGACAGAGAGATAGATGGATAGATAGACTGGCAAGCATGGAAGTTATGTTCAGCAAAAATCTAAAGAAGATATTGAAAGCCAAAACCCCCCCAAAGGCAGAAAGTGAAACCATAGGGGAGGGGGGAGGAGGGAGGAGGGAGGAGGAGGAAATTTTCAGCAGAGAAAAATTCAAGGAAGGATATGACCAAAGGGGGTTGAGGGAAGTTGATATGAGTAAGGGGTGGTTGCCTGGTTTCCCTGTTATTCCACACATATGTATGACTCCTTAAAGGGATTAAGGAAGTATGTGCGAGGAAGGGGGGCATGTGGAGGAGTTTTCTGCATACGTTCGAAGAAAGTTCTTGCCATCGTTCATGAATGAAATATTTTGTATGCAAATATTAGATTTTTGTATTAAGGCAGCTTGAGGAGTACTGTGACGACAGACAGGCAGTCAGACACCCACACACATGTGTGTGTGTGTGTCTGCCATACGAGGACTTTTCAGATAAGGTCGGCATTATTATTATCCCTCATAAAAATTACTATAATCTGTTCACAAAAATTCTCTTGCCACAGACAAATTACCGCGAAATTATGGCCGTAGGCTGTTTTATCTCAACCGAGACAAGGGCTGGGGCCAGAAATTTTGAGAGGCAGAGACTTGAAAATAAATCAGATTTTTTTCGGATGGATACAATTTTTACGGGGAAATAAAAAAATTGCCTATTAAGCTGATTGCCTATTAAAAAAGAAATTGAAAAAAATATTTTTTTAAAAAAATCCACGTCTATGGATTTATTGAAAAAAAATATTTTTTTAAAAAATCCACGTCTATGGATTTATTGAAAAATAATTTTTAAAAAACCCACTTCTATGGATTTATTGAAAGAATATTTTTAAAAAAAAATCCACGTCTATGGATTTATTGAAAAAATATTTTTTAAAAAATTCCACGTCTATGGATTTATTGAAAAAATATTTTTTTTTTAAAAATTCACGTCTATGGATTTATTGAAAAAAATATTTTTTTTTAAAAATTCACGTCTATGGATTTATTGAAAAAATATTTTTTAAAAAATCCACGTCTATGATTTTATTGAAAAATATTTTTTAAAAAAATCCACGTCTATAATTTTATTGAAAAATATTTTTTAAAAAAATCCACGTCTATAATTTTATTGAAGAAAAATATTTTTTAAAAAAATCCACGTCTATGGATTTATTGAAAAATATTTTTTTAAAAAAATCCACGGTCTATGGATTTATTGAAAAAAAAATATTTTTTAAAAAAATCCACGTCTATGGATTTATTGAAAAATAATTTTTAAAAAAACCCACTTCTATGGATTTTTGAAAGAATATTTTTTAAAAAAATTCCACGTCTATGGATTTATTGAAAAAAATATTTTTTTTTAAAAAATTCACGTCTATGGATTTATTGAAAAAAATATTTTTTTTTAAAAAATCACGTCTATGGATTATTGAAAAAATATTTTTTAAAAAATTCCACGTCTATGGATTTATTGAAAAAATATTTTTAAAAAAATCACGTCTATGGATTTATTGAAAAAAAATATTTTTTAAAAAATCCCACGTCTATGGATGTATTGAAAAAAATATTTTTTTAAAAAATCCACGTCTATGGATTTATTGAAAAAATATTTTT
>NW_026712286.1:11680355-11793828 GCF_030504385.1 Musca domestica
TTCTTGACGAGCATCCGCTGTTGCAGATTTTCAATTATATTTTGCCATTTTCTCTTCAATTTGATGCAATTTCCGGATAAGATTATTGATTTAATGAAAAAATAATTTTTAAAAAATCCACGTTGACTGATTTAATGAAAAAAATAATTTTAAAAAATCCACGTGACTGATTTAATGAAAAAATAATTTTAAAAAATCCACGTTGACTGATTTAATGAAAAAATAATTTTTAAAAAATCCACGTTGACTGATTTAATGAAAAAATCATTTTAAAAAATCCACGTTGACTGATTTAATGAACAAATAATTTTAAAAATCCACGTTGACTGATTTGAATGAAAAAATAATTTTTAAAAAATCCACGTTGACTGATTTAATGAAAAATAATTTTTTAAAAATCACGTTGCCAGATTTAATGAAAAAATAATTTTAAAAAATCCACGTTGACTGATTTAATGACAAAAATAATTTTTTAAAAAATCCACATAATGATTAATGAAAAATAATTTTTAAAAATCCGCGTTAATTGATGTAATGAAAAAATAATTTTTAAAATTTCACGATGACTGATTTAATGAAAAATAATTTTTTAAAAAATCACGTTGACTGATTGAATAAAAAATAATTTTTAAAAATCCACGTTGACTGATTAATGAAAAAATAATTTTGAAAAATCCACGTTAATTGATTTAATGAAAAATAATTTTAAAAAATCCACGTTGTTTCAATTATTGAAAAAATAATTTTTTAAAAAATCCACGTGACTGATTTAATGAAAAATAATTTTTAAAAAATTCACATTAACTGATTTAATGAAAAAATAATTTTTAAAAAATCCGCGTTAATTGATTTAATGAAAAAATAATTTTTAAAAATCCACGATGACTGATTTAATGAAAAAATAATTTTTAAAAATCCACGTTGACTGATTTAATGAAAAAAATAATTTTTAAAAAATTCCACGTTGACTGATTTAATGAAAAAATAATTTTGAAAAAATCCAAGTTAATTGGTTTAATGAAAAATAATTTTTAAAAATCCACGTTGTTTCAATTATTGAAAAAATAATTTTTAAAAAATCCACGTTGACTGATTTAATGAAAAAATAATTTTTAAAAAATCCACGTTGACTGATTTAATGAAAAAATAATTTTTAAAAAATCCACGTTGACTGATTTAATGAAAAAATAATTTTTAAAAAATCCACTTTGTTTGAATTATTGAAAAATAATTTTTAAAAAATCCTCGTTGACTGATTTAATGAAAAAAATAATTTTTAAAAATCCACGTTGACTGATTAATGAAAAATAATTTTTAAAAAATACACGTTGACTGATTTAATGAAAAAATAATTTTTAAAATCCACATTAATTGATTTAATGAAAAAATAATTTTTAAAAATCCACGTTGACTGATTTAATGAAAAAATAATTTTTAAAAAATCCACATTAATTGATTAATGAAAAATAATTTTTAAAAAATCCGAGTTTACTGATTTAATGAAAAAATAATTTTTAAAAATCCACGTTGACTGATTTTTTTGAAAAAATAATTTTTAAAAAAATCCACGTTGATTGATTTAATGAAAAAATAATTTTTTAAAAAATCCACGTAGATTGATTTAATGAAAAAATAATTTTTAAAAAATCCACGTTGACTGATTTTTTTGAAAAAATAATTTTTAAAAAATCCACGTTGATTGATTAATGAAAAAATAATTTTTAAAAAATCCACGTTGACTGATTTAATGAAAAAATAATTTTTAAAAAATCCACGTTACCAGATTTAATGAAAAAATAATTTTTAAAAAATCCACGTTGACTGATTTAATGAAAAAATAATTTTTAAAAAATCCACATTAACTGATTTAATGAAAAAATATTTTTAAAAATCCGCGTTAATTGATTTAATGAAAAAATAATTTTAAAAAATCCACGATGACTGATTTAATGAAAAAATAATTTTTAAAAATCCACGTTGACTGATTTAATGAAAAAATAATTTTTAAAAAATCCACGTGACTGATTTAATGAAAAAATAATTTTGAAAAAATCCACGTTAATTGGTTTAATGAAAAAATAATTTTTAAAAAATCCACGTTGTTTCAATTATTGAAAAAATAATTTTTAAAAAATCCACGTGACTGATTTAATGAAAAAATAATTTTTAAAAAATCCACGTTGACTGATTTAATGAAAAATAATTTTTAAAAAATCCACGTTGACTGATTAATGAAAAAATAATTTTTAAAAAATCCACTTTGTTTGAATTATTGAAAAAATAATTTTTTAAAAAATCCTCGTTGACTGATTTAATGAAAAAATAATTTTTAAAAAATCCACGTTGACTGATTTAATGAAAAAATAATTTTTAAAAAATACACGTTGACTGATTTAATGAAAAAATAATTTTTAAAAAATCCACATTAATTGATTTATGAAAAATAATTTTTAAAAATTCCACGTTGGACTGATTTAATGAAAAACTAATTTTAAAAAATCCACATTAATTGATTTAATGAAAAAATAATTTTTAAAAAATCCGAGTTTACTGATTAATGAAAAAATAATTTTTAAAAATCCACGTTGACTGATTTTTTTGAAAAAATAATTTTTAAAAAATCCACGTTGATTGATTTAATGAAAAAATAATTTTTAAAAAATCCACGTTGATGATTTAATGAAAAAATAATTTTTAAAAAATCCACGTTTGACTGATTTTTTTTGAAAAAATAATTTTTAAAAAATCCACGTTGATTGATTTAATTGAAAAAAAAAATACTTTTTAAAAAATCCACGTGACTGATTTAATGAAAAAATAATTTTTAAAAATCCACATGGACTGATTTAATGAAAAAACTAATTTTAAAAAATCCACGTTAATTGATTTATGAAAAAATATTTTTAAAAATCCACGTTATTGTTTTAATGAAAAATAATTTTTAAAAAATCCACTTTGTTTGATTATTGAAAAAATCATTTATAAAATCCGCGTTGACTGATTTAAGTGAAAAAATAATTTTTAAAAATCCACGTTAATTGATTTAATGAAACAATAATTTTTAAAAAATCCACGTTAATGATTTAATGAAAAAATAATTTTTAAAAAATCCACGTTAATTGATTTAATGAAAAAATAATTTTTAAAAAATCCCACGTTAATTGATTTAATGAAAAAATAATTTTTAAAAATCCCGTAATTGATTTAATGAAAAATAATTTTTAAAAAATCCACGTTAATTGATTTAATGAAAAAATAATTGTTAAAAAATCCACGTTAATTGATTTATGAAAAAATAATTTTTAAAAAATCCACGTTAATTGATTTAATGAAAAAATAATTTTTAAAAAATCCACGTTAATTGATTTAATGAAAAAATAATTTTTAAAAAATCCACGTTAATTGATTTAATGAAAAAATAATTTTTAAAAAATCCACGTTAATTGATTTAATGAAAAAATAATTTTAAAAAATCCACGTTAATTGATTTAATGAAAAAATAATTTTAAAAAATCCACGTTAATTGATTTAATGAAAAAATAATTTTTAAAAAATCCACGTTAATTGATTTAATGAAAAAATAATTTTTAAAAAATCCACGTTGACTGATTTTTTTGAAAAAATAATTTTAAAAAATCCACGTTGATTGATTTAATGAAAAAATAATTTTTAAAAATCCACGTTGACTGATTTAATGAAAAATAATTTTAAAAAATCCACGTTGACTGATTTTAATGAAAAAATAATTTTTAAAAAATCCACATTGACTGATTTAATGAAAACATAATTTTTAAAAAATCCACATTGACTGATTTAATGAAAAAACTAATTTTTAAAAAATCCACGTTAATTGATTTAATGAAAAAATATTTTTTAAAAATCCACGTTAATTGTTTTAATGAAAAAATAATTTTTAAAAAATCCACTTTGGTTTGAATTATTGAAAAAATAATTTTTTAAAAAATCCTCGTTGACTTGATTTAATGAAAAAATAATTTTTAAAAATCCACGTTAATTGATTTAATGAAAAAATAATTTTTAAAAATCCACGTTAATTGATTTAATGAAAAAATAATTTTTAAAAATCCACGTTAATTGATTTAATGAAAAAATAATTTTTAAAAAATCCACGTTATTGATTTAATGAAAAAATAATTTTTAAAAAATCCACGTTAATTGATTTAATGAAAAAATAATTTTTAAAAAATCCACGTAATTGATTTAATGAAAAATAATTTTTAAAAAATCCCACGTTAATTGATTTAATGAAAAAATAATTTTTAAAAATCCACGTAATTGATTTAATGAAAAAATAATTTTTAAAAAATCCACGTTATATGATTTAATGAAAAAATAATTTTTCTAAAACATCCACGTTAATGATTTAAGAAAAATAATTTTTAAAAATCCACGTTATTAAGTTAAATGAAAAAAATAATTTTAAAAAATCCACGTTAATTGATTTAATGAAAAAATAATTTTTAAAAAATCCCGTTAATTGATTAATGAAAAAAAATTTTTTTAACAATCACGTTGTTTGAATTAATGAAAAAAATAATTTTTAAAAAATCCACGTTTGACTGATTTAATGAAAAAATTTTTAAAAAATCCACGTTGACTGATTTAATGAAAAAATAATTTTAAAAACCCACGCTACCAGATTTATTCGAAAAATAATTTTTAAAAATCCACGTTGTTTGAATTATTGAAAAATAATTTTAAAAAATCCACGTTGACTGATTTAATGAAAAAATAATTTTTAAAAAATCCATTTGTTGAATTATTTGAAAAAATAATTTTTAAAAATCCTCGTTGACTGATTTAATGAAAAAATAATTTTTAAAAAATCCACGTTGACTGATTTAATGAAAAAATAATTTTTAAAAAATCCACGTTAATTGATTTAATGAAAAAATAATTTTTAAAAAATCCACGTTGACTGATTTAATGAAAAAAATAATTTTTAAAAAATCCACGTTGTTTGAATTATTGAAAACATAATTTAAAAAAATTCACGCTGTTTAAATTATTGAAAAAATAATTTTAAAAAATCCACGCTGTTTAACTTATTGAAAAAGTAATTTTTAAAAAATCCACGTTGCCAGATTTAATGAAAAAATAATTTTTAAAAAATCCACGTTGCCAGATTTAATGAAAAAATAATTTTTAAAAAATCCACGTTGTTTGAATTATTGAAAAAATAATTTAAAAAAAATCCACGCTGCTTAAATTATTGAAAAAATAATTTTTAAAAAATCCACGGTGTTTAAATTATTGAAAAAATAATTTTTAAAAAATCCACGCTGTTTAACTCATTGAAAAAATAATTTTTTAAAAATCCACGTTGCCAGATTTAATGAAAAAATAATTTTTAAAAAATCCACGTTGCCAGATTTAATGAAAAAATAATTTTTAAAAAATCCACGTTGCCTGATTTAATAAAAAATAATTTTTAAAAAATCCACGTTGTTTGAATTATTGAAAAAATAATTTTTAAAAAATCCACGTTGTTTGAGTTATTTAAAAAAATATTTTAAAAATCCACGTTGTTTGAATTATTAGAAAAATATTTTTTTTTAAATCAATATTGATTTTTATATAAAAAATGAATTATTTTCTGCTACATAGTAATTAATTTTATGTTTTTTTCTTCTTATTTTCCAGAGATTACATTTGCCCATCCCTGATATCACGCTCGTGTATTTTTATGGTGAAGAGAGAAAGCAGGCCATTTGTCTATGAAGCCAGTGTGGGCAATTTGAGATAACTGAAAAATTAGGAAACAGGAGTTCATCACTTGATTCTCATTAGAAGAGAGAGTGTGAGAGAGATTTATAAAAAGAGCAATGATATTGAATGTAGAATGAGTGAAATTAACAAAATCTTATAAGAATTAGTTCTAATCCTCGTGGAAATTTTTGGTTTGCTGCGGAGTGAAAAGAAAAGGGAGAGAGAGAGAGAGAGCGCGAGGAGAGCTGGGAGATAACGTTCAAATGCCCAAGGGATTAAGAGCAGAATTGCCAAACAGAGAGTAGTTGAAAATATCACTCCAACCCACCCCCTCTTCGAAGGGAAACACGAAAAAAACACAACAACAAAACACTAACTTCCGGAAAATTTTTGCCCTACATACATATGTGCGGCAGGAAAACCCGCAAGGAAAAACAATAGCCAACCTTTAGTTGATGTTTGTCTTCCCATGTAAATTGTTGACGCCCGCGTATGAGGCCTTTCTAGGCAAACGAAATTCGAAAAAAGAAACAAAATTCTGTTCTAATGTCTCTAAAGACGTAATTTTTTAAGTCCTTTTGTTCTAACCCACAACAACGACAATAGATAAAGGACGTGTGGATTTTTTGTTGCTTTTGCCATGAGCGGCTCTATGCTGAACAATGGCAGCATTAACCGCAATATTAAAAGCTTCTCTGAACTCAACTCATTATCATCAGCATCTACGACAACAACAACAACAATAAAAGGAATATCCTTCGAGGCAGGACAACCATCAGTGGCACAATCATTCAAATTATCATCAGCTAGCTGTTACTGGAGTAATGTGTCAACAACCCTACCGCCAACACCGTTATCGACATCATCGTCATCGCCATCAGCATCAGCATCAGGAGAAACAATAACAATAGCCCGCAATTGTTATCCAGCTCCCAGCAACATCACCTCCCCACCACCAACAACAACAACAATAATAACAACAACATCACCGCCATCAGCACAGCAGTCATGCTGGAGTTGTTCCAAAACTGGATATGGAAATGGTATAGAAGGGCGCCAACGCCAACAACGCTTCAGGAGAATGTCTTCAACAATGCCCCCCTCCCCGTCGTCATCATCATCTTCAGCAATGTGGCTGTCAACGCGTTTTGACAAGTGGCAAATTGTTGTCTTATCAATAATTATTTTATTATGTTGCACAAGTGAGTATGGAAACGCATTCAAATCTACACACACACATACTTATTAAATAGAAATCACAGGCAACGGTCACTGTATTGGGATGGCAATACAAAAAAAATTAAAAATGGATTTTTTCCGTTTTTTTTAAATTTTCAATTTTTTAAAATAAATCTTGGGAATAAAAAATCCACGTCTTAAGATTCTTTGAAAAAATATTTTTTAAAAAATCCACGTCTTAAGATTCTTTGACAAAATATTTTTTAAAAAATCCACGTCTAATTATTCTTTGAAAAAATATTTTTTAAAAATCCACGTCTTATGATTCTTTGACAAAATATTTTTTAAAAAATCCACGTCTTATTATTCTTTGAAAAAATATTTTTTAAAAAATCCACGTCTTACTATTCTTTGAAAAAATATTTTTTAAAAAATCCACGTCTAATTATTCTTTGAAAAAATATTTTTTAAAAAATCCACGTCTTGTGAATTCTTTGAAAAAATATTTTTAAAAAATCCACGTCTTGTGAATTCTTTGAAAAAAGTATTTTTTAAAAAATCCACGTCTTGTGAATTCTTTGAAAAAATATTTTTTAAAAAAATCCACGTCTTGTGAATTCTTTGAAAAAATATTTTTTAAAAATCCACGTTTGTGAATTCTTTAAAAAAATATTTTTTTAAAAATCCACGTTTGTGAATTCTTTAAAAAAATATTTTTTTAAAAATCCACGTTTGTGAATTCTTTAAAAAAATATTTTTTTAAAAATCCACGTTTGTGAATTCTTTAAAAAAATATTTTTTTAAAAATCCACGTTTGTGAATTCTTTAAAAAAATATTTTTTTAAAAATCCACGTTTGTGAATTCTTTGAAAAAATATTTTTAAAAATCCACGTCTTGTGAATTCTTTGAAAAAATATTTTTTTAAAAAAATCCACGTCTTGTGGTTCTTTGAAAAAATATTTTTTGTGAATTCTTTGAATTCAGAATTTGTGAATTCTTTAAAAAAATATTTTTTTAAAAATCCACGTTTGTGAATTCTTTAAAAAAATATTTTTTTAAAAATCCACGTTTGTGAATTCTTTAAAAAAATATTTTTTTAAAAATCCACGTTTGTGAATTCTTTAAAAAAAATATTTTTTTAAAAATCCACGTCTTGTGGTTCTTTGAAAAAATATTTTTTGTGAATTCTTGAATTCAGAATTTGTGAATTCTTTAAAAAAATATTTTTTAAAAATCCACGTTTGTGAATTCTTTAAAAAAATATTTTTTTAAAAATCCACGTTTGTGAATTCTTTAAAAAAATATTTTTTAAAAATCCACGTTTGTGAATTCTTTAAAAAAAATATTTTTTTAAAAATCCACGTTTGTGAATTCTTTAAAAAAATATTTTTTAAAAATCCACGTTTGTGAATTCTTTAAAAAAATATTTTTTTAAAAATCCACGTTTGTGATTTCTTTAAAAAATATTTTTTTAAAAATCCACGTCTGTGGTTTCTTTAAAAAATATTTTTTTAAAAATCCACGTCTGTGGTTTCTTTAAAAAATATTTTTTTAAAAATCCACGTCTGTGAATTCTTTATAAAAATATTTTTTAAAAATCCACGTTTGTGAATTCTTTAAAAAAAATTTTTAAAAATCCACGTTTGTGAATTCTTTAAAAAAATTTTTTTAAAAATCCACGTTTGTGAATTCTTTAAAAAAATATTTTTTAAAAAATCCACGTCTAATTATTCTTTGAAAAAATATTTTTTAAAAAATCCACGTCTTGTGAATTCTTTGAAAAAATATTTTTTAAAAAATCCACGTCTTGTGAATTCTTTGAAAAAAGCATTTTTTAAAAAATCCACGTCTTGTGAATTCTTTGAAAAAATATTTTTTAAAAAAATCCACGTCTTGTGAATTCTTTGAAAAAATATTTTTTAAAAATCCACGTCTTGTGAATTCTTTGAAAAAATATTTTTTTAAAAAAATCCACGTCTTGTGGTTCTTTGAAAAAATATTTTTTTTAAAAAATCCACGTTTGTGAATTCTTTGAAAAAATATTTTTTAAAAAAATCCACGTCTTGTGAATTCTTTGAAAAAATATTTTTTAAAAAAATCCAGGTCTTGTAGTTCTTTGAAAAAAATATTTTTTAAAAAATCCAGGTCTTGTAGTTCTTTGAAAAAAATATTTTTTAAAAAAATCCACGTCTTGTGAATTCTTTGAAAAATATTTTTAAAAAATCCACGTCTTGTGAATTCTTTGAAAAAATATTTTTTAAAAAATCCACGTCTTGTGAATTCTTTGAAAAAATATTTTTTAAAAATCCACGTCTTGTGAATTCTTTGAAAAAATATTTTTTAAAAAATCCACGTCTTGTGAATTCTTTGAAAAAATATTTTTTAAAAAATCCACGTCTTGTGAATTCTTTGAAAAAATATTTTTAAAAAATCCACATCTTGTGAATTCTTTGAAAAAAATTTTTTTAGAAAGTCCACGTCTTATGGTTCTTTGAAAAAATATTTTTTTAAAAAATCTACGTTTCTTGTATCTTTGAAAACATATTTTTTAAAAAATCCACGTTTGTGAATTCTTTAAAAAAATATTTTTTAAAAATCCACGGTTGTGAATTATTTGAAAAAATATTTTTTTTTCAATAATCCATGTTTTTATAAATCCCCGTTTCATGTTTTTTTGGAAAATTATTTTTTTTAAATACTAATTGAAATAGTTCCAGGTTTTTATTCCCAAACCTTTTTTCCTCACCTATATCGTATCTCCCATTATTGTTCCTAATGGATGGCATTCAATTGTGGCGTCAGCTTTCGCAGCGCCTTTCATTATTCGGTGGCGTATTTTATCGCCTTCATTTTCATTAAATTTCTTCACAATTGATTACATTATTCTCATTTGATTGTATTGCCATTGTTGTTGTTGTAATTTCCCTAGAATTGTTTTGGAGACAATAACAACAACAACAATGGCATAGAAGACAAATCTTGAAATAATGATTTTTAATTAAATGGAATTTTGCTCTAATTGCGAAAGGACTTTATTGACAGCTGTCACTTGTAATGTGTTCCGAAGAATTATACAAAGAGGGTTAGGGGGAGGGCAAGGAGTTGTTGGGGGAAATTATTATTAAAATCGCCGCCAAAAGTGATTGATTTTGGACAATAATGGCACACACCCACCGCCTCCTCACACACTTCAGTTTCATGGACAGGACCTTAGCTGAGAGAGAAAGAGAGAGAGGGAGGACATAATTCTTCTTCACAAATGAACACAAGTGTCATTAAAACTTCTTTCCCGAATTCCAGGAATTTTAAGCCTAGAAAAAATCATAATTTTGTGGCCTTAAGACGATTTGAGAGGGATATGTCTTAAAGTGTGTGGGTGAGTGGGGCTTGGCCTTGGTATGATTAAAGGAAAATTTTGTCAATGTGTGGGTGGGTAGGAGGAATGCCATTAAAGTGACACGGTAGTTGAGTTGATAGGATTGAGTGAGGCATCACTTAATACAAGCACCCACACACACACTCATATTTTAAATAGTTTTGTCAAGGTGTTCAAATGCGATTTAATGTGAGGTTATGGCAGGATAATGGCATTAAGAAAAATATAATTTAATTAATAAATATAAGCTTACGTAATTAAAAGATTAAAGAGATTAAAGGCATTCCAAGGATTACAAAGACTTAATTAAGGCAAACTTTGTTGCCTGAATTAAAAAAAAAAAAAAAAAATTTTTCAAAGATTTAAATAAAGTGAATTTTTTTAAAAAATATTTTTTTAAAGAACCATTAGACGTGGATTTGTTAAAAAAATATTTTTTCAAAGAACCTTAAGACGTGGATTTTTTAAAAAATATTTTTTTCAAACAACCATACGACGTGGATTTTTTAAAAAAAATATTTTTTCAAACAACCATGAGACGAGGATTTTTTAAAAAATATTTTTTTTTCGAATCGCCACGAGACTTGGATTTTTTAAAAAATATTTTTTCAAAGAACTATAAGACGTGTTTTTTTTAAATATATTTTTTTAAACAACCATAAGACGTGGATTTTTTAAAAAAATATTTTTTTCAAACAACCATAAGACGTGGATTTTTTAAAAAAATATTGAAAAAATATTTTTTCAAACAACCACAAGGCGTGGATTTAAAAAAAATATTTTTTCAAACATCCATAAGACGTGGATTTTTTAAAAAATTGTTTTTTCAAACAACCATAAGACTTGGATTTTTTTAAAAATATTTTTTCAAACAACCATAAGGCGTGGATTTTTTGAAAAAATATTTTTTCAAACAACCATAAGACGTGGATTTTTTGAAAAAATATTTTTTCAAAGAACCATAAGACGTGGTTTGTTTTAAAAAATATTTTTTCAAAGAACCATAAGACGTGGATTTTTTAAAAAATATTTTTTCAAAGAACTTAAAGGCGTGGATTTTTTTAAAAAACATTTTTTCATAGATTTAAATTAGGTGGATTTTTTTAAAAAATATTTTTCAAATTACCATAAGTCGTGGATTTTTTTAAAAATATTTTTCAAATTACCATAAGGCGTGGATTTTTTTAAAAATATTTTTTCAAACAATCATAAGGCGCGGATTTTTTAAAAAATATTTTTTCAAGGACATGGATTTTTTAAGACGTGGATTTTTTAAAAAAAATATTTTCCCCTCGCCTTTGACTATTAAACAAGTTCTATAGATACGAATTGTCCCCCTTCCCCTTTTTATTTTAAACCAAAAAAGGAGAAAATATTGAATAACAAATTGTCTCTGTTCGAACTCCACCTAATTGATCTTTAGTCAACCTTTGACAATGAGTCTCTCCCCTTCCCCTTAAATTTACCTATTTTTTCATCATCCATCTTGAGAATGGCCCCAAGAGCTGACAAAGATTTATTGATTGGACCTCTCACACCCAAACTGCAATGCAATTTATGTTGTCGATTTTTTGTTTTGTTTCTCTCTCCCTTTTTTTGGAATTTTAAATAACCTGCAAGGATATTTATTTTTTGTTATCGCAACTCCAATACATTTTTTCGGAATATAATAGAGATATTAAATTACACTTTGCAAAAGAAAGCTTATAAAAGATTTATCTAAATTACTTCGTTTGTTTTGGGATTCCTTTTTCTACTTGGGGTACGAATAAAAGGGGTGAAAGAGGAAAAAATAATGGCAACTGCGGATGGGAGAATTAGATAGACAATCGTATTTGTGATGCAGAAATATAAAATAACCTAAAAATCTGTTGAAGAGTTTTTGACAATTTATACCTTTTTTACATGTTTTTGACATTTACGACATTGCGCTACATAACTCTATTTTTATATTAAAAGCATTATTTTTATCATTTATTATCAAATTAAATCCAAATGATTTAAAAATTTAACTTTGACTTTTTAACATTTTATACAGGTTTACGACATTTTTGACATTCACCACTTTGCACTATGTACCTTAGTTTTAAGAAAGACATCATAATTTTTACCTTTTCTGAGTAAAATAACTTAAAAGGTCCCAAAAAATCAACGTTTTTTACATATTATACAGGTTTGCGACATTTTTGACATTAACGAAATTGCACTATATACTTTTAGTTTAGACTAAACTTCGTAAATTTGTCGGTATCGAAGTAAAATAACTTAAAGGAAACAATAAATCGAATATTTTGACATATTATACAAGTTTGCGACATTTTTGACATGAACGAAATTACACCATATGCTGTGGTTTTTGACAAAAAACATTATTTTTACTATATCTTAGTAAAATAACTCAAAAGAGACCTACATTCAGTCTTTTTGACATTTTATACAGGTTTACGACATTTTTGACACTAACTAAATTACGCCATACGCTTAGGTTTTCAAAAATATATCATAGTTTTCATGATATCTTAAGAAAACGATACGAAAGAAACCATTAATTAGGCTTTTTGACATATTATACATGTTTGCGACATTTTTGACATTAACGAAATTGCACCATATGCTTTGGCTTTAAACTGGAGATCATAATTTTAACTATATTTTAGTTAATTAACTAAAACGAAACCATAAACCGGCCTTTTTGACATTTTATACCGATTTACGACATTTTTGACATTGACGGCATTACACCATATACTTTGGTTTTAGACAAGACATCACAGTTTTCAGTATATCTAAGTGTCATAACACAAATGGGACCAAAAATCGGTCTTTTTGACATTTTATACAGGTTTGCGACATTTTTGACATTAACGAAATTGCGCCAAATACTTTGGCTGTAAGTTGAAGATCACAATTTTAACTATATTTTAGTTAAATAACACATAAGAAACCATAAACCGACCTTTTCGACGTTTTATACAGGTTTGCGACATTTTTGACATTAACGAAATTGCACCATTTTTTGGTTTTGGGCCGGTTATCATCATTTTCAGTATATCTAAGTGAAATAACACATACGGAAACATTAAATGGCCTTTTTGACATTTTATACAGGTTTGCGACATTTTTGACATTAACGAAATTGCACCATATTTTTGGTTTTAGGCTGGTTATCGTCATTTTCACCATATCTGAGTAAAATAACACAAAAGGAACCATTAAACGACCTTTTTGACATTTTATACAGGTTTGCGACATTTTTGACATTAACATTTTTCGACAAAAATAGCTAATAATAACATCTATTGAAAGATTGACTACAAAGAAATAGAATTTGTTTTAAAACTAGGTATTTTTAATAGCAATGGAGGTTTTATACATTTTATACATAAATGGTACATTTGCTACATTTGCGACAATCACTCTTTTCAAGAGTTGTAAACCTTAAACTTTGCCATAAAATACAAAATCAATATTAATATACAAACTGTATTATTTTCATTCCAAACTAGTTTTATACATATTATACAAAAATTTTACATAAATCCTTTCGTGGTTGCGAGCCTGAACATATCGAAATATAATGTAACAAATGTAATTTCAACGAATTGCAACTATTTTCTGACATTTGATATGGTTTTATGCCTTTTGGAGGATTTATGCCTTACATTTTATACAGTTTTATACCTTTTCGACATATTAGTTTTTACACATTTTTGTGGTTGTAAACCTCGATCTACATGAACTTTGGCGATATATGTAACATTCTAGTAACTTATACTCATTTTGTGACATTTTATACGATTTTATACGTTTTTGACAATGTTAAAATTTCAGGGTAAATATATACTCTTAGTAGTTGTAAACCTCTATCTACATAAAATATCCCATGAAAATGTGGTGTCAATAATTTACACCGGCATTTTAGACGTTTTATACAGTTTAATACATTTTTGACAATTACGATTTTTATGTTATAAACTTTCTAAATGTATCAAAATTGAAAGAAACTCGGAAAAATTGAGATTTCGACGTTTTATACAGTTTTATACATTTTATACAAAAGTGTAACATGAACTTTTTTGTGGTTGTAAACCTCCAAGAACACAAAACAACGCAATGTCACGTAATTTCAGTAATTTACACCTGCATTTTAGACATTTTATACAGTTTTATACGTTTTTGACATTGTCAAATTTTTCATAATTTTACCTAAAAGCTCGCTAGATACGAAAGAAACTTCAAACATATAGGTTTTTACATTTTATACAGTTTTATACATTTTATACAAAAGAGTACATTGTACTTTTTAGTGGTTGTAAACCTCAATTTACTTGAAATAACCCTAGAAAACTTTGATTCCGTAATTTACACCCATATTTTGGGTATTTTATACAGTTTTATACATATTTGACATTTGCAATTTTCATGTTTTTAACTTGTAAAATGTATAAAAATTGAAAGAAACTCCGAAAATTGAGTTTTCGACATTTTATACGGTTTTATACATTTAATACAAAAGTGTAAAATGTAATTATTTTCTGGTTCTAAGCCTCTATATATATAAAATAAGTCAAGAAAACGCCGATTCAATAATTTACACCCATATTTTCACATTTTATACAGTTTTATACATTTTATACAAAAATGTGAAATGTACTTTTTTGTGGTTGTAAAGCTCTATCTACATGAAATGACCCAAGAAACCGTGGTTTCAATAATTTACACCGCGTTTTAGACATTTTACACAATTTTATACATTTTTGACATAGTCAATTTTTTGTTATTTTTACTTAAAAACTCACCAAATATGAAAGAAACATTTTACACAATTTTATACATTTTTGACATAGTCAATTTTTTGTTATTTTTACTTAAAAACTCACCAAATATGAAAGAAACTCCAAAAATATAGGTTTTTACATTTTATGCAATTTTATACATTTTATACAATTTTGTAAAATGTACTTTTTTGTGGTTGTAAACCTCTGTCTACATGAAAAGATCTAAGAAAACGTTGTTTCCGCAATTTACACCCATATTTTGGGTATTTTATACAGTTTTATACATATTTGACATTTGCAATTTTCATGTTTTTAACTTACAAAATATATCAAAAAGAAAACGAAAGCCCGAAAAATTGATCAAAAGCGAAGAAAACACAAAAAAATGATTTTTTTTCACATAATATGCAGTTTTATACATTTTATACAAAAATGTAAAATGTACTTTTTAGTGGTTGTAAACCTTAATCTACGTCAGATAACCCAAGAAAACGCAGATTCAATAATTTACACCCATATTTTCGGCATTTTATACAGTTTTATACGTTTTTGACATTGTCAAATTTTTGTTATTTTCACTAAAAAACTCATTAGATATGAAAACAACCCCAATAATATTGGTTTTTACATTTTATACAATTTTATACATTTTATACAAAGGTGTATGTTGTACTTTTTTGTGGTTGTAAACCTCAATTTACCTGAAATTGATTTGTAATTTTCACCCATATTTTTGACGTTTTATACAGTTTTATACATATTTCTTTCTTAATTATTTAAAATTGTTGACACTTGTATACAGTTTTATACAAAAATGTAAAATGTACTTTTTAGTGGTTGTAAACCTTAATCTACGTCATATAACGCAAGAAAACGTAATTTCAGTAACTTCCACCCATATTTTAGACATTTTATACAGTTTTATACGTTTTTGACATTGTCAAATTTTTGTTATTTTTACTTAAAAATTGACTAGATATGAAAGAAACCCCAAAAATTCTTATTTTTATGTTTTATACAATTTTATACATTTTATACAAAAGTGTACTAAGTACTTTTTTGTGGTTGTAAACCTCAATTTACCTGACATAACCCACGAAAACATGGTTTCCGTAATTTTCACCCTTGTTTTACACATTTTATACAGTTTTATACGTTTTTACATTTTCAAACATTTTCATTTTAAACCTAAAAATAATCATACATCCCATCCCTGTATGAGATAACATTAATTGCATATTTCACACCCTCTTTTGTTTATGTTTTTTGTGATGTTTTTGAAAAGGTGCAGGGGTGAGGATGGGATGAGGGTGGTTTTGCAATACCCTCCTGGAAATTTACGTCTGTTTATTGTTTTAATCCTTTTTATGCTACGATAAAGTGCACCGGATTTTTTTATGAATCTCCTTTTGTATGGAGAAGCTAAAGATATCTAAAAAATTGCTAACCAGATTTTTTTCCTCTTCTCTCCTTCTTATCTCTTACTTACCATTCTCCCTGGCCACAAACAATAACAACAACACCGATGACTGCTTGAAATCGAATGATGATTGAAATCAATGAATGATGTGCCTGCCTAAAATCGCTGCTTACCCAAAAAAGGTCACGTGTTGGCAATACGAAAGGGTCGCCTGATGACTCCAAGCACCTTTACCGCTCTGAGTGGAGATTTACATATACAGATACAATTCTCACCAGATGAATTCGTGAATAACACCTCGAAGGGAAATCGGAAGTCCCAGCAGGATGGAATGGCGACAACATCACGAACCACCACCACCACCTCCACGAACAAGGAGCCATCTCCGCCTGAAGTGGAGAATTTCATAACCAATACCCTGGTAATTAGTAAATATATTGATGAGGAAGATGATGGCGATGTGGCGGTCACGGATGCCACAACGCCCACGGTGAGGACCTCAGCCACACCCACCAGCAATGATTCTTTGGTTTTGCACCGGAAACGCAAAGAAATCGTACAAAATATACCCGTCTATCCGGATCCACGGCACAATGTCACCCAGGTGGCCGTGCCCTGCCAGACCTTCATGTGGGGTGGCCTCTATGAAATGCAGTTGGTATCGAATTTGAAAATCACCAATAAATCACCCGGCAATGCCAGTGGAGAAGACCCACCCACCATATCGCCAACAACCATCACAACGACCCTAATTCCCTCCACCGATGAAAGGCTACGCCAAACCCTGGATGTCCGATGGCCATCGGCCGAAATGATTGTCAGCCCAGTGCGTTTAACCACATATCCCGAGGGACCTGTCGAAGTCACTTTGCGCTTTCCCGAAGTCAACTGTGATAGTGCATGGAAACGTGAAGACCTGCCGGAATTTTGGCTCGAACTCATCTACTGTGGCAAGGAGCGTAACTGTTCCCAGCTAATGCCGCAGAATATCAGCAAGTCAAGTATTCTCTTTGCCGAACAGGTTCGAGGATTCCCGAAACAGAAATCCTTCAAACTCTCCTGTGACCTCTTTGGGCTGGCGGGGAACTATGCCGTGCAGCTAAGGCCCATGGTTCCAGCCCACCATCTACCCATTACCCGACGTTTTCTATCCGTCGATTGGAGTGAGAAATATGTTTTCAATGTCTATGCCAGGAGCATATTTCCCTGTGATCCCCACACCGGAATTGGGGTACTCTATGAATATCCCAGCTGTATTTTGGAGCAAGGAGATCGGGTAAGGGTCTATGCCAAGCTAAGGGCAGATGTGGCATCTCTAAAGCCACCCACCTCCCTTCACTACATTGCCGAGCAGAGGGTGGTAAAAAATCAATACTCGTTGTATTTCAACTGCGAGCTCTTCACGGAGAAATATGTGGAATATTGTTTTGTCTACGTCACGCAGGCCATATCGGGAGCCGTGGCGGATGTGCGCATGGACTGTGTGCCCACGCTGCCCGTGAAGGGTGAGTAATTACTATTTATAATTTTTATTTTTATACTCCTCCGAATTTCGTAATATACCCTCAAAGAGTAAAGAGTGCTATCATCAGGTCTCTTTGGTCCAAATCCATTTCAGGACATTTGAAGTCGATTTACGGTTGTCCGCCCATCTGCCGGTATGGCCGATTACTAAACACGATACCTCTCGAAATGAGTATCCGATTTGGTCCAAACTTGGTACATTGTAATATTATTGTCAAACTTATATCGAGTTCGGAGATGGGCAATATCGGTCCACTCCTTCTGGTACCTCCCCCACAAAAGGTCGAATTTTTCAAAAATTATATTTTCTGCACAGAACGAGAAGCAATAATCTGATTTTGCTCCAACTTTGCAAATCCTAATATTTGCGTGAGTGCTAGGTCAGATGCGAAAATGGACAAAATCGGTCCACTCTCTCAGGTACCTCCCCCACAAAAGGGTCAAAATTTGGAAAAATAAAAACTCTTATAAAGTCTGAAATAAACACCCGATTGTCTTCAAATTTCACAAATCTGAATATTTCTACCAACACAAAATTTTGATATGAAGAACGTATGGAACGGACCACTCCTTCTGGTACCTCCCCCACAAAGGGGTCAAAATTTTGAATAACCATGAAGCCCAAAAGAGGTTGAAGTGAGCATTCGATTCTTTTGAAACTCGGCACATTCCAATATTTTAATTAATACAAGATCTGGTGTGAAGATGGGATATATCGATCCACTCCTTGAGGTACCTCCCACACAAAAGGGTCAAATTTTGGAATAATTACAACTTTTATAAAATCTGAATTAAGCATCCGATTGTCTTCAAATTTCGCATATCTTAATATTTCTACCAACGCAAAATTTTGATATGAAGAGCGAATAGAACGGACCACTCTTTCTGGTACCTCCCCCACAAAGGGGTCAAAATTTTGAATAACCATGAAGCTCAAAAGAAGGTGAAGTGAGCATCCGATTCCTTTGAAATTCAGCGCATTCCAATATTTCTATTTAAGCAAGTTCTGGTGTGAAGATGGAATATATCGGCCGGGACCTTCAAGTACCTCCCCCACAAAGGGTCGAAATTTGGAATAATTATAACACCTATAAAATCTGCAATTAGCCTTCGATTGTCTTCAGATTTCACAAATCTTAATATTTCCACCAACACAAAATCTGCTATAAAGAATGGATGGAACGGACCACTCCTTCTGGTACCTCCCCCACAAAGGGGTCAAAATTTTGAATAACCATGAAGCTCAAAAAAAGGCGAAATTAGCATCCGATTCCTTTCAAACTCGGCACATTCCAATATTTCTATTTTTAAAAGTTCTGGTGTGAATATGGGATGTATCGATCCACTCCTTGAGGTACCTCCCCCACAAAGGGTCAAAATTTGGAATAATTACAACTTTTATAAAATCTGAATTAAGCCTCCGATTGTCTTTAAATTTCACAAATCGTAATATCTCTACCAACACAAAATCTGCAATGAAGAACGGATGAAATGGACCACTCCTTCTGGTACCTCCCCCACAAAGGGGTCAAAATTTTGAATAACCATGAAGCCCAAAAGAGGTTGAAGTGAGCATTCGATTCTTTTGAAACTCGGCATATTCCAATATTTTAATTAATACAAGATCTGGTGTGATGATGGGATATATCGATCCACTCCTTGAGGTACCTCCCCCACATAGGGTCAAAATTTGGAATAACTACAACTTTTATAAAATCTGAATTAAGCCTCCGATTGTCTTCAAATTTTGCAAATTTTAATATTTCTACCAACACAAAATTTTGATACGAAGAGCGAATAGAACGGACCACTCCTTCGGGTACCTCCCCCACAACGGGTCAGAATTTTGAAAAACCATGAAGCCCTGAAGAAGGTGAAGTGAGCATCCGATTCCTTTGAAATTCAATACATTCCAATATTTCTATTTAAGCAAGTTCTGGTGTGAATATGGGATATATCGATCCACTCCTTGAGGTACCTCCCCCACAAAGGGTTAAAATTTTGAATAACTTCGACTTATATAAAATATGAAATAAGTCTCCGATTGTCTTCAAATTTCGCAAATCTTAGTATTTCCACCAACACAAAATCTGCTACGAAGAATGGATGAAATGGACCACTCCTTCTCGTACCTCCCCCACAAAGGGGTCAAAATTTTGAATAACCATGAAGCTCAAAAAAAGGCAAAGTGAGCATCCGATTCCATTCAGACTTGGCAAATCTCAATACTTCCATCAACACAAGGTCTTTTTTAAAGATGGTAGAAATCGGACCATTCCTTCTGATACCTCCCCCACAAAGGGTTAAAATTTGGAATAACTAAAACGATCATAAAATCCGAAATAAGCATCAGGTTCACAAATCACAATATTTTTATCAACCCAAGGTCTGGTGTGAAGATGGGATATATTGATCCCCTCCTTCGGGTATCTCCCCCACAACGAATAAAAATTTTGAATAGCCATGAAGCTCCAAAAAAAGGCGAGTAGGCATCCGATCTCTTTGAAACTCGACACATTTCAATATTTCTATTTATACAAGTTCTGGTGTGGTGATGGGATATATCGGTCCACCGACTGAATATCGATAACGACTGAATTCAGTCTAGAAGCAAGTATATCAAATTTGGAGAAAATCGGTTCAGATATAGCTATAGCTCCCATATATTGTTTCATCCGATTTGTGGATTTTAAGTCCCTCACATGCGTAATATGCACTCCACAAGAATGATATTTGGTACCAGATAATTTGTGGAGCTCAAAAGTAAAAGAAACGAGATGGACCCATAGTTCCTTTTGATGATCTGCATAGAATCACTTTCTGAGTTGATTTATGCATGTCAGTCCGTCCGTCCGTCTGTTCATGTATTCGTGTGAACAAAATGCAGGTCGCATTTATTATCCGATTGAGATGAAATTTTCCAAACAACATTTGTTTGGCCCAAGGACGAACCCTATTGAAATTGGAGATAATCGGTAAAAATTTAGATATAGCTCCCACATATATAACTTCGTCCGATTTACCTTTTATTGTACACCAAACGTGTAATATCAGCCCGAATAGTATGGAATTTTGCACATACAACCAAATTAGGCCTGAAAATAAGTATGCCAATTTTGATCGAAATCGTTTCAGGTACAACTATAGCTCCCATGTATGTGCTGTTTATCCGATTTGTTATTTTCGTCCTCCGCAGCCGTAATATGCACTCTGCGACAACAATTTTTGGGGAAATATATCAAATACAGCTCAGAAATATCTTTGCCAAATTTTATCGAGATCGGTTCAGATTTGGCTATAGCTGCCATATGTAACTTCGTCCGATTTACCTTTTATTGTGCACCAAACGTCTAATATTTGCCCAAATGGATTGGAATTTGGCACATACGACCAAATTGAGTCTAGCAGCTAGTATGCCAAATTTGGTTCAGATCGGTTCAGATTTGGATATAGCTACCATATATATCCTCGTCCGATTTGCCTTTTGCTATGCACCAAACTTATAATATTAGGCCAAATGGGATGAAATTTGGCACATACGACCAAATTGAGTCTAGAAAAAAGTATGTCAAATTTGGTGAAAATCGGTTAAGATATAACTATAGCTCCCATATATATTGTTCTTCCGATTTGTTATATTTGTTACCCACAGCCGTAATATGCACTCCGTAACAACGATATTCAGGGAAATATATCAAATACAGCTCAGAAATATCTTTGCCAAATTTTATCGAGATCAGTTCCGATTTGGCTATAGCTGCCACATATGTAACTTCGTCCGATTTACCTTTTATTGTGCACCAAACTTATAATTTTAGGCCAAATGGGATGGAATTTGGCACATACGACCGAATTGAGTCTAGCAGCTAGTATGCCAAATTTGGTGAAGATCGGTTCAGATTTGGATATAGCTACCATACATATTGTTCATCCGATTTGTTATTTTCGTCCTCCGCAGCCGTAATATGCACTCTGCGACAACAATATTTGGGGAAATATATCAAATACAGCTCAGAAATATCTTTGCCAAATTTTATCGAGATCGGTCCGGATTTGGATATAGCTCCCACATATAACTTCGTCCGATTTACCTTTTATTGTGCACCAAAGGTCTAATATTTGCCCAAATGAGATGAAATTTGGTACATGCGACCGAATTGAGTCTAGAAGCTAGTGTGTCAAATTTGGTGAAGATCGGTTCAGATTTGGATATAGCTCCCATATAAAGTGTTCATCCGATTTGTTAGATTTGTTACCCACAGCCGTAATATGCACTCCGTAACAACGATATTCAGGGAAATATATTAAATACAGCTCAGAAAGACGTTTGCCAAATTTTATTGAGATCGGTCCAGATTTGGATATAGCTCCCACATATATAACTTCGTCCGATTTAGCTTTTATTGTGCACCAAATGTCTAATATTTGTCCAAATGGAATGGAATTTGGCACATACGACCAAATTGAGTCTAGCAGCTAGTATGCCAAAATTGATCGAAATCGGTTCAGATATAGCTATAGCTCCCATATATATGCTGTTCATCCGATTTGTTATTTTTGTCCTCCACAGCCGTAATATGCACTCCGTAACAACGATATTTAGGGAAATATATCAAATACAGCTCAGAAATATCTTTGCCAAATTTTATCGAGATCGGTTCAGATTTGGATATAGCTCCCATATATAAGTTCGTCCGATTTACCTTTTATTGTGCACCAAACGTCTAATATTTGTCCAAATGGAATGGAATTTGGCACATACGACCAAATTGAGTCTAGCAGCTAGTATGCCAAATTTGGTGAAGATCGGTTCAGATTTGGATATAGCTCCCATATATATACGGTTAATCCGATTTGTTATTTTTGTCCTCCGCAGCCGTAATATGAACTCTGTAACATCGATATTCAGGGAAATATATCAAATACAGCTGAGAAATACCTTTGCCAAATTTTATCGAGATCGGCCCAGATTTGGATATAGCTGTGCACCATATGGGCAATACAAGTCCGAATTTAGCAGATACAAATGCTTCGGCATATTTAGTTCTTTGAACTTTAAATTATAATTCTAATCATGGCGTGTATGATTGAACTCTCCCATAAAAACTTTTGATTGTTATGTGGAGCTCTACTAAATTAGCAAAGTGGTGTAGGGTATCATAAAGTCGGCCCCGCCCGACTTTAAGACTTTCTTTACTGTTTTTTTTTTTGATCATATTCAAAAATTCCGCAAATTTTTAAAATATATTTTCAATAAAAATTATTATTTTTTTTCCAAATGCTTTGCACATCCTCTCCTCTCATGAGCCATAAAACCATGTCATACAAATATTAAATTTCCCTCAGCGACTTAATGAGGTTAAAAGGGATATTCCATTTCAATTCCATAGAAGTTCAATTTGCCATTACATTTCGTGTTGAATAATTCAGCGCTCATTGAGATGTCAATTAAATAATGAGGGAGAGTTTTCACTTTCATCGGCGGCGGCGTCGGCGTCGGCGGTGGCGGCGTTTGTAAAAACCCATTTTTAATCACTTTCTCTGCCTACCTCACTCTCCATCTCACTCTCTCTCTCTCCCTCTCTCTTCTCTTTATGGCTGACTCCCATAATACCCATTCATTATGAAAATTATAATATTTTTGTTTTTTTTTTTTCATCAAATGAAAGTGTTCGGTCGGGCATGAGGGATATGCATACAGGGTGATATGAAAAAAAAACGGCAACAAAGTCAAAAGCCATAATTATGAAATTTTTTTCAAATTTTTTTTGAATGAAAAAAAAAGTCGGAAATAGCATCAAATTTTAAAGTAAATTGAGATTTGTTCGAATTGATTACCTTTGGCATGAATTATGGCCTTCAAAGGGACAATGAAACCGCTGTCACACCCTGCCCGAATGTTGCTCTGCGGTCCCATTTTGGTCCCATTCCCGGCCAAGCTCTTGCTTGAGGTCATCGACGTTTTGGTATTTGTTAGGGCCAACCTTGCTTTCCAAAATACTCCAGACACAATAGTCCAAAGGATTGGTATCCGGAGATTTTGCTGGCCATTGGGCGCTGGAAATGAAGCGAGGAACCTCATTTTATATCTCTTGAAATGTCCTTCAAACGTCCAATGAAATCGTCTCACGCTGCCCGAATGTTGCTCTGCCGTCCCATTTTGGCCCATTTCCGGCGAAGCGCTTACTTGAGGTGATCGACACTTTGGTTGGATTTTTAGTGCTAACCTTACTTTCCAAAAAAACTCCAGACTCCAATAGTCCAAGGGATTGGTATTCGGAGATTTTGCTGGCCATTGTGCGTTGGAAATGAAGCGAGGAACCTCATTTTGTAACCATTCTTGGGTGGCGCGTGCGCCTGAGTGCCATGGTGTTGAGTGCCCTGTTGAAATGTCCCAGATCTGCGGCCAAAATGTTGGCGTGCCCAAGGCTTTAATACACCCTCTAGAATATTTTTGCGATGATATTCGGCATTTATTCTGATGTCATCGGCAATTATGGCGGCCCATCATAACAGCCATCAGCATGGCCGGCCCTTGAGCTCTGGCGGCCAACCGAAGGTGCAAATTTTCAGCTGACCTGACCTCTTTGGGCAGGTAAACACAATCATTTTGTTTGTTTACATTGTTCGGCTGGACAACGAATGCCATGGTGTTGAGTGCCCTGTTGGAATGTCCCAGATCTGCGGCCAAAATGTTGGCGTGCCCAAGGCTTTAATACATCCTCCAGAATATTTTCGCCATAAAATATTCGGCATTTATTCTGATGTCGCCACGGTCGATTAATACAAGCTGAGAGCGAGCAACAGCGGCTGTTATGGCGTCCCATCATAACAGCCATCACCATGGCCCTGGAGCTTGAGTTCTGGTGGCCAACCGAAGTTGCACATTTTCAGGTGACCTGAAATGAAGCGAGGAACCTCATTTTGACAACCATTCTTGGGTGGCGGTGGCGTGCTGAGTGCCCTATTGGAGTATCCAAGGTCTGTGGCCAAAATGTTTGGGTGCCCAAGGCTTTAATACACCCTCCACAATATTTTCGCCATAAAATATTCGGCATTTATTCTAATGCCGCCACGGTCGATTAATACGAGCGGAGAGCGACCAACAGCGGCTGTTATGGCGATCCATCATAACAGCCATCACCATGGCCGGCGCTTTAGTTCTGGTGGTCAACCAAAGGTGCACATTTTCAGCTGACCTGAAATGAAGCGAGGCACCTCATTTTGTAACCATTCTTGGGTGGCGCGTGCTGAGTGCTGTATTGCTAAGTCCTGTTGGAATGTCCAAGGGCCAAAGCCAAAATGTTTGCTTTGCGTGCCCAAGGCTTTAATACCCCCTCCAGAATATTTTCGGCATTTATTCTAATGCCGCCACGGTCGATTAATACGAGCTGAGAGCGACCATCGGCTGTTATAGCTGCCCATCATAACAGCCATCACCATGGCCATGGAGCTTGAGTTCTAGTGGCCAACCGAAGATGCACATTTTCAGCTGACCTGACCTCTTTGGCAAGTAAAGACGATTATTTTGTTCGGCTGGACAACGAGAGCGATGGTGCTGAATGCCCTGTTGGAATGTCCAAGGTCTGCTGCCAAAAAGTTTGCTTTGCATGCCCAAGGCTTAAATACACCCTCCAGAATATTTTCACCATAAAATATTCGGCATTTTTTCTGATGCCGCCACCGTCGATTAATACAAGCTGAGAGCGAGCAATAGCGGCTGTTATGGCGGCCAATCATAACAGCCATCACCATGGCCATGGAGCTTGAGTTCTGGTGGCCAACCGAAGGTGCACATTTTCAGCTAACCTGAAATGAGGCGAGGAACCTCATTTTGTAACCATTCTTGGTTGGTGCGTGCTTAGAGCGATGGTGCTGAGTCCTGTTGGAATGTCCAAGGTCTGCGGCCAAAATGTTTGCATGCCCAAGGATTTAATACACCCTCCAGAATATTTTCGCCATAAAATATTCGGCATTTATTCTGATGCCGCCACGGTTGATTAATACGAGCGGAGAGTGAGCAACAGCGGCTGTTATGGCGGCCCATCATAACAGCCATCAGCATGGCCGGCGCTTGAGTTCTGGTGGCCAATCGAAGGTGCACATTTTCACCTGACCTGACCTCTTTGGAAAGTAAACACGATAAGTTTTGTTTGTTTACATTGTTCGACCGGACAACGAGTGCCATGGTGCTGAGTGCCCTATTGGAGTGTCCAAGGTCTGCGGCCAAAATGTTTGCATGCCCAAGGATTTAATACACCCTCCAGAATATTTTCGCCATAAAATATTCGGCATTTATTCTGATGCCGCCACGGTTGATTAATACGAGCGGAGAGCGAGCAACAACGGCTGTTATGGCGTCCCATCATAACATCCATCACCATGGCCGGCGCTTGAGTTCTGGTGGCCAACCGGTTCAGAAGGTGCACATTTTCAGCTTTGGGCAAGTAAACACGATCATTTTGTTTGTTTACATTGTTCGGCTGGACAGCGAATTTTTTCTCATCGGAGATCGGAGAAAACCATATTCGGCAGTTCACCCCTTTCGTCCAAGTGAAGCAACTCTTTAGCCCTCTTTTGTGGCTATTTTCTTTCCGATGCGGTGTAAGTTCTTCTAGTTTTTGAGGGTTCAATGGCTTTGCCCCACCCGTGCTCATTTTTCGATATTTACCGAATGCCGAATATTGCGAGATATGTTCAGCCCACGAGCCATTTTTGGCCACTGTGACGGGGGTTGCGATCAAGTCGCTTCGCTTCTTTAATTTTCCAAGCATTTCTGCTGATTTTGCTGTTTTTTTCCGTCCACTTCCTGGATCTGGGGCTACTCGACCACTATCACGGTATAGAGTGATGGGTCGATGGTCCGAGCCACAAAATATTTATTCACATTTAAATTCTGAAGTGCTCTAACGATAGCCACTTGTGGCCACCTCCAGGCCAAATATAAAGAAATCACACCATCCCAGGCTTGAATTCCGAACACGAATAATTTTTTTCCGGGAAAATTCTCACCAAAATGCTTTCGGAGGCTTGTAAACAATATATGCCATTTTTCGGCCAGTGCGATGCGGGTTTCGATCAAGTCGCTTCGCTTCTTTAATTTTCCAACCATTTCTGCTGATGTTGCTGTTTTCCTCCGTCCACTTCCTTGACGTCGGGCTACTCGGTAACGAGTGATGGGTCGATGGTACGAGCCACAAAATATTTCTTCACATTTAAATTCTGGAGTGCTCTAACGATAGCCACTTGTGGCCACCTCCAGCCAAATATAAAGAAATCACCCTATCACACGCTTGAATTCCGAACACGAATAATTTTTTTCCGGGAAAATTCTCACCAAAATACTTTCGGAGGCTTGTAAAGAATATAATGAACTGTCACTGGCAGAATTTTAGCAGCTGTCGGACGAGTGGCTTTGAAATGACGATAGCCACTTGTGGCCACCTCCAGCCAAATATCAAAGAAATCACCCTATCACACGCTTGAATTCCGAACACGAATAACTTTTGTTCCGGAAAATTCTCACCAAAATGCTTTCGGACCCTTGTAAAGAATATAATGAGCTGTCACTGGCAGAATTTTAACAGCTGTCGGACGAGTGGCTCAGAAATGACGATAGCCACTTGTGGCCAGCTCCAGCCAAATATAAAGAAATCACCCTATCACGCTTGAATTCCGAACACGAATAACTCTTGTTCTGGAAAATTCTCACCAAAAATTTTTGGAGGGCTGGTAAACAACATAATGAGCTATCACTGGCTGAATTTTAACAGCTGTCGGACGGGTGGCTTAAAATTGACAGGAGTCTAAAGTTTGTGGCAGTTTTTCCTTCTCACCCTGTATATGCATATAAGTGTGTGTGTATATGTGTGGTGTCACATAATCTGGTTGTTCCGAACATATCCTTCTGTTGTCGTTTCTTGTTATCCCTTCGAAAAACTGTTTGCTTTGCTTGCCTTAACATCATTTGCCGGGATCTCTTCTCTTCTCTCCTTCGATGGCTGGCTGACTGACTGACATTATTGTCATTTCTCGGTGTGTCATCAGTCATTTGTCGTCATTATGTCGCTGATGTTTCTTCTTCTCCTGATGTTGTTTTCTGCTGAGCCTGTCCCATTGCAAGGAGGACAAGAAAAAGAAGACCGATTATCCGCTTTATTTCATGTCGTTTTAGCCTTTCAGCCATTGTTACAGCATCGCACATTGACATGAACTCAATGCACTTAAACAAACACACACGCACACACACACACACATGCCGGTCCACAGGGAACGCCAGGACTCCAATACCACCCTAATACCACAATATGAGCCATATTTGAGCATTGGTGTTAATGTAATTGTCTGATATCCTCTGTCTTCCAAAAACCCCTTTCCTTACCCTCCACCTCCACTCCTTGAACCCCCTGACTCTCCATCTTTTTTTTTTTTTTCTGAACAACAAAGCTTTTATGGTGTCTCCTGTCTTCCTTCGGGTTTGTTGACAGACTTGATGGCTCAGTGACTTATTTGGGAGAAACGGAGAGATGAGAAAGGGGGGACAGGGAGGACTTTTTGTATTCAATGACATGCTTGAATTGCATGGCTGCTGCTGCTGCTGGCCCGAGATGCAACAATGGCAAATGGAGTGCAGAGTGTGTGTGCCTGTGTGGCTTTCCATATTTTAATGCGCTTAAACAATACCGGATGTATGTTAGGCCCCATTGTGTTAACGTTCATCCAGCATCCAGCACTCATCCGCTCTCTCTTTAAAATCTTGGTTGGGGGGGGGGGGGGTATTGAATTTAATTCCTTATAGACCATTACACATGTATTGGATGTGTAATTCGAACAAGAAAAACCAGTAAAGAAACTCCTGCAGCACAATTAATTTGAAATCGGAAAAAGATATATACATGGGAGCTATAGCTATATCTGAACCGATCTTCACCAAATTTGGCATACGAGCTTCTAGACTTAATTCGGTCGTAAGTGCCAAATTCCATCCCATTTGGACAAATATTAGACCTTTGGTGCAGAATAAATCGTAAATCGGACGAAGTTATATATGTGGTAGGTATATTCAAATCTGGACCGATCTCGATAAAATTTAGCAAAGGTATTTCTGAGCTGCATTTAATATATTTCCCCAAATATTGTTGTTACGGAGTGCATATTACGGCTGCGGAGGACAAAAATAACAAATCGGATGAACCGCATATATATGGTAGCTATATCCAAATCTGAACCGATCTTCACCAAATTTGGCATACTAGCTGCTAGACTCAATTTGGTCGTATGTGCCAAATTCCATACCATTTGGACAAATATTAGACATTTGGTGCACAATCAAATATAAATCGGACGAAGTTATATATGTGGGAGCTATATCCAAATCTGAACCGATTTCGATAAAATTTGGCAAAGATATTTCTGAGCTGCATTTGATATATTTCCCCGAATATCGATGTTACGGAGTGCATATTACGGCTGCGGAGGACAAAAATAACAAATCGGATGAACAATATATATATATGGGAGCTATAGCTATATCTGAACCGATCTTCATCAAATTTGGCATACTAGCTTCTAGATTCAATTCGATCGCAAGTGCCAAATTCCATCCCATTTGGACAAATATTAGACCTTTGGTACAGAATAAAAGGTAAATCGGACGAAGTTATATATGTGCGAGCTATATCCAAATCTGAACCGATTTCGATAAAATTTGGCATACTAGCTCCTAGACTCAATTCGGTCGTAAGTGCCAAATTTCATCCCATTTGGGCGAATATTAGACGTTTGGTGCACAATCAGATTTAAATCGGACGAAGTTATATATGTGGGAGCTATAGCTATATCTAAACCGATCTTCACCAAATTTGGCATACTTGCTTCTAGACTCAATTCGGTCGTATGTGCCAAATTTCATCCGATTTGGACAAATATTAGACATTTGGTGCACAAAAAAACACAAATCGGACGAAGTTATACATGGGAGCTATAGCGAAATCGGAACCGATCTCGATAAAATTTGGCAAAGATATTTCTGAGCTGTATTAGATATATTTCCCTGAATATCGTTGTTACGGAGTGCATATTACGGCTGCGGAGGACAAACATAACAAATCGGATGAACCGTATATATATGGGAGCTATATCCAAATCTGAACCGATCTTCACCAAATTTCGCATACTAGCTTCTAGACACAATTGGGTCGTATGTGCCAAATTCCATCCCATTTGGACAAATATAAGACGTTTGGGGCCCAATAAAAGGCAAATCGGACGAAGTCATATATGGGAGCTATATCTAAATTTTTACCGATTATCTCCAATTTCAATGGGGTTCGTCCTTGGGCCAAACAAATGTTGTTTGGAAAATTTAATCTCAATCGGATAATAAATGTGACCTGTATTTTGTTCACAGGAATACATGGACAGACGGACGGACATGCATAAATCGACTCAGAATGTGATTCTATGGAGATCCTCAAAAGTCACTATGGGTCTATCTCGTTTCCTTTTGCCTGTTACAAACAAATGCACAAAGACATAATACCCGGACCACCTTGTGGATCAAGAGTGACCCTCGCCCAAAATTTCAAGATTCTTGCTTAAGCCGGTTCGTCAGGGCGATAATGAATTTCGAAAAAAAAGATCTCCCTTTAACTCTTTTTTATATTTTTTTCCGACATAATTTCCCGTCCCGATACTGTTCTGTATCGTATTATAGAAAATTCATAGATACGGCCTTCTGAACCCCACAATTCCCATTTGGCGTAATGTGGTATTCTTTGTGGGTGTGGGTGTGTTTGTGCTTTGACTATCTGATACCAATCCGATTTAACCCAAATATAACAATTGCAATGTACCATCCCCCTCCCTCCTTCCACTTCTTTCTTCAACTGATATCTCATTGTTCTATTGTTCCCAACACGCTAAAAGATTGATCTGCAGAGCAAATAATAAAATGAGGAAATCTTGGTATTTATCAGCTGGGAAAAGGGTTCCGGGTTAATAGAAAAAAAACACACACACACACACAAAACTTTGTCCTTTCAGTTTTAAATGTGGCAACTTTTTATTTTTATTTTTGTTTTTTTTTTTTTTTATTTGCCTTTCAAAGCTATTTTAAGTAGTGACAATGCCTGCCTGCCTGTCTCTGGAAATAGGTCAGCCGTGCAATTCTTGAAACAGAAATTTTTTCAGCTCCGCTATTCAGCATTGCATAGATAGCTATCAGCCGTAGTGGTATCGTCATCAGCATCTTTGTCATCATCGTCATCGCATCATCTCCACTTAACACTAAAAATATTTTTCTTCGTTCGCTTCTGACTTTTGATTTTTTTTTTCGCTTTTTTTTTCTTTGCAGAATCTGATACCGGAGGCTGGGGACCATGGAGCGAATGGACGCCCTGCTCGACAAATTGTCTGGGTGGCACCCGGAATCGCTATCGTTTTTGTGATTCACCACCGCCGCGTTATGGCGCGAAATTTTGCGAGGTATGTATGGAAGTATGAAAATACTAAAGGTGTATGTATGTGTGTCGGTATATGATTTTAAGGATCCCTAACAAGGAATGATTACTTACTGAAAAGACTAGGACATATTCACTGACTGACTGCCATGCCATGACTAAGGTGAACCTGAAGAGACACTTAAGAAATGGCAGGTAAAATGCCATAAAACTTAAGAAATATTTTTTGTTTGGAGATATATGGTTCGTGGGGGCCTCAAAAAATTTTTGCAGAATTTTCGCTTCCAATATAATTTGGAATAATGAAAATTCAGAGGGAAAATAAATTTTAAAAAATAAAAAAAAATTAAAAAAATATTTTTTGATCCAAAATTTCATTTTATTTTTTTATTTTGAGACCATTAAAAAAATAAAAAAATAATAATAAAAATATATATTTTCATCCAATTTTTTTTAATTTTGAGACCATATTGCGTTTTTTTTATCGTGAGGGGTCAAAAATTTTTTGCAGAATTTCTCTTTCCATTAATATCTGAAATAGTAAAAAAAAAAATAAATTTAAAAAATTAAAAAAAAAAATATTTTTTGATCCAAAAATTCATTTTTTTTTTAATTTTGAGACCATTCCAAAAAATTAAAAAAAAAATTAAAAAATATATATTTTATGATCAATTTTTTTTAATTTTGAGACCATATTGCGTCTTTCCAATATAATCTGGAATAATGAATATTCAGACGGAAAATAAATTTAAAAAAAATAAAAAGAATTTAAAAAAAAATATTTTTTAATCCAAAATTTATTTATTTTTTTAATTTTGAGACAATTAAAAAAATAATAAAAAATAATAAAAATATATATTTTCATCCAATTTTTTTTAATTTTGAGACAATATTGCGTGTTTTTAACGTGAGGGGTTCTTAACTTTTTTGCAGAATTTTCGCTTACAATATAATCTGGAATAATGAAAATTCATAGGGAAAATAAATTTAAAAAAATAAAAAAAAATATTTTTTAATTCAAAATTTCATTTTATTTTTTAATTTTGACACCATTTAAAGAAATAAAATAAAAAACATTAAAAAGTATATATTTTTTAATTCAATTTTTTTAAATTTTGCGACTATTAAAAAAATAACAAAAATTAAAAAAAAAATATTGCTTTGATCCAATTTTTTTTTTAATTTTAAGACTCTTAACTTTTTTGCAGAATTTTCGCTTCCAATATAATTTAGAAAAATTAAAATTCAGAGGGAAAATAAAATTTAAAAAATAAAAGAAACATTTTTAATCCAAAATTTCATTTTTTTTTAATTTTGAGATCATTAAAAAAAATAAATAAAAATTTAAAAAATATATATATTTTTTGATCCCATTTTTTTTTAATTTTGAGACCATATTGCGTTTTTTTTTATCGTGAGGGGCTCAAAACTTTTTTGCAGAATTTTCGCTTCCAATATAATTTGGAATAATAAAAAATTCAAAGAAAAAATAAAATTAAAAAAATGTTTTCTTGATATAATTTATTTTTAATTTTGAGTCCATTTAAAAAAAATTAAAAAATATATATATTTAGATCCATTTTTTTAATTTTGAGATCATATTGCGTTTTTTTATCGTTATATAATTTGGAATAATGAAAATTCATATGAAAAATAAATATAAAAAACTAAAAAAAAAATAAATAAAATATTTTTTGATTCAAAATTTTATTTTATTTTTTTTTAATTTTGAGACCATATTGCGTGTTTTTATCGTGAGGGGTTTTTAACTTTTTTGCAGAATTTTCGCTTCCAATATAATCTGGATAAATGCAAATTCATAGGAAAAATAAATTAAAAAAAATAACAAAAAAATTAAAAAAAAATTGAATCCAAAATTTCATTTTATTTTTTTATTTTGAGACCACTTAAAAAAATATAAAAAAATTAGAAAAAAAAAATATATTTTGAGCCAATTCTTTTTTAATTTTGAGACCATATTGCGTTCTTTTATCGTGAGGGGCTCAACACTTTTTTTGCAGAATTTTCGCTTCTAATATAATCTGGAATAATGAAAATTCTTAGGAAAAATAAATTTAAAAAAAATTAAAACAAATATTTCTTGATCTAAAATTTCATTTTATATTTTAATCTAACCTTTTTTGCAGAATTTTCGCTTCCAATATAATTTGGAAAAATGAAAGTTCTTGTGAAAAATAATTTAAAAAAAATAAAAATAAATTAAAAATATATTGTTTAATCCAAAATTTCATTTTTTTTAATTTTGAGACCATATTGCGTTTTTTTTATCGTGAGGGGCTCAAAACTTTTTTGCAGAATAATGAACATTCAGAGGGAAAATAAAATTTAAAAAAGTAAAAAAAAAAATTTTTTTTAAATATTGTTGGATCCATAATTTCATTTTATTTTTTTATTTTGAAACTATTTTAAAAAAATAAAAAAGAAAATTAAAAAATATATATTTTGATCAATTATTTTTTATTAATTTTGACACCATTGCGTTTTTTTATCGTGAGGGGCTCAAAATTTTTTTTGTAGAATTTTCGCTTCCAATTTAATTTGGAATAAGGAAAATTCATAGGAAAAATAAATTAAAAAAAATATTTTTGGATCTACGATTTTATTTTATTTTTTAAATTTTGAGACCATTAAAAAAAATAAAAATATATATATTTTTGTCCAATTTTTTTTTTAATTTTGAGACCATATTGTGTTTTCTTTTATCGTGAAGGGCTCAAAACTTTTTTGCTGAATTTTCGCTTCCAATATAATCTGGAATAATGAAAATTCATAGGAAAAATAAAATTAAAAAAAAAAAAATAAATAAAAATATTTAAAAAAATATATTTTTAATCCAAAATTTCATTTTATTTTTTTACCATTTAAAAAAAAAAAATAAAAAAATATATTTTTCATCCAATTTGTTTTTAATTTTGAGACCATATTGCGTTTTTTTTTATCGTGAGGGGCTCTTAACTTTTTTGCAGAATTTTTGCTTCCAATATAATTTGGAATAATAAAAAATTCAGAGACAAAATAAAATTAAAAAAAAAAAATATTTTTTGATCCAACATTTTATTTTTTAATTTTGAGACCATTTAAAAAATAAAAAAAAATTAAAAAATATATATATTTTGATCCTTTTTTTTAATTTTGAGACCATATTGCGTTTTTTTTTTATCGAGAGGGGCTCAAAAATTTTTTGCAGAATTTTCGCTTTCAATATAATCTGGAATAATGAAAATTCATAGGAAAAATAAATTTAAAAAAATTAAAAAAAAAATATTTTTTAATCCAAAATTTAATTTTTTAATTTTGAGACCATTTAAAAAAAATAAAAAAGAAATTTAAAAAATTTATATTATTTTATCCATTTTTTTTTAAATTTTGAGACCATATTGCGTTTTTCTATCGTGAGGGGCTCATAACTTTTTTGCAGAATTTTTCTTTCCATTAATATCTGAAATAGTGAAAAAAAAAATAAATTTAAAAAATTAAAAAAAAAAAATATTTTTTGATCCAAAAATTTATTTTTTTTTACTTTTAAGACCATTAAAAAAATAAAAAAAAAAATAGGAAAAATATATATTTTTGATACATTTTTTTTTTAATTTTGAGAACATATTGCGTTTTTTTCGCTTCCAATAAAATCTGGAATAATGAATATTCAGACGGAAAATAAATTTAAAAAAATAAAAAGAATTTAAAAACAAAAAATTTTGATCCAAAATTTAATTTTATTTTTTTAAATGGTCTCAAACATTTAAAAAAATTAAAAAAAATATATTTTATGATCTATTTTTTTTTTTTTTTAATTTTGAGACCATATTCCTTTTTTTTATCGTGAGGGGCTCTTAACTTTTTTGCAGAATTTTCGCTTCCAAAAAAATCTGGAACAATGAATATTTAGAGGGAAAATAAAATTTAAAAATATAAAAAAAAATTTTTTTTGGATCCAAAATTTCATTTTATTTTTTAATTTTGAGACCATTAAAAAAAATTAAAAAAAAAATTAAAAAATATATATTATTTGATTTAAAAAACATAAAAAAAAAATTAAATATATATTTTTAATCCATTTTTTTTAACTTTGAGACCATTTTGCGTTTTTTTTTATCGTGAGGGGCTCTTAACTTTTTTGCAGAATTTTCGCTTCCAATATAATCTGGAATAATGAAAATTCATAGGAAAAATAAATTAAAAAAAAATATAAAAAAATATTTTTTAATCCAAAATTTCATTTTATTTTTTAATTTTGAAACCATTTAAAAAAATAAAAAAAATTAAAAAACATATATATTTTCATCCATTTTTTTTAATTTTGAGACCATATTGCGTTTTCTTTTATCGTGAGGGCCTCAAAACTTTTTTGCTGAATTTTCGCTTCCAATATCATCTGGAATAACGAAAATTCATAGGAAAAATAAATTCAAATTACATTTATTTCATTTCATTTTTTAATTTCAAGACCATTTAAAAAAATAAAAAATATATATTTTTATGATCCAATTTTTTTAAATTTTGAGACCATATTGCGTTTTTTTATTGTTTATTATTTTTTTCTTAAAAATTATGTTTTTTTTTCAATTTTTTTTTTAATTTTAAGGCCATGGTGCGTATACGCGTTGACATTAATTATTCGCACCAAAGGACAATTTGTACCAAATGGTGGAGGGTATTCAAAGTTCGGCCCGGTCGAACTTAGAGCTTTTTTACTTGTCTTTAATATTATTTTTAAAAAATCTAAAACTTTCCCACTTAACTCATTTTCCATTCCACCTCCTCCCCCCTTCCACCTCCACCATTTAAACACTGCATAATTGTAGATTGCTATACAGTCATTAGTTTCCAAACTGATAGTTTTACTCCAACCTGCATTCATTCATATCGCGTATCTCTCTTCCATCTTCTCCCCCCCAGACCGCATCCCCCCAATCATTTCAGCCACGCATTTTTTCGACAATAAATGTGACAATATTTTCTTTGGCATTTCCATATTTCATATTCGTCTACCTTTCCCGCTTCGTCTTAATGGCAATTTTGTAAATGGAAAAACTTTTAAGAGCAATTCTCACAGCAAACCAAACGAAAAAGAAAAAACTATTTCGAAGCCACAACCCACCAGGTATGAAGTGAGAAAACCAATTCGCTGCAAGTGAATGTTGCACCAAGATTATGAAATGGGTCCCCGGGGGGAAGAGGAGTCATACAGTTACAACGAAATCAGAAGCGTGGGAATTTGGGGATAATGAAAATGATGTGTTTTTTGGGACAACATTTGATATTTTTTTTTGGATTGAGATCATAGAACGTATGAGTGTTGACGTAACCTATACGCCATAAGGGGCAACACTGGAAGAAATAAATTTAATTGAAAATATTTTTACAAAAAAAAAAATATTTTTCCGGTAGCCCCCTGGAAATATTTTCAATATTCCTGTTCTTCAATGAAACCCTTTGAATATTCATAAAATATATGCAAGCCTCACTAGGCGTCTAAAAAAATTTTTAAGGGCCATACAAATATTCTTGAAACCTCTAAAATCCTTACTAGACCTTTTGAAATACCCTTAACAAAAATTGAGATCTTTGTAGAGCATTAGAAATTTATTTTAAAAAATCCATGGCATTTTTAAAATCTAAAATTAATTTTAAAAAATTCAAGACCATTTCCAATCCCTTAAAAATATTTTTAAAAAGTCTGCAAGCCTCGGTAAGACTCTGTAAATATTTTTAAATATTTTTAAATTAATTTTTTAATATTTTTAAAAGAGAACCCACGAGGCTTTCTAAAAATACAAATATTATTAAAAAAATCTCCGAGCTTTTTATGGCTTTAAAAATTAATTTAAAAATTTCATGAGCCTTTTAAACTTCTAAAATTTTTTTCTAAAAAATCCTCTAGCTTTTTTGATCTTCTTAACATTATATTAAAAAATTACAAGCAGTTTTAAACCTGAAAGAAATCAAAGAGTATTTTTTAACCTCTAAAAATGTTTCTAAAAACTTCACCAGACTTTTCAGGATTTTCAGGAAATGAATTAAAACTATCCGCCATCATTTTTATGGCTATAAAAATTATTTTAAAAATCCACAAACTTTTTTTAAGCCTTTAAAAATTATTTTAAAAAATCGGCCATCATTTTTATGGCTATAAAAATTATTAAAAAAAATCCATAAGCTTTTCTAAGCCCCTAAAAATTATTTTAAAAAAATCGACGCCTCCTAAGCCCCAAAAAATTATTTAAAAAAACTGCGACATTTTTAAGCTTCTTAAAATTATTTTAAAAAATCGAACAGTTTTGTGCCTCTAAAATGTATTTTAGAAAAATTCGCCTATAAAAATTATTTTTAAAAATCTGCAAGCCTTACTAAGCCTTAAGCATACTCTTAAAAAATCCCAAAGATTTACAGCTTTCTTTAAAATTCACTAGCCTTCGTTGGCCTACATAAATTTTTTCTCAAAAATCAATAAGCCTTCCTACAATTTTATAATATATTACAGAGCTAGTAATACATTACTGAGTCAGTAATATATTTCTTAAAAAATCCACGAGCCCCCAGAAAATATTCTAAAAACTATCCATGATTCTTTGAAAATCCACAAGTCTCTTACCCCTGAATGCGCTAAACACGCTGTTTACAAATCCAGGAGCACTTCAAAAATTTTCTTAAAAATTCACAAATCATTAAAAAATCTAAGAGCCACTAAAAATATTTTTAAAAAATCCAGGAGCCTCTAAAAATGTTCTTTAGAAATCCACAGGTCCCCATAAAATCCAGGACTCTCTAAAAATATTCTTTGAAAATCCGTGAGCTTTCTAAAAATCCAACATCGTCACAGATGCCTGCTAAAAGTATTCTTCTAATTCCTATAAATATTCTTAAAAGTCTAGGAGCTTTTCAAAGGTATCCCATCTAAAAATATGTTAGCTTCTAAAAAATCTTTATTTTTTATTTATTTATTTTTATTTTGAAATCCGGGTACTTCTGAAAGGCTTTCCAAAAATATTCTTTAAAATAAACGAACTTCTAGAGACTTCATAATATTAATGATAAATATTCAAGAAGGTTCTGGAATGCCTTCTACAAATATTCCTAAAAAAATACAAAAGCTGTTTAAAGGCTTCCAAAAATGTCCAGGAGCTTCGCAGATGCTCAGAAGCCTCCTAAAAGTACTCTTCAAAAAATGAGGGCATCTGAAATGCGTATTACGTCTTTAGAAAAATATTCTAAATCATTGTTAAGCCTTTAAAATACCACTTTAACGTTTTATTTAAATTCCAGGAGCTTCTGAAAGTTCCCTTAAAATTTTCTTGAATGTCAGTAGCTTTTCGTAGTCTCCTAAAACATTATTTCTTAATTTCAAGAGGTTTTCCGATGTCTCCTAAAAGTATTAATATTATAAAAAATATAGAAAAAAATCTGAAAATTGCACAAACTTATCAAAAGCCCTAAATATATATTTTTAATAAAAATAACCTTAAGATTCTGTAGTTTCTAAAATGCAGCTAAAAATTTTATTAAAAATTCTGGAACCTCTGCAAGGTCTCCAAAAATGTTCTTAAAAATCAAGGAAGCTTAGGAAATTCCTCCTCGAAATATGCCTTAATTCAGGAGCTTCTGAAGAGAAACTCCGCCTTTAAGTAGACATTCCAAACCTTTAATTTCATAACATTTAATTTGGAAAGAGTGTTCCAAAAATCTTTTTTGAATTGAGCCTTTATCCCCTTAACCACACTCCTGATTCCGAAATGCTTTCCAATTATAAATCTTGGAACCTTTGTAACAGCTCCCAATAGTTTTTTAAGAATCCATCGGCTAATGAGAGACACCAAAAATATTGTTATTGAATTGAATTGAATTATTATTTTATTTTTTTATTTATTAGTTTTAATTTTAATTTTTTTTTTACAAAAAAATATTGACTTCCCAAAAATATTTTAAGAATATCCTCAAAATTGTAGGAACTTATCAGTAGACCCCTGAATATATTTTTAAAAATTTGAAAGCTTCTGAAAAACCTTCAAAAAATATCATAAAAATCTTGATATTTATAAAAGGTAGTCAAAAAATATTAAAAAAAACTGAAGATTATGTAAGCCGTCATAAAAATCTATGGCACTGCAGAAATGCCTCAGGAACTTCTGAAGAGGAAAGCCGCGTAAAAGTAAGCATTTCAAACCTTTCAAAAAATTTAATTTTGGAAAGAATATTCTCAAAAACTTTTTTTGAGCTGAGCCTTTTATCCTTTTTTTATGAATCCAACGGCTGATGAGAGACACCTAACATATTAATTTAAATACAGGAGCCTTTGAGCAATTTCTTAAAAGTATGCTTTAAATTTTCCAATCTTTCAAAATAGTTTCAAAAAATAATTAACGTCCTAAACAGTATTTAAAAAAATACCCTCAAAATTGTAAGAACCTGAAAATATTTTTAAAAATGGGAGACCTTCTGGAACACCTTGAAAAAAAATTTTCATAAAATAGAGATTCATAAGTATCTGGTAGCCTAAAAATATTCAAAATAATTTGAAGATTTTGTAATTTCTGAAAAAAAAAATCTTGAAAATCTAAAATCATAAAAAAATGAATATCTAGAGGTCTTCTGAAATACCTTCTTGAAATATGTTTAAAATTCATGATCTTCTGGGGGAAGTCGCCCGAAAGTAGTTACTTCAGACGTTTCAAAAAATTTAATTTGGATAAATATTCCCAAAACCTTTTTTGAATTGAGTCTTTTTCAAAATTCTTTTCAATTATAAATCTCGGAATCTTTGTAAGAGTTCCTAATAGTTTTTTTTTAAATCCGACGGCTACTGAGAGACACTTAACATATTTTTTTAAATATAGGAACCTTTGATAAACATCCTTAAAGTATGCTTTAAAATTTCCAATCTCTCAATTTTTTTCCACAAAATAATTAACCACCCAAAAAATATTAAAAAATACCCTCAAAATTATGGGAACTTACCTGTAGACCCTGAATATATTTTTAAAAATTTGAGAGCTTCTGAAAAGCCCTCCAAAAATATCCTTAAAAATCCAGGTGCTTCTAAAAGGCAGATTTAGTACTCTTAAAAAATCCCGAAAATTTTGTCAGGCCTCATAATAATATTCTTGAAAATCTAGAACACTTCTAATGTTCCGAAGTATTGTTAAAATTCTAGAGCCTTTGAGAAAGTCGCTTAAAAGTATGCACTTAAATTTTCAGTTTGAAGTGGGAAAATATTCCCAAAACAAAAATCCTAAAAGTATGCTTTATTCTTTGATTTTTCTCGAGAAAACTTTTTAACTCAAAAAAGTTAATAAAAATACAGCCTTCAAGTACAGGTACTTATTGGTAGCCTATAAATATAATTTTTCAGATATAAAATAGCTTAGAAAACTATCCTTAAAAATCCAGAAGCTTCTAAAAGCCAACCCAAAATATTATTATAACTTATGGAACCTCTGTAAGGCCTTGTAAAAATTTTCTTAAAAATCTAGGGAGCTTCTGAAATGTAATTTCGAAAAATATTTAAAATTTAGGAGCATGTGGAGAAGTCGCCTAAAAGCATACATTACAAATTTTGAATCATGAAATGTTCCTCCCCCCTAATTTAATTGGAAAGAATATTTCCACAAAATTATTTTAAATTTGTATCCGTATTCCCATCTCTGTTTCCAAAACCTTTCTAAGTGTAACCTTCAGATACGCCTTTAGAAATATCCTTAAAAATCCAGAAGCTTCTGAAATATAACCCAAAAATATTATTATAAGTTATGGAACCTCTGTAAGGCCTCGTAAGAATTTTCTTAAAAATCTAGGGAGCTTCTGAAATGGCTTCTCGAAAAATACTTAAAATTTAGGAGCCTCTGGAGCAGTCGCCTTAAAGCATACATTACAAATTTCCAATCATAAAATGTTCCTCCCACCTAATTTAATTGGAAAAAATATTTCCAATAAATTATTTAAAATTTGTATCCGTATTCCCATCCCTGTTTCCAAAATCTTTTTAATTTTAAGCTTCAGATACGCCTTTAAAAATATAATTTAAAAATCCCGGAGATTCTCAAAGGTCTCAAAGAAATATTCTTAAAATTCTATTGCGATTCTAAAATGGCCCCTCAAATTCAGGATCCTCTGGGGGAGGGAAGTCGCCTAAAAGCATACATTAAAAATTTCTAACCCTTAAACGTTCCTCCCCCCTAATTTAACTGGAAAGAATATTTCCACTAAATTATTTTAAATTTGTATCCGTATTTCCATCCCTGTTTCCAAAACCTTTCTAATTTTAACCTTCAGATAAGTCTTTAAAAATATCCTTTAAAAATCCCGGAGATTCTGAAAGGTCTCATAGAAATATTCTTAAAATTCTATTGCGATTCTAAAATGCCTCCTCAAAGTATGCTTCAAATTCAGGATGCTCTGTGGGAAGTCGCCTAGAAGTATGCACTTAAATTTTTAAATTTTAATTTTTTTCCCCTAGAAGTATGCACTAAATTTTTCAAATGTTAATTTTTTCCCAAACAATTGAATTGACAGGAATATTTCCAAAAACTTTTTTTTTTGAAATTTGTCTTCGTCCCCCCCATACCCCCGCACCCCTGTTTGCAAATCCTTTCCAATTATTATCCTTCTCATGGCAACGCGAATATTAAAATATCGCAACAATGCTGGAACTGGAAATTTATGATTTTGTAATAACTCTTCTTGTTCTTATTGTTGTTGTAACTGTTGTTTGAAAAGTTTTTAATTTTATAGATTGTTTTGCGGGGCCAAAAAATTCTTCTTGTTGTTCCTGCTTCTTGAAAAACTATTTACGAATATAGATGGCGCTGTGGCGCGGTGAAGACAATGGCTTTTTGCTTTCTTTTGTGTTTTCGATGAAGAAGCAGAAGAACAACAGCACTAAATTATTCTTGGCTTTGTTTTGTTCCCGAATCATGCCGTTGGCAAAAAAATGTGAGAGGCGGGAGGAGAGGGTTTGCTCGGAAAATTATGTTGGAAATTTTTTGGGAAATATAAAGTTTTGAGGAGAAATTTTGTTGAATTTTTATGGGAAAACTTTGTCCTTTGGGAAAAGTGTGGGAAATTATTTTTTTCGGCTGGCAACTATGCCATGAAATTTCCAAACAAACCGGCATGCCATGGCACCTGTTGTCAATGACAACCGAGGTAAATAAAAATTGGAAATTTTTCGAATTTTTCCCTCAGTTCGAATTGTCAACCGATCCAAATATGGGTAAAAAAGGCAAAAAAGAAAAGAAACCCAAAGATGATCCGAATAAGCTGACCCAGGTGGATCGCACCTTCTATGAGCTGACCATTACGGATTTGAATCAGAAATTGGCCCGGCTGCGTAGTCACCTGGTGACCTTGGATGAGAATAATGTTAGTCTCAAGGAACAGCTGAAGAACATAACCGAGGAGCGTACCGATGTGGCTGCCCACCTGGAGAGGGCTCTGGCCGAACGCACCGATACCATAACCGAACTGGAGGAACGCCTCGTGGAAATCACCAAGGTGAGAAATAAGGAAAAATCTGAGGCAGCCGAACAAATCAAGGATCTGGAGGCCAAATACAAGGCCATGCATGACCAGTTGACGTCGGAAATAAAACTCCTCAATGGAAAACTAAATTCCCTCGATGAGTTCCGGATCCAAAGGGATGTACTTATGGCCAAATTCGATGACCAGGAGGCCGAAGCCAAGGAAAAGGAGCGCCTACACCAAGAGCTCATCTACAGCATGGAACAGAGAGCCGTTGTGGAAAAGGATGCCCTGAAAAAGGAGGTGGAAGCCAAGCTGCTCCAAGTCTCCGAGGACTTCACGCGATCCAGTGAGATACGAAATGCCGGCTATACCCGAAGGCTGATTCGTGAAAACATTGCCCTGCAAAAGGAAATCGATTCCCTGGTCCTCAGTCAAATTCGCATGCAGCAGGACTACAATGAGACCATGGCTCGACATCGGGACATGACAGAGCAATTCACGGCCCTGGATCAATTGAAAAATGAACTGATCCGCAGCAGTCAGAATAAAATCAAAATCATTGAAAAGCTCACCGACAACTATGAGCGATTGAAGGCGAAGCATGTGGAGCTCTTGAAATATCGTGGCCTCTATGAAAATCTAGCCAAGCGGGATGTTTGTGAACGTTTTACCCTCAACGATATGGCCAAGAAAATGAAAATTATGGGCCAGCGGATCGAGAGCTTGAAAATGGACAAGCAGCGTTTGCAGGCCCAGCATGAGCAGTATGAGGCGGAAATTCTGCGGCTTAAAGGGGTGCTGCAGCAAATACGCTCTGCCATACAACAGGCCATAACCAGCATGGACCATGGCCAAATCACCACTCTCACACCCTCCAAGGGCGAGGAAGAAGACTCTGTGGCCATCAAGAAATTACAGCGGCAAGATTTACTGCACGAACTTCTTCAAATCATTAGCAGCCAAGCGGAAGATAGTCCCGCCGCAGATGCCGCATCCCTGGCCACACCCTCCCAATCGAAAACCTCCCTCTATCGGCCAGGAAAAATGGGCTTTATGGCCCGTTCCACATCCTCTCTCATGGAGATTTTCAAAAGGGATGTACATCGCCTAGTTTCCGCCGAAATCATTGCTTCGGCATATCAGACGAAAAAGGAGGAGGGAAAAATTATACCCAAAGATCGGGTGAGCGAAGCCGGTTCCATAATTGATGTACAAATGGGTTCCACGCTGTACGTATCCGAGTCCCATGATGAAATGGACATTGGGGCTCCTGAGGAGAATGAGGAGCCCGAGGATATGGGTGAAGAGGGTAGCAGCAGTGATTATGGCCCAGAGGTCGCAGCAGGAGCAGCAGCCAGTGAAGAGCAAAGAAAAACTGGTCTAATGCAAAGGGAGTCTTCCATTGGTACCTCTCCCCGAGATTCGGATAAGGAACCAGGTCCATCGACAGTGGCCTCTGAATCGTTGTCACGTGGATCCAGGGTCTCGCGAGTGTCCAGGCAAAAGAGCCTGCCCCAGGCCGATGATGAGGCATATTCCATAAATTTATTTTATTAAATTAAAAACAAATATTTTGTAAATTTTTATATTTTGCTAAAAAAAATAAATTAATTAATTAAAAAAAAAGAAAAATAAATATTTTTTCCTAAAAACCAATAATCATTTGTGGATTTTTTAAAAAAAAAATCCAATAAATTATTAATCGTGGATTTTTAAAAAAATATTTTTTCAATAAATCATTAAACTTGGATTTAAAAAAAAATATTTTTTCAATAAATCATTAAACGTGGATTTTTAATAAAATATTTTTTCAATAAATCATTGAACGTGGATTTTGAAAAAAAATATTTTTTCAATAAATCATTGAACGTGGATTTTGAAAAAAAAAATATTTCTTGAATAAATCATTAAACGTGGATTTAAAAAAAAATATTTTTTCAATAAATCATTTAAAGTAGATTTTTAAAAAATTATTTTTTTCAATAAATCAGTAAACATGGATTTTTTAAAAATATTTTTTCAATAAATCATTAAACGTGGATTTTAAAAAAAAATATGTTTTCAATAAATCATTAAACGTGGATTTTTAAAAAAAATATTTTTTCAATAAATTATTAAACGTGGATTTTTAAAAAAATATTTTTCAACAAATCATTTAATGTGGATTTTTAAAAAAAATATTTTTTCAAAAAAATAATTAAACGTGGATTTTTAAAAAAAATATTTTTCAATAAATCATTAAACGTGGATTTTAAAAAAAATATTTTTTCAATAAATCATTAAATGTAGATTTTTAAAAAAAATATTTTTTCAATAAATCATTAAACGTGGATTTTTAAAAAAAAATATTTTTCAATAAATCATTAAACGTGGATTTTTAAAAAAAATATTTTTTTAATAAATTATTAAACGTGGATTTTTAAAAAAAATATTTTTTCAATAAATCATTAAACGTGGATTTTAAAAAAAATATATTTTTTCAATAAATCATTAAACGTGGATTTAAAAAAAAATATTTTTTCAATAAATCATTAAACGTGGATTTAAAAAAAAATATTTTTTCAATAAATCATTAAACGTGGATTTTTAAAAAAATATTTTTTCAATAAATCATTAAACGTGGATTTTAAAAATATATTTTTTCAATAAATCATTAAACGTGGATTTAAAAAAAAAATATTTTTTCAATAAATCATTAAACGTGGATTTAAAAAAAAATATTTTTTCAATAAATCATTAAACGTGGATTTTTAAAAAAATATTGTTTCAATAAATCATTAAACGTGGATTTTTAAAAAAATATTTTTCAATAAATCATTTAAAGTGGATTTTTAAAAAAAAATATTTTTTCAAAAAAATAGTTAAACGTGGATTTTTAAAAAAATATTTTTCAATAAATCATTTAAAGTGGATTTTTAAAAAAAAATATTTTTTCAAAAAAATAGTTAAACGTGGATTTTTAAAAAAAATATTTTTTCAAAAAAATAATTAAACGTGGATTTTTTAAAAAAAAATATTTTTTCAAAAAAATAATTAAACGTGGATTTTTAAAAAAAATATTTTTTCAAAAAATAATTAAACGTGGATTTTTAAAAAAAAATATTTTTTCCATAAATCCACAGACGGGGATTTTTAAAAAACATTTTTTTTTAAAAACCATTGGTGAATTTATTGAAAAAATATTGTGAATTTATAGAAAAATATTTTCTTAAAAATTTACTTTAGTGAATTTATAGAAAAATATTTTTTAAAAAATCCACGTTTGTAAACTGAGTGAAAAAATAATTTTTAAAAAAATCCACGTTCGTGGATTTATTGAAAAATTGATTTTTAAAAAATCCAAGTTTGTGAATTTATTGAAAAATAATTTTTAAAAAAATCCACGTTTGTGGATTTATTGAAAAATTGATTTTTAAAAAATCCAAGTTTGTGAATTTATTGAAAAAATAATTTTTAAAAAAATCCACGTTTGTGGATTTATTGAAAAATTGATTTTTAAAAAATCCAAGTTTGTGAATTTATTGAAAAAATAATTTTTAAAAAAATCCACGTTTGTGGATTTATTGAAAAATTGATTTTTAAAAAAATCCAAGTTTGTGAATTTATTGAAAAAATAATTTTTAAAAAATCCACGTTTGTGAATTTATTGAAAAAATAATTTTTAAAAAATCCACGTTTGTGAATTTATTGAAAAAATAATTTTTAAAAAATCCACGTTTGTGGATTTATTGAAAAAATAATTTTTAAAAAATCCACGTTTGTGTATTTATTGAAAAAATAATTATTTAAAAAATCCACGTTTGTAGATTTATTGAAACAAATATTTTTTAAAAAATCCAATTTTGTGAATTTTTTGAAAAAATATTTTTAAAAAATCCACATTGGTGAATTTTTTGAAAAAATAATTTTTAAAAAATTCACATTGGTCAATTTTTTGAAAAAAATATTTTTTTTTAATCTTCGTTGACGAAATTATTAAAAAAAATATTTTTTAAAACATCCATGTTGACGAAATTGTTTAAAAAAAAAATATTTTTTAAAAAATCCACGTTGACGAAATTATTAAAAAAAAATTTAACAAATCCACGTTGACGAAATTATTAAAAATATATTTTTTAAAAAATCCATGTTGATGAAATTATTAAAAAAAAATATTTTTTAAAAAATCTACGTTGACGAAATTATTAAAAAAAATATTTTTAAAAAAAATTCACGTTGACGAAATTATTAACAAAAAAAATTTTTTTTAAAATCCATGTTGACGAAATTATTAAAAAAATATTTTTTAAAAAATCCACGTGGACGAAGTTATTAATTTTTTTTTTTTTTAAATCCACGTTGGTTGATTTTCAACAAAATTTTTTTAAAAAATTCACCTTAATGAATTTTTTGAAAAAATTGGTGAATTTTTGAAATGTTTTTATTTAAGAAAAGTCCACGTTGTTGAATTTTTGATTGTTTTTTTGATCCACGTTGTGGATTATTGAAAATTAATTTTTAAAAAATCCAAGTTTGTGGATTTATTGAAAAATTAATTTTTAAAAAATCCACGTTTGTGGATTTATTGAAAATTTATTTTTAAAAAATCCACGTTGTGGATTTATTGAAAAATTAATTTTTAAAAAATCCACGTTTGTGGATTTATTGAAAAAATAATTTTAAAAAATCCACGTTTGTGGATTTATTGAAAAAATAATTTTTAAAAAATCCACGTTTGTGGATTTATTGAAAAAATAATTTTTAAAAAATCCACGTTTGTGGATTTATTGAAAAAATAATTTTTAAAAAATCCACGTTTGTGGATTTATTGAAAAAATAATTTTTAAAATATCCACGTTTGTGGATTTATTGAAAAAATAATTTTTAAAAAATCCACGTTTGTGGATTTATTGAAAAAATAATTTTTAAAAAATCCACGTTTGTGGATTTATTGAAAAAATAATTTTTAAAAAATCCACGTTTGTGGATTTATTGAAAAAATAATTTTTAAAAAATCCACGTTTGTGGATTTATTGAAAAAATAATTTTTAAAAAATCCACGTTTGTGGATTTATTGAAAAAATAATTTTTAAAAAATCCACGTTTGTGGAGTTATTGAAAAAATAATTTTTAAGAAATCCACGTTTGTGGATTTATTGAAAAAATAATTTTTAAAAAATCCACGTTTGTGGATTTATTGAAAAAATATTTTTTAAGAAATCCACGTTTGTGGATTTATTGAAAAAATAATTTTTAAAAAATCCACGTTTGTGGATTTATTGAAAAAATAATTTTTAAAAATCCACGTCTGTAGATTTATTGAAAAAGGAATTTTTGAAAAATCCAAGTCTGTGGATTTATTAAAAAATGAATTTTTAAAAAATCCACGTTTGTGGAGTTATTGAAAAAATAATTTTTAAGAAATCCACGTTTGTGGATTTATTGAAAAAATAATTTTTAAAAAATCCACGTTTGTGGATTTATTGAAAAAATAATTTTTAAAAAATCCACGTTTGTGGATTTATTGAAAAAATAATTTTTAAAAAATCCACGTTTGTGGATTTATTGAAAAAAATAATTTTTAAAAAATCCACGTTTGTGGATTTATTGAAAAAATTAATTTTTAAAAAGTCCACGTTTGTAGTTTTATTGAAAAAATAATTTTTAAAAAATCCACGTTTGTGGATTTCTTGAAAAAATATTTTTTAAAAAATCCACGTCGGTGAATTTCATGAAAAAATATTTTTTAAAAATCCACGTTTGTGAATTTATGAAAAAATATTTTTTAAAAAATCCACGTTTGGAATTTCTTAAAAAAATATTTTTTAAAAAATCCACGTCGGTGGATTTCTTGAAAAAATATTTTTTAAAAATCCACGTTTGTGAATTTATTGAAAAAATATTTTTTAAAAATTTTCTCTCTTCTTTCCAGGGTCCTTCGGTCCAAACGGAGAAGTGTGGCCAATCGATTGCCGATACCTGGGATTGCATTTACGAAACCAGTGGCACGTCTAACAATAAAAATCGTACCGATGTTTCACAGGAAATCGGACCCGGTTGCCGTTGTGGCTGTATTGTCCATCTGGGAGCCTCAAAGCCCAAACGCATTATTGCCGGGGCCACACAAAGCTGTCCAGGGCGATCGTTTTGGTTGTTGCAGGTAAGGTCACAAGAATTTTGAAGATTTCGAAATTTAAAAAAAAAAATTAACTTAAATTTTGTTTGGCTGTTCTACCCGATTATCCCCTTGGGCCCTTATCCCCAGGGCAAGTGTCACAATAAAAGCTTGCCAAAAGAAAATAAAATATCCTTGGGGATTGTCAGGCTAAGCCTTATTTAACGCTGTTTGAAACTTCTTTTCTATGTTTGGAAGTGTGGATGTGGGTGTGTGTGTGTGTGCAAATCTCAGTGTTTCTGGCAATAACAAATGTTCTTTTCGGGGAATTTGTTTGTCGATGCCCGGCTATGTTCACATGTCCTTAATCAATGTACAAATCCTTAACTTTTCTCTAAAACTTCCCTCCATCTTTGTAAAAACAAATAACTTCGTACAAATCGAGAAAAATATCCTGCTGCCTTTTGGGCAAAAACCCGTTAATAATCTTCTTCTACAGCAGCAGCTCCACCACCAGCAGGATAAAAGCTTCGAACAGTCCTGGCAACTGGGAGCAGCCAGAGCAGTCAACCAACCAACCAAGCAAGCAACCGACTAACAAAACCATATAAACTATTGATCCCTGGAGAGTAACTAACTGTAACATCACGCACACATATCAGCAACTCAGACACATACACTCATACACACACACACATCTGGCTACCCACACATGCACACCCATAAATCCTGGTAAGGACTTTTGTGGGCATAACCATTTCGCGGCTAGGTTTAGCTAACGCGAATGAATGTGGCACATATATGTCGATGTGTGTGAGTGTGAACATACGTGTTGGTGTGTGTGTGTGTGTGTTCAACTCAGTTTATGTAGGATATCAAGCCAAAGAATGAAATGAAATTTTGTGAAAAATATGGAATGTTATAGAAATCTATACAATAAATTAAAATTGGTTAAAGGACGTGAAATAAAGGATCCCGGAAACAAAGGCACAAACACTCACACACACAGAGAAAATAGCAAAACAAAGCCAAAGCCATGAAGTCAAAAGGGCAATAGAAAAGAAATGAAAAAAAAATCGGAAAGAAATATGAACAGCTAAGTCAACTATTATAAGTCACCAAAATAATGGAGAAAAATTAATACTGTGATTTCAATAGAATCCTTTTGTCCTTTTGACAAAATCCTGCGAAGAAAAATGGATTTCATTTATTTGGGGGAAAACAGAAGAAAAATATATTAAAGTCAAGCGAATTTAAGGCAAATACCTTAAAAAATGTATAAAAAAAAAATTTTAAAAATCCACGTTTAAGGATTTATTGAAAAAATAATTTTTAAAAAATCCACGTTTAAGGATTTATTGAAAAAATAATTTTTAAAAAATCCACGTTTGTGGATTATTGAAAAAATAATTTTTAAAAAATCTTCGTTTGGGGATTTATTGAAAAAATAATTTTTAAAAAATCCACGTTTGTGGATTTATTGAAAAAATAATTTTTAAAAAATCTTCGTTTGGGGATTTATTGAAAAAATAATTTTTAAAAAGTCCACGTTTAAGGATTTATTGAAAAAATAATTTTTAAAAAATCCACGTTTAAGGATTTATTAAAAAATAATTTTTAAAAAAATCCACGTTTAAGGATTTATTGAAAAAATAATTTTTAAAAAAAATCCACGTTTAAGGATTTATTGAAAAAATAATTTTTTAAAAAATCCACGTTTAAGGATTTATTGAAAAATTAATTTTTAAAAAATCCACGTTTGTGGATTCATTGAAAAAATAATTTTTAAAAAATCCACGTTTGTGGATTTATTGAAAAATTAATTTTTAAAAAATCCACGTTTGTAAATACTTTGAAAAATTAATTTTTAAAAAATCCACGTTTGTGAATTGATTGAAAAATTAATTTTTAAAAAATCCACGTTTGTGAATTGATTGAAAAATTAATTTTTAAAAAATCCACGTTTGTGAATTGATTGAAAAATTAATTTTTAAAAAATCCACGTTTGTGAATTGATTGAAAAATTAATTTTTAAAAAATCCACGTTTGTGGATTTTTTGAAAAAATAATTTTTAAAAAATCCACGTTTGTGAATTGATTGAAAAATTAATTTTTAAAAAATCCACGTTTGTGAATTGATTGAAAAATTAATTTTAAAAAATCCACGTTTGTGGATTTATTGAAAAAATAATTTTTAAAAAATCCACGTTTGTGAATTGATTGAAAAATTAATTTTTAAAAAATCCACGTTTGTGAATTGATTGAAAAATTAATTTTTAAAAAATCCACGTTTGTGAATTGATTGAAAAATTAATTTTTAAAAAATCCACGTTTGGGGATTTATTGAAAAAATAATTTTTAAAAAATCCACGTTTGGGGATTTATTGAAAAAATAATTTTTAAAAAATCCCCGTTTAAGGATTTATTGAAAAAAATAATTTTTCATAAAATCCACGTTTGTGGATTTATTGAAAAAATAATTTTTAAAAAATCCACATTCGGGGATTTATTGAAAAAACAATTTTTAAAAATCCACGTTTGGGGATTTATTGAAAAAACAAATTTTAAAAAATCCACGTTTGGGGATTTATTGAAAAAACAAGTTTTAAAAAATCCACGTTTAAGGATTTATTGAAAAAATAATTTTTAAAAAATCCACGTTTAAAGATTTATTGAAAAAATAATTTTTAAAAAATCCACGTTTAAGGATTTATTGAAAAAATAATTTTTAAAAAATCCACGTTTAAGGATTTATTGAAAAAATAATTTTTAAAAAATCCACGTTTAAGGATTTATTGAAAAAATAATTTTTAAAAAATCTACGTTTAGGGATTTATTGAAAAAATAATTTTTAAAATATCCATGTTTGTGGATTTGTTGAAACAATAGTTTTTAAAAAATCCACGTTTGTGGATTTATTGAAAAATAAATTTTTAAAAAATCCAAGTTTGTGAATACTTTGAAAAATTAATTTTTAAAAAATCCAACTTTGTGAATACTTTGAAAAATTAATTTTTAAAAAATTCAAGTTTGTGAATACTTTGAAAAATTAATTTTTAAAAAATCCAAGTTTGTGAATACTTTGAAAAATTAATTTTTAAAATATCCATGTTTGTGAATACTTTGAAAAAATAATTTTTAAAATATCCATGTTTGTGAATACTTTGAAAAAATAATTTTAAAAAATCCACGTTTGTTAAGATTTTGAAAAAATATTTTTTTAAAAAATCCACGTTTGTTAAGATTTTGAAAAAATATTTTTTTAAAAAATCCACGTTTGTGAATATTTCAAAAAATGAATTTTTAAAAAATCCACGTTTGTGAATATTTCAAAAAATATTTTTTAAAAGATCCACGTTTGTGAATATTTTGAAAAATGAATTTTTAAAAAATCCACATTTGTGAATATTTTGAAAATAATTTTTAAAAATTCACGTTTGCGGAATAATTCCAAAAAATAAATAAATATTTTAATAAACAAAAAGCAAAAGTAAAAAGGCGTTAAAATTCAATCTATTTCCATTTGATTTTCCCGCTGCGATTTCAAAACCAGGCCATTGCCTGTCATAGCCATATTTTTTCATATTATTCCTTCTATGGACATCAACATCCCTGCAGGTCCTGGCACAGTTTCAACAAAAAAATCTATTAAATTTTATAAAAAAAGGAATTGTTTCAAATATGCTTTCCTTTTCTCCCCTCATTCTGGCCATCCTGCTTTCTATTTAATTCTTCCTCCGCTTCCATTAGATATGGTAATATTCAATGGTAATAGGATTCCATGTTTCCATATTGTAATCCAATAAACGAAACAATCAAAATGATTAGAAAATAAAATTGAAAATCAAAGAGAGGATGGACGGGAAAATCTCAAGGCATGCCCAAAAATTTCCACGATGACTTCTTGTTGTTTACTCTGCAGCTTGCTCCGAAGATACCGAGTCCTGTCATGTCTTCAATTGTAAGTTCATCAATAAACAACAGCTCACACCCTGGCTGACGCCTCTCCTCCGTCTTCGCCTAACTTAACTTACTTAAGTGTTATCCTTAATGTTTGCCTCTGTTACTTGGTCTATTTTCTAAATTGTGTTTTTCGTTGGTGCTCCCCTCCCTCTCTTCCTCTCCCCCTCTCTTCGCCCATTAAAACCTGTTAAGTGACCTTAACAATTTCCCTTGAATGTATCTTCGTTCTTTCTAGTCTATTTGACTGTCATCTATCCGCTTGTGTTTGAATCTTCTTTTTTTTTACCCTGCTCTTTGTGTTGTTGTTCCTTCTTGTCTTCCTTCCAGCCATCCTTGACAGCCATGTAGTTGTTGCTATTAAAATGGATTTACATTGTGTAAACGACAAAATCTACTTGAAATTACATTACTTTACATTTGCAATCATGGCCATTGAATTGGACGTTTCATCTATGAGCTGAGATGAACAGAGGATAAGGCAGAGATAGATTCACCCTCCATTCCCCGTAAGACGAAGAAAAAGATGTGTAGCAGAATTGGAGAGCACAGTGTTTGAAACAAGCAAACAGGATACATGGGTAAAATGTGGAAAAGAAAAATGTTTCAGTTCGCGGAAGAGCTTAATCTGCTTTCCGAGAAAAAATGAAGAAAGGGATCAATTGGTAGTACTTTTGTATAAATTTATGAAGGGAGCTTAAATATTCTCCGATTGACAAGATTTTTTAAACAACGGTAGCGCGGACATTACTGAAGAGATTCAATAACAATTTAGAGGGTTAAGTTTGGATTGAGTAGCCCCTGTTGGGCCCATGACGTTGAAACCTGATGTTGGGAAAATAAGAAACGATTCCATGATAGTACTTTTTTAAATGGGGAAATAGAGGACTTATATATTATCCAATCGCCAAGCATTTTTAAACAAGCGTAGCGCGGACACTGCTGAAGAGATTTAATAAAAAATTGTAGGGTTAAGTTTGGATGGAGTAGCTTCTGTTGGGCCCATGACGTTGAAACCTGACATTGGGAAATATAAGAAACGTTTCCATGATAGTGCTTTTGTAATGTGGAAAATAGAGGGCTTAGATATTATCCAATCACCAAGAATTTTTAAACAATGGTAGCGCGGACATTACTGAAGAGATTCAACAACAATTTAATGGATTAAATTTGGTTTGAGTAGCCCCTGTTGGGCTCATGACGTTGAAACCTGACATTGGTAAATATAAGAAGCGTTTCAATGATAGTACTTTTGTAAAGAGGGAAATAGTGGGCTTAGATATTATCCAATTGACAAGATTTTTTAAACAATGGTAGCGCGGACACTGCTGAAAAGATTCAATAACAATTTAATGGATTAAATTGAAATTTAGTAGCTCCCGTTGGGCCCATGACGTTGAAACCTGATGTTGGAAAAAATAAGAAAGGATTTCATGATAGCACCTTTGAAAAAAGGGAAATAGAGGGCTTAGATATTATCCAATCGCCAAGATTTTTTAAACAATTGTAGCGCGAACACTGCTTAAGAGATTCAATAACAATTAAAAGGTTTAAATTTGGATTGAGTAGCTCCTGTTGGGCCCATGACGTTGAAATCCGATGTTGGGAAATTTAAGAAACGATTCCACGATAGTAATTTGTAAAGAGTGAAATAGAGGACTTACATATTATACAATTGTAAAGTTTTTTGAAACAATCGAACAGCAGGTAATAAATTAAATAAAAAAAAAATGGGAGACATTTCTGAGAGGATTCAATAACAATTTACTGCTTTAAATTTGCTTTGGATACCCTAAGCTGGGACCTTGATGTCCAAACCTGACGTTTGAAGAAGTATGACAGGATCTAACCATAGCACTTTTGTATAGAGATAAAAAGATAATAAATACTGTTAAATCGCAAAGATTTTTTTAACAACTGAGGCGCGGACAATGCTAAAGGCATTCAATAAGAATTTACAAGTTTAAGTCCATGCTGGACAGCCTTTACTGGGCCAATGAGGCTGAAACCTGACAAAGTGATATAAAAAATAAATACGAGTCTCTACAGATTAATTTATATTATATATTATTATACATATTTAAATTTGGATTGGTAAGCCAAAATTGGACCTTTGAAGCTGAACCCTGACATAATAAACTTAACACATGCTTGTCACTAAAAATATGGCATGGAAAGTTGATCGCAGAAAGTAAAGCATTTCAGAAATGCATAAAGCATTTCTGAAAAATATTTCGCAGCAAGTGGCATCAAAGAAGAGGGTGATTTTAGGAAGGTATACTTTCTTTCTTTCTTCTGCCATGAAACTGAATATGGATCTAACGATGGAACTCTTGTATTTTTAAAAATTTAGAACTCAAATATGGTCCAATTGCAAAGATTTTTTCTACAATTGAAGCGCGGACTATGCTGAAGACATTCAATAATAATTTGTCTGTTTAAGTCGGGGTTCAATAGCCAATATTGGGCCCTTGAGGTTGAAACCTGACCTGGTAAATTTATAACCTGGTTATTTGAAAACAATCATTTTATATGCTACATAGTGGGCAACTTAATGTTGATTGGAAAAAATAAATTAATTCCAAGTTGAAATATTTGAAAAAAATCCTCTGGTTTCGAATATTTCAATTCTAGAAAGAGCTTTTTTTCTTCCAAGAAATATACTACAAAAGCGATCCAACAATAGTACTTTTGTATAATAGGAAAAAGAGCACTCAAATAGGGTCCAATAGCAGAGATTTTTTCTACATTTGAAAAGCGGACAATGCTGAAGTGATCCAAGAAATATTTTCCACTTTAAGTCGGGAGTTTATATCAAAAATTGGACCATGGAAGTCGAAACTTAACATGTAAATTTTGTATATATGTTAAATTTTAATCAATTTTTGAAAAACCAATATCCAATGTGGATTTTTTAAGTATACATAAATTTTTTTTAAAAGACCTCAACCTCTACAGGATTTCTAAAAATATTTTTAAAAGTTTTTTTTTCTATCGTGAATTCTTAAAAATAATCAAAAAAATAATCATAATACTTTTTTGAAGTTGAATTGTTTGACGTGGATTTTTAAAAATATTTTTTTAAGTGGAATTATTGGACGTGGAATTTTAAAAATATTTTTTTTAAGAATGATTATTAAACGAGTTTTTACTAAATATGATTTCAAAGATCAAATATCTAACGTGGATTTTTAGAAATATTTTTTTTAAGTGGAATTATCTGAATTGGATTTTTTAAAAATATTTTTTGAAGTGGAATTATGGATTTTTAAAAATATTTTTTGGAAATGGAATTGTCTGACGTGGATTTTTAAAAATATTTTCTGAATTATCCGAAGTGGATTTTTAAAAATATTTTTTGAATTATCCGACGTAGATTTTTAAAAATAATTTCTGAATTATCCGACGTGGATTTTTAATTTTTTTTTTTTTTTGAAGTAGAATTATCTTACGTGGATTTTTAAAGATATATTTTTTTAAGTCGAATTTTCTAAAGATATTTTCTAAATTATCCGACGTGGATTTTTAAAAATATTTTTTGGAAGTGGAAATATTTGACGTTGATTTTTAAAAATATTTGCTGAATTATCCGACGTGGATTTTTAAAAAATATTTTCTGAATTATCCGACGTGGATTTTTAAAAATATTTTCTGAATTATCTGACGTGGATTTTTAAAAATATTTTTTTGGAAATGGAATTATCTGACGTGGATTTTTTAAAATATTTTTTGGAATTGGAATTATCTGACGTGGATTTTTAAAAATATTTTTTGGAAGTGGAATTATCTGACGTGGATTTTTAAAAATATTTTTTGAAGTAGAATTATCTGACGTGGATTTATAAAAATATTTTTTGAAGTAGAATTATCTGACGTGGATTTATAAAAATATTTTTTGAAGTAGAATTATCTGACGTGGATTTTTATTAATATTTTTTGGAGATGGAATTATCTGACGTGGATTTTTAAAAATAATTTTTTGGAAGTGGAATTATCTGACGTGGATTTTTAAAAATATTTTTTGGAAGTGGACTTATCTGACGTGGATTTTTAAAATTATTTTCTGAAGTGGAATTATCTAACACGGATTTTTAAAAATATTTTTGGAAGTAGAATTATTTCCCGTGGATTTTTAAAAATATTTTTTGAAGTGGAATTGTCTGGCGTAGATTTTTTAAAAATTTTTTTTTCGAAGATCTATTATCTAACGAGGATTTTTAAAAATATTTTTGGATATAGAACTATTTCCCGTTGATTTTTAAAAATATATTTTGAAGTGGAATTGTTTGACGTAGATTTTTTTAAAAATATTTTTTGGAAGAATCTGACGTGGATTTTTAAAAATATTTTTTGGAAGAATCTGACGTGGATTTTTAAAATATTTTTTGGAAGAATCTGACGTGGATTTTTAAAAATATTTTTTGGAAGAATCTGACGTGGATTTTTAAAAATATTTTTTGGAAGAATCTGACGTGGATTTTTAAAAATATTTTTTGGAAGAATCTGACGTGGATTTTTAAAAATATTTTTTGGAAGAATCTGACGTGGATTTTAAAAATATTTTTGGAAGAATCTGACGTGGATTTTTAAAAATATTTTTTTAAAGATCAATTATCAATTATTTTAAAAATATTTTCTGGTAGTGGAATTATCTGACGTGGATTTTTAAAATATTTTTTGGAAGAATCTGACGTGGATTTTAAAAAATATTTTTTGGAAGAATCTGACGTGGATTTTTAAAAATATTTTTTGGAAGAATCTGACGTGGATTTTTAAAAATATTTTTTGGAAGAATCTGACGTGGATTTTTAAAAATATTTTTTGGAAGAATCTGACGTGGATTTTTAAAAATATTTTTGGAAGAATCTGACGTGGATTTTTAAAAATATTTTTTGGAAGAATCTGACGTGGATTTTTAAAAATATTTTTTGGAAGAATCTGACGTGGATTTTTAAAAATATTTTTTGGAAGAATCTGACGTGGATTTTTAAAAATATTTTTTGGAAGAATCTGACGTGGATTTTTAAAAATATTTTTTGGAAGAATCTGACGTGGATTTTTAAAAATATTTTTTGGAAGAATCTGACGTGGATTTTTAAAAATATTTTTTTAAAGATCAATTATCAATTATTTTTAAAAATATTTCTGGTAGTGGAATATCTGACGTGGATTTTTAAAAATATTTTTTGGAAGAATCTGACGTGGATTTTAAAAAATATTTTTTGGAAGAATCTGACGTGGATTTTAAAAATATTTTTTGGAAGAATCTGACGTGGATTTTAAAAATATTTTTTGGAAGAATCTGACGTGGATTTTTAAAAATATTTTTTGGAAGAATCTGACGTGGATTTTTAAAAATATTTTTTGGAAGAATCTGACGTGGATTTTTAAAAATATTTTTTGGAAGAATCTGACGTGGATTTTTAAAAATATTTTTTGGAAGAATCTGACGTGGATTTTTAAAATATTTTTTGGAAGAATCTGACGTGGATTTTTAAAAATATTTTTTGGAAGAATCTGACGTGGATTTTTAAAAATATTTTTTGGAAGAATCTGACGTGGATTTTTAAAATATTTTTGGAAGAATCTGACGTGGATTTTTAAAAATATTTTTTGGAAGAATCTGACGTGGATTTTTAAAAATATTTTTTGGAAGAATCTGACGTGGATTTTTAAAAATATTTTTTGGAAGAATCTGACGTGGATTTTTAAAAATATTTTTTGGAAGAATCTGACGTGGATTTTTAAAATATTTTTTGGAAGAATCTGACGTGGATTTTTAAAAATATTTTTTGGAAGAATCTGACGTGGATTTTTAAAAATATTTTTTGGAAGAATCTGACGTGGATTTTAAAAATATTTTTTGGAAGAATCTGACGTGGATTTTTAAAAATATTTTTTGGAAGAATCTGACGTGGATTTTTAAAAATATTTTTTGGAAGTAGAATTATTTCCCGTGGATATTTAAAAATATTTTTTGAAGTGCAATTATTTGACGTGGATTTTTAAAAGTATTTTTTGAAGTGGAATTATCCGACGTGGATTTTTAAAAATATTTTTTGGAAGTGGAATTATCTGACGTGAATTTTTAAAAATATTTTTTTTAAATCTCTTGCCTAACCTGAATTTTTAAAAATATTTTTTTTCATGCGGTATTACCCGCATGCATTTTTAAAAAATAATTCCCCTCCTGCGAACCACTGTCTCCCTTGTTTATTGAACTCCAAAGTGTAACAAATGAACTGTCTCGCCCGAGTTTATCTCTATCCTCATAGCCATATCTATTGATGATGATGATGCTTGAAAAACTTGTCTTGATTACAGCAAAGTACTTACGGACCATCTTCTATGCACGCCTACCAACTGCCTTTGAACCTTTTACCCTCGTCTTTTTTTTCTTTGTGGTGGTGAACATATCCTTACCCCCCCCCCCCCCCCCCCCCTCCTTTGCCATATGACCCTTGCTAAGCTTCTGCCTCTTTGATGATGGCAAAGGTAAAGCATAACTCTCAACACAACGTCATGTTAAAGGTGTTGGTGTGTGTGTGTCATTGCACCCCTTAAAGAAGACAGACGACAAGACAGGCAAGCTCATCAGGATTTCATATCAGCATCATCTTTAACGGTTCTTGTGAAGGAAGTCCTTTTTTTTCTTGAAGAGAGCTGCAGTGGTTTAGCTCCCTTTGGAAAATGTGGGTAAGGTCCTTGCATGTAAGCATGTCCTGTGGTTGTGGTACTGTGTGTGTGTGTGGAGGAGGGTAGGTTTGTCCATGCCATAAAGCAAGGTAATGCGTAAACTGAAACTGCTTCTTGGCTGGCGTGTGGAGTTTATCCAATCATCCATATCCTTTGGCTAAATGTTAACTACATGTACGTGTGTGTGTGAGTGAGTAATAGTTATGTCCTTCCGATCAATGTGCAACTGACACGTATTTGGTTTTCCATTTATTTATTTTCACCCACAATTTATTTTTATTACACATACCCGGTGACCTTTTTTCCCGTACGGAATGCCGATACAGTCTCCCCTCTCGAAAAAAATATGAATACGCTTTCCATTTCAAGCCAAACGCATTTTTTTCGGGGAAAACTTATTCACACATGAAAATTATTGAGGTTAGTTATTATTGCCCATTGAAATCCGACCTTTTCAGAAATATCCATTTAAATGGCAAAACCTCATCAAGAACTCAATCAAATATTGAAAAATTATTCCACAAAAATTATAATATTGCAAATGCCATAGAGAATATCAAAAAGGCAAATGATGAACAAATCATCATTACGGAGAATGGGAGGAGGAAATCACGGGAGGGGGAGAACGGGGAAAATTTAATTTTTAAAAGGGAAAAATTTTAAAATAAATAATGCACATTGGAGCGTATGATCAACGGCAACACTCATACGCCATGAGGTACTCATGAAATCTCCAGGTAAAGATTTTTAAATAATAATTTAAAATTCAAAAAAATGTCCAGCAATAAAGAAACATCATTTAACACAATGAGAGGAGGAATTTTCAAAATATTTTTTTATGAATGATTATTAAACGAGTTTTTACTAAATATGATTTCAAATATCAAATATCTAACGTTGATTTTTAGAAATATTTTTTTAAGTGGAATTATCTGAATTGGCTTTTTTAAAAATATTTTTGAAGTAGAAATATCTGATGTGGATTATAAAAAAATATATTTTTGTAGTTGAATTATCTGACGTGGATTTTTAAAATTATTTTCTGAAGTGGAATTATCTAACGCGGATTTTTAAAAATATTTTTGGAAGTAGAATTATTTCCCGTGGATTTTTAAAAATATTTTTTGAAGTGGAATTGTCTGGTGTAGATTTTTTGAAATATTTTTTTCAAAGATCTATTATCTAACGAAGATTTTTAAAAATATATTTGGATATAGAACTATTTCCCGTTGATTTTTAAAAATATATTTTGAAGTGGAATTGTTTGACGTAGATTTTTAAAATATTTTTTTTGAAGATCAATTATCTAACGCGGATTTTTAAAAATATTTTTGAAAGTAGCATTATTTCCCGTGGATTTTTAAAAATACGTTTTGGAAGTGGAATTATCTGACGAGTATTTTTAAAAATATATTTTGGAATTGGAATAATCTGACGTGGATTTTTAAAAATATTTTTTGGAGGTGGAATTATCCTACGTGGATTTTTAAAAATATTTTTTGGAAGTGGAATTATCTGACGTGGATTTTTCGAAATATTTTTATGAAGCGGAATTATCTGATGTGGATTTTTAAAAATATTTTTCGGAAGAAACATTTCTAAACGAGATTGAAAAAAGTGGATTTTTAAAAATATTTTTTGAAGGAAGAATATTGAACGAGGATTTTTAAAAATATTTTTTAAGGAAGAATATTGAAAGAGGATTTTTAAAAATATTTCTTGAAGAGATTTTAAATAATAATTTAAAATTCAAAAAAAAATCTAGCAATAAAGAAACATCATTTAACACAATGAGAGGAGGAAATCACAGGAGGGAGAGGAGAAGGAGAGATTTGGAAAAATGTAAGTTTTTTGCTGGGAAAACCTTAAAAATAAAGAATGGACATCAGGTCGTATGATTAGCGCCAGCACTCATACGCCGCGAGGTACTCAAAACTTCAAGGAGACATGTTTTTCAAGAGTTATTTTTACTCAATTTACGCAATTCTTTGATAATTCGCTTAGATCTAAACTTAAATTCCTCCATTTCATTGCATCCATCAGCAATACTTTTTCCCTGGGGAAAAAATCTCAACACTTCTTGCCACACACATTAATCTCTTTCAAAGCCCAAACAGACTTTTGCCTCATAAATAGTTAATTTTTGTTTCGGAAAGAAATTTGGGAAAATGTAAATTTTTACTGGGGAAAAACCATCAAAATAAAGAATGGACATCAGGTCGTATGATTAGCGACAGAACTCATACGCCGCGAGTTACTCAAAACTTCAAGGAAACATGTTTTTCAAGAGTTATTTTTACTCAATTTCAATTCATTGATAAATCGCTTAGATCTAAATTTAAATTCCTCCATTTGACTGCCTGCACCAGCAATAGTTTTTTTCCCCAGGTGAAAAAAAATCTCAACACTTCTTGCCACACACATTAATCTCTTTCAAATCCCAAACAGACTTTCGCCTCATAAATAGTTAATTTTTGTTTCGCTTTTAGTCCGCTAAGCGAAATCGGAATTAAAACACCTTCTAGTTGAGCTTAAATAATCGCCATCGAACCCTTTGGGTACGATACGTATTTCACACGTGAATTTAAATGGATTTTCCCCACGCGTATATTTAACCCTTAGATGGCCGAAGGGTACATGATGTTTTAAAAAATCCAAGACAAGTGGAAGTCCTTTAAAAACTATATTTTTAAAATCAAAGATTAGCCACAGAAGCTTAGAAAAAATATTCTAAAAAAATATTTTTCAAAATCTGTGATAGATCGCAAATCCTCAAAATATTTTTTTTTAAATCCAGAATAGGATGTAGATTCTTAAAAAATAATTTTCAATATCAAGGATAGATCGCAAATCCGTAAAAAAAATTGTTTTAAAATCAAAGAGGGGTCGTAGATTCTTAAAAAATAGTTTTCAAAATCCAAAATCCAGAATATAACGCAAATCTTTACAAAAATGTTTTTAAAATCCAGAATGGGTCGTTGATTCTTAAAAATATCTTTCAAAATAGAGGAGTGATCGCATATATAAATAAATATTTCAAAAAGCCATTCTAAAAAAAAAAATTCAAAAACCTAGAATAAATCGCAGGTCCTTAAAAAAATGTTTTAAAAATCCAAAATGGGATGCAGATCCTTAAAAATATTTTTTTCAAAATCTAGGATGGGTCGCAGTTCCTTAAAAAAATATTTTTTAAATCCATGATGGGTCGTCGATTCTATATAAATATTTTGCAAAACCCCTAGGGTAGATCCTTAAAAAAATATTAAAAAAAAATGGGATGTAGGTTCTTAAAAAATATATATATTTTTTTTTTTTCAAAATATAGGGTACATAGCAGATCGTTTAAATAATATTTAAAAATGTGGAATGGGATGTAGATTCTTTAATTTTTTTTTTTACAAAATCTACCATGCATCGCAGAATCTTTACAAAAATGTTTTTAAAATCCAGAATGGGTCGTCGATTCTTAAAAATATTTTTTCAAGATCTATAATTCTATAATTCAAAATCCTTTAAAAATATTTTAAAAATCCAGAATGGGATGTAGATTTTAAAAAAAATATTTTTCAAAATCTAGAATAGATCTCAAATCCTTAAAAAAATATTTTTAAAATCAAAGAGGGGTCGTAGATTCATAAGAAATATTTTTTAAAATCTAGGATAGATTGCAGATCCTTAAAAACATATTTTTTAACCACAGAATGGGATGTAGGTTTTTAAAAAATGTTTTTCAATATCAAGGATAGATCGCAAATCATTAAAAAATATTTTTTAAATCAAAGAGGGTTCGTAGATTCATAAAAAATATTTTTTTCAAAATCTAGGATAGATTGCAGATCCTTAAAAAAATATTAAAACCAGGGACTTGGATTCTTAAAAAAAAAATTTTCAAATTATATGACAGAATGGGACGCAGATTCTTAAATTTTTTTTTAAATCTAGCACAGATCGCAAATATTTTTCAAAATCTATGATAGATCACAAATCTATAAACAATATTTTTAAAATCCGGAATGGGACGTAGACCCTTAAAAAATATTTTACAAAATTTAGGATACATCGCAGATCCTTAAAAAATATATTTTTTGAGATCCAGAATGAGGCGTAGGTTCTTAAAAAATATTTTTCTCAATCTAGGATAGATCGCAGATTCTTAAAAAATATTTGAAAAATCCAGAATGGGTCGTCGATTCTTAAAAATATAATCTATAAATCTAGGATAAATTGCAAATCCTTTAAAATTATTTTTAAAATCCAGAATGGGATGTAGATTTTTAAAAAATATTTTTCAATATCGAGGATATATCGCAAATCCGTAAAAAAATATTTTTAAAATCAAAGAGGGGTCGTAGATTCATAAAAAAATATTTTTTTAAATCTAGGATAGATTGCAGATCCTTAAAAAAATATTATTAAAACCAGAATGGGACGTAGATTCTTAAAAAATATTTTTCAAATTCTAGGAGAGAATGGGACGCAGATTCTTAAAAAAAATATTTTTCAAAATCTAGGATAGATCGCAGATCTTTAAAAAAATATTTTTTAAATCCGGAACGGAACGTAGACCCTTAAAAATATATTTTACAAAATCTAGGATAGATCGCAGATCCTTAAAAAATATTTTTAAATTCAAAAATGGAACGTAAATTCTTAAAAAATATTTTCTAAAATCTAGGATAGATCGCAAGCCTTAAATAAGACAGTAGACAGATACCACATTCCTTTGAGTCAAGTTTCGACCTCAAGCTCCAAATATATGAAACTTCTGTCAAAATATCTTTCAATAAATTTATTCCAAGCTATTCAGCACTATCCGCGCTTGGTGTGTGGGAAAAATCTCGGCGACTAAAAGCTGTTTACATTGGGTTTTCAAAGATTTAAAAAAGTTCAAGCGTTTGATCCATCTTTAATAAAATGTCTGTTTAATTTGGAATTTTCTGTGGAGAAAACTCGTTTAACTTTTAGATGTATACCTGAAAACCGATCATTCTGCTTTGTCGTTCTTTAAAAACTAAATTTTTTCTCTTTATATATTGTCAGAATACGCCGGGACATTGGTGGAAATTTAAGGGCTTAAATGAGACAGACAGATACCACATTTCTTTGAGTCAAGTTTCGACCTCAAGCTCCAAATATATAAAAATCTGTACATATATTTTTCAATAAATTTATTCCAGCCTATTCAATATTCTCCGCGCTTGGTGTGTGGAAAAAATCTCGGCGATTTAAAGCTGTTTAAATTGATTTTTCAAATATTCAAAAAGTTCAAGCGTTTGGTCCATCTTCAATAAAATATCCGTTTAATTTGAAATGTTATGTGGAACAAACTTGGTGAACTTTTAGGTGTAGCACCGCAAAACCGATCATTCTACCTCGTTGGAACTATAATTTTGCTCTTCATACATTGTCAGAATGCACCAGGCGCTTGAAGCAATTTTTATGCCTTAAATAAGACAGTAGACAGATACCACATTCCTTTGAGTCAAGCTTCGACCTCAAGCACCAAATATATAATAGCCTGACCAAATATTTTTTCGATAAATTTTTTTCATCCTATTGAGCATTCTCCGCGCTTGGCACGTGGAAAAAATTTCGGTGATTTAAAGATATTTAGATTGGTCTTTCAAATATTTAAAAAATTCCTAGCGTTAGATCCATCTTCAATTAAATATCTGTTTAATTTGGAATTTTTTTGGGTAACAAACTATTTGAATTTTTAGATGTAGAACCGAACCCCGATCAATCTACAATATTCGCAGGACTCACAGGAACCTTGATGGAGAGAGAAGTCTTCGTATGTTGTCGGGATCAATCAGGTTCTTGGTTCTGTTGGAGTTTTTCTTTATCCATGTTTTTGTATGAAATATTTTCCCCACCTGCGATTTTTTTCTTTGGTCCCAGTCATTTTGAGGGTTAACTCTCCTCCGGCACTGCATCAAACATCGCATGGAAACAAACAAAGGATGTGTACACACATTATGAATGATGAATTCAATATTGAAATGTTATCGACTGCATAGCCAAATAGAATGGCACAACACCCGCACTATCACCAGTAGCAGCTATGAATTCCATCCTTTGTTTGAAACCTGGCAATGCGGGATACTGATTGAGCAAGAACTCACATACAAAACAAAACGTCCACCCTTTTTACTCGCATTCATCTGACATTCATTCATTTGTTTTTTTTTTTTTTTTTTTTCTGTCCATATTCCAGGTTGATGGTGAAGAGACTATTGCTCTGCAGTTGAGCTTTCTGCGTTTGCCGTGTGCCACACAATACATCAAAATACGTGATGGGCCATCATTATCATCCACATTGTTGATAGAGTTACAGGGTGGCAGTGGTGGAGGAGGAGCAGGCATGGGAGGTGGCAATGGAGTTGCTGGTGCGGTTAACTCGGCTGGAGCCACCACATCCCAGGGCAATGGCAATTTACCTGTTTTTGTGGAATCCAGTGGAGCTCAATTATTATTGGAATTCTTTGCCGGTGAGGATGGCAGCGGTGGCAGCATTGCTAACAACACTGAAATCCATACGGGCCAAATATGTACCGGTGGTTTTTTGGCTAATGTGGAACAAATTGGTGAGTAATTGTTGGTCTCTTTCTCTCTCCTTTCATGTCTACCTTGATGTGATGTGGGGGTCGAAAATGATTTATTAAATGTCTAATCTGTAAACATTTGTTAAATAATTTTTTCGTTGCTAGGAAAAAATGCCACAGCCTCATTAAGGCCGGTAATGGCAGCCACTGGACTGACAGTGAAAAGCAGAGCATTTTTGCAAAAACCTAAAATGAAGACGAAATTTACTTTGGTCCATCTGAGCGCCATTGTTTTTGCCAGCATTATAATACTGATAAGCGCCTTGTTGGGTAAGTTTTGGGAAGCCAAACAAGGAGGCCGTTAATAAAATAAGTTTTTTCTTCTGCCGCAGGAGCCCAATATGTGGTGCGATATCGCAAATATCACTTGGCCATTGCCAAACGCCGCGATGAAGGATCCCGACTCCACACGCCAAGCGCCTCTATGAATTCCCTGGCAAGTCCACCCTCTAGAGCCATATCGACAACAACTCTTATCTCGGAAGTTATCTATATGGTTAAAATGCGCCCGAAACATCAGCTAAGACATTCTATTCTACGGGAGAGTGTCGATGCTGAGAATTTGGCAAGGGAAACGGAAATGAATGAATCAATCATTAAGGAACCCACAATTAAGAGGTGAGTAAGATCCTGAAGTCATTTTAATTTAGGAAGCGATAAAGGGGGAGACACTTCACTCGTCTGCAAAACAATTGTAGGTGAGTTAAGCAGCGGTTCATGGGGTTCTGAGAAAGTATGGAAATGCTCCGGGCTCTGGATGGAATTTTTAAGCCTTAAATGAGACAGGAGACAGTTACCGAATTCACTTGAGTCAAGTTTCGATCTCCAGCTCCAAATATATAAATATCTGAGCAAATATTTGTCAATAAATGTATTCCAACCTGTTCACCAATCTCCGCGCTTCATTTGAAGAAAAAATCTCGCCGATTTAAAGCTGTTTAGATTAAGTTTTCAAATGTTTAAAAAAGTTCAAGCGTTGGATCCATCTTCAATTAAATATCTTTTTATTTTGGAATATTCTGCGGAATGTCTAGCACCAAAAACCGATCTTTCTACTTCATTTGGAAGTACAAATTTTCTCTTCCCACATTGTAAGAATTCTCCGGAACCTATGTGGAATTTTAATGCCTTATGGGAGGCAGGAGACAGATTCCACATTCAATTGAAGTCAAGTTTCGACCTCAAGCTCCAAATATATAAATGCCTGAGCACATACTTTTCAATGAATTTATACCAACGTGTTCAGAATTCTCCGCGCTTCATGTGAGGAAAAAATCTCGGCGATTTATAGATGTTTAGACTGGTTTTTCAAATATTTAAAAAAGTTCCACATCCCAAGAAAAATACCACATTCACTTCAAGTTTCGACCTCAAGCACCACATATATATAAGTCTGAGCAAATATTTTTCAATAAATTTATTCCAACCTATTCAGAATTCTCCGCGCTTGGTGTGTGGAAAAAATCTCGGCGATTTTAAGCTGTTTAAATTGTTTTTTTCAAATATTTAAAAAAGTTCAAGCGTTGGATCCATCTTCAATAAAATATTTATTCAATTTGAAATTTTCTGTGGAACAAACTCGGTGAACTTTTAGGTATGGCACCGAAGACCAATCATTCTACTTCGTTGGAACTACAAAGGAAGAGGAAGAGAAACTACATTGTAAGAATTCTCCGGAACCTATGTGGAATTTTAATGCCTTATGTGAGGCAGGAGACTGATCCACATTTCTTTGAGGCAAGTTTCGACTTCAAGCTCCAAATTTATAAAAGTCAGAGCAAATATTTTTTCAAAAAAATTATTCCAACGTGCGTTCAGCATTCTCCGCGCTTCATGTGAGGAAAAAATCTCGGCGATTTATAGATGTTTAGACTGGTTTTTCAAATATTTTAAAAAGTTCCACATTCCAAAAAAGTAGCACATTCACTTAAGTTAAGTTTCGACTTCAAGCTCCAAATATATAAAAGTCAGAGCAAATATTTTTCTTTAATTTTATTAAATCGTATTTAGCAGTCTCCGCGCTTGATGTGAGGAAAAAATCTCGGGGATTTAAGGTTATTTAGATTGAGTTTTCAAATTTTTAAAAAAAAGTTCAAGTGTTTGATCCACCTCCAATAAATTTAATTTTTAATTTGGAATATTCTGCGGAATAAAATCGGTGAACTTTTAGGTGTAGCACCGAAAACCGATCATTTTACTTTGTTGGAACTACAATTTTTCTCTTCATATGTTGTCAGGATCCATCGGGACCTTTATGGAATTTTAAGGCCTTAAATGAGACAGGAAACAGATACCACATTCCCTTGATGCAAGTTCGACCTCAAACTCCAAATTTATAAAAGTCTAAGCAAATATTTTTCAATAAATTTATTCCAACCTATTCAGCATTCTCCGCGCTTCATGTGAGGAAAAAATCTCGGGAATTTAAAGCTGTTTAGACTGGGTTTTCAAATATTTTAAAAAGTTCTACATTCCAAAAAAAGTACCACATTCACTTAAGTTAAGTTTCGACTTCAAGCTACAAATATATAAAAGTCAGAGCAAATATATTTCAATAAATTTATTCCAGCGTATTCAGCATTCTCCGCGCTTGATGTGAGAAAAAAATCTAGGGGACTTAAGGTTATTTAGATTGAATTTTCAAATTTGTAAAAAAGTTCAGGTGTTTGATCCACCTCCAATAAATTTTATTTTTAATTTGGAATTTTCTGTAGAACAAACTCGGTGAACTTTTAGGTGTAGGACCGAAAACGGATCATTCTACTTTGTAGAAACTACATTTTATCTCTTCATATACTGTCAGCATCCTTCGGGCCCTTGGTGGAATTTTAAATGAAACAGGAGACTGATACCACATTTCTTTGAGGCAAGTTTCGACTTCAAGATCCAAATATATAAATGTCTGAGCACATATTTTTCACTAAATTTATTCCAACGTGTTCAGCATTCTCCGCGCTTCATGTGAGGAAATAATCTCGGCGATGTATAGATGTTTAGACTGTTTTTTTTTTCAAATATTTAAAAAAGTTTCACATCCCAAAAAAAATATACCACATTCACTTAAGTCAAGTTTCGACTTCAAGCTACAAATATATAAAAGTCAGACCGAATATTTTTCAATAAATTTATTCCAGCGTATTCACCATTCTCCGCGCTTGATGTGAGAAAAAAATTTCGGCGATTCATAGATGGTTTGATTGGTTTTTCAAATGTTTAAAAAAATTCAAGCGTTAGATCCATCTTCAATAAAATATCTATTTAATTTGGAATATTCTGCGGAACAAAATCGGTGAACTTTTAGGTATGGCACCGAAAACGGATCATTCTACTTTGTTGGAACAACAATTTATCTCTTCATACATTGTCTGAATACGCCGGGCCTTTGGTGGAAATTTAAGGCATTAATTGAAACAGGAAACGGATACCACATTCCTTTGAGACAAGTTTCGACCTCTAAGCACCACATATGTAAAAGTCTGAGCAAATATTTTTAAATAAATTTATTCCAACGTGTTCAGCATTCTCCGCGCTTCATGTGAGGAAAACATTTCGACGATTTATAGATGTTTATACTGGTTTTTGAAATATTTAAAAAAGTTCCACATTCCAAAAACGTACCACATTCACTTAAGTCAAGTTTCGACCTCAAGCTCCAAATATATAAAAGTTAGACCGAATATTTTTCAATAAATTTATTCCAGCGTATTCAGCATTCTCCGCGCTTGGTGTATGCAAAAAATCTCGGAGATTTATAGATGTTTAGATTGGTTTTTCAAATTTTTAAAAAAGTTCAAGCGTTAGATCCATTTCGAATAAAATATTTGATTAGTTTGGTATTTTTTGTGGAACAACCTCTTTGAACTTCGGTAGCACCGAAAACCAATCATTCTAATTTGTAGGAACTTCATTTTATCTCTTAATATATTGTCAGGTTCCTTCGGGCCCTTGGTAGAATTTTTAGGCCTTAAATGAAACAGGAGACAGACACCACATTCACTTAAGTCAAGTTTGGACTTCAAGCTCAAAATATATAAAAGTCAGAGCAAATATTTTTCAATAAATTTATTCCAGCGTATTCAGCATTCTCCGCGCTTGGTGTGCGGAAAAAATCTCGCGGATTTAAGGCAGTTTAGACTAGTTTTTTAAATATTCAAAAAAGTTCAAGCGTTAGATCCATCTCGAATAAAAAATTTGTTTCGTTTGGAATTTTCTGTGGAACGAACTCCGTGAACTTTTAGGTGTAGCACTGAAAACCGATCAATCTGCAACATTCCCAGGATCCACAGGGACCTTGAGGGAGAAGGTTAAGATCTTCAAAGGTTCGCTCTGAAAATGAAGAGGTAAATCTTCCTGTGTTTTCGGGATCAACCAGGAACAAATACTTGATAAATATAATTTTTCTGGAGATAAGGTTAAAGCTCCATTGCCCGAAAATATGAAAATGAACTTGAATATCAACAGAACAGGTATTCCTAGGTTTGACTGGCATACAATCCATGGAGAATAATATTTATTTTCAACTCAGCAAAGTGGCGCCCAACCGTTTCCAACATTTTAAGCCATGCAAGTAATAGTTCGATAATTATTCCGGTGTCTTTGTGGTACTTAAAACACTTTTACTGCGGAATACAAGAAGGAATTACGACACAAATTTGCAAAATGGCGCCCAACTGTTTTTCACATTTTTTTAATTAAATTATTTTTCGTTTTGTTTGAAGCGTTTAAAAATAATTTTTTCTTTCTCATTTCTCCTTTACAGCGTCGATGAACTTGGCAGTACCGGATCCATAGTCACATTGCGCAATGAAATCATTTCGCCCACCACAGAAGAGGGTTTGGCTAATCGCACGCCCAGCGAATGCTCAAATGGCGATGAAGAAGAGCGAGATGAAAATGATCCTCGAAATGCCACCCTGAAACGTAAGGATAGCGGTAAAGATTCCGAAAGTATTATATCTTCGGGAATGTCTTCGATATGCAATAGCCCACCAATGAATACGAAACGTAGCAGTAAATATTCAGAACGTTACGATGCGGCCACCTTGAAAATGACCAATTCCTATATCGAAGAGAAAACCGATTGTGAATCGCTGAAATCGATTGTAATGCAGCAGCAGAGGAGGAATCCGCGTTGCAGTAGCGTTAATTTGACAAATGTAAATTGGAAGCGATTTGGAGAGGAGTTTTTTATAATTTTCGATATTTTTTTTCAGGGTTGTTATTCACCTGCCTCGAGCATCATTAGCTCGGCCACCATACGCAGCACCAATGCCAAGGAAAGTAAAGAGAAACAGAATCGCAAAAAACTCTTGGCCAGGCCAGGTTCGGAATTTTCGCTGGGGACCCAGGAGGATTTTGAGTTGGATTATTATGACTACAATGTGACAAATGCCGGTGCGGCACCGGGATCATATTTGGGCATGGATCCAGCTTATTTGATATGGATACCCCCGTTCGATGATATACCCGACTCACCGGAAAGGGAAGATGACGACAAAACCCCCGAACCCATACCGGATGAAAATCAACCCCTCTACGAGGATATCAAGATGCCAAAATTTGGCCACTACCTAAGTCCCCATAGCAACACAAATTCCAGTACCAATACCACCACCAATACCAGTCCCATATCAGATGAATTATCACCGCTGAATAGCAACTTCCATTCCAAGGCGACAACACCCTCCGAAACGGATTTGAAAAATTGCCTAATACGCAAGGCAATTTCAACGAATTCCCAAAACTCCGGCTCCACCTCCAAACAATCGACACCATATCTTTCGCGCAAGAAGCGCAAGGCCCAAAGGCAGCAATCCAAATCCACCATGTCTCTGGGCCATAATGACAAGGATGAGGAGAGTATACCCCTCAAGGAGTTAAATGTTACCAAATCGGCGAGAAATCTACTGCTGAGACAAGAAAATCATCAGCAGCAACATCAGCAACAGGTGGTGGAACCGGAAACCATTTTGGAAACGGATTCCATGAATGGTTCATACATTGAAAAGGAAACATCTGTGGTTAAATCACCAAGTGATCTACAGAATTATTCTTCCTTAACGGCCGACATACAATTTGCCGATGACAGTGAGGAAAGTGATGAGGAGCTAACGTCCATAGGACAAAAGGACCGGCAGCGTAAGTTGTCGGCCAAGGAGATTTTGGCGGAGGAGTGTAAAATTGTAAGGGACATGAAAAAGGTTAGCGGAACGCTAAGGCATCAGAGTCAAACGCGTACAATGAAAAGGACACAGGTTTAGAGCGGGGAGAGGAGATAGATTTCCGAAAGGGGAAAAAAGATTTTTTGAGTCGAATGGTTACCCATTCGGGAAAACTTGAAGACGGGACACTGCTTAATCCAGACAATGGACGCCGATGAAATATTAAATGCTTCGGAAGGTTAAACAAGGTTGGGCGCCATTGCAAAAAAAATGTGATTTTTCACTGATACCGAAATAGAAAACTTGAAGATGTGGCATTGGACGCCATTTGCTAATGGTTAATTTACGTTGGGCGCCACACAATGAAAAAAATTTCCCACTAAGCGTATCAGATCTCTTCTCGCCGAGAAGGAACCACCACAGTTTACGATGGGCTATGTTGCAAATGTCATCCGGAACACTAAGTCATCCAAGGCGTAAGGCCCAGACGGAATATCAATGGTAATGCTGAAACAGCTGGATTCGCCGGGAGTCGACTACCTAACGAAAGTTCTCAACCTGTCGCTAGCCACCTACATAGTGTCCGAAGCTTGGAAAATGGGACGGGTGGACCCGCTACTGAAGCCAAGCAAAGATGCCAGTAAAGGCGAATCGTAGAGGCCGATTTCGCTTTTCTTAGCTACAGCATTAGCCGAAGCTATACAGTTGCCAACCATCAGCACGGGTTCCATGCACAACATAGTACCACAACAGCATTACACGCCATTTCCACACATATTAGTAGAGAATTGAACCAGGACAAGCCGTGTGACAGAATAGTGTTGGTAGCCCTTGACCTATTAAAAGCCGTTCGATGCGGTCATTCATGCCATACTGTTTGAGGACGAGCAGAGAACCACCCTCCGGACAAGTTTGAAACGTTGGATAGTCAACTAAATGTGGGGTCGCCAGCCGTACGTGGAATTCCGGAGTGATATTCCTTTCCGGAATTCTTCGCCCTCCAGACGGCATAGAGATCGTAACGTATCCGGATGAATGTACGATCATGGCGTCGGGCCCAGTGGTCGATGACATATGTGAAAGGCTGAATCCCTATCTCGCCGAGCTTGCCGCATACTTCCACGCGAGGAATGTGAAAATATCCGCCACGAAATCCAGGCCACACTCTTTACCACATGGTCTGAGGAGATGAGAAAACAGGTGAATGAGCAGTTTGAGTGGAGTTGAATACCGATCACTAACTACCCCAAGATTTCAGGGGTCACATTCGACAGCATATTCAAGTCGTCCGCGTAAGCCACAGCTATCTGCGATAAAATGAAAAGTAGGATCAAGCTACTCAAGGCGCTAGCCGGCAGCACTTGGGCTGCGGACAAGGGAACCTTGTTGACCTCTTATAACGCGATAGGAGGTCGGTCTGTGGTCAGCTACGATCATGGCGTCGGGCCCAGTGGTCGATGACATATGTGAAAGGCTGAATCCCTATCTCGCGAAGCTTGCCGAATACTTCCACTCGAGGAATATGAAAATATCCGCCACGAAATCATCGGCCACACTCTTTACCACATGGTCTGCGGAGATGAGAAAACAGGTGAATGTGCAGGTCGAGATTAGTTTAATACCGACCACGACCTACACCAAGATTCTAGGCGTCCCATTCGAAAGCATGTTCAAGTCGTCCGCGCAAGCCACAGCTATCTGCGATAAGATGAATATTAGGTACAAGGACCTCAAGGCGCTAGCCGGCAGCACTTGGGCTGCGGACAAGGAAACTTGTTGACTTCTTATAACGCGATAGGTCGGTCTGTGGTCGGCTACGATAATGGCGTCGGGCCCCGTGGTCGATGACATATGTGAAAGGCTAAATCCCAAGCTCCGCGAGGCCCCATACTTCCACGCGAGGAATATGAAAATATCCGCCACGAAATCAATGGCCACACTCTTTACCACATGGTCTGCGGAGATGAGAAAACAGGTGAATGGGCAGTTTGAGAGGAGTTGAATACCGATCACGAACTACCCCCAGATTCTAGGGGTCACATTCGACAGCATGTTCAAGTCGTCCGAGCAAACCACAGCTATCTGCGATAAAATACTAGTGCTACGCGGTGGAAGCACATCGCTGCCCTGAGAACTGCGATAGGGTTCCTGGACCATCTAGGGAACCTCGTTGACCCCTTATAACGCGATAGGTCGGTCTGTGGTCAACTAAGAGGCTCCAGTGTGGTCTGCGAATGCTAGTGCTACGCAGTGGAAGAACATCTAGATCGCTGCCCTGAGAACTGCGACAGGGTGCCTTCTCATGACACCAGTGGACCATCGAGGGAATCTTGTTGACCTCTTATAACGCGATAGGTCGGTATGTGGTCAGCTATTCGGCTCCAGTGTGGTCTGCGAATAATACGCAGTGGAAGCACATCCAGAACGCTACCCTGAGAACTGCGACAGGGTGCCTTCTCATGACACCAGGGGACCATCTACATGAGGAGGCGAAAGTCCTTCCCGTACGTCAGCATAATTACCGTGATGGTCATCCCAACCATCATATCGTGGATACAACTCCCCCATCCAGGCTCGCCAGGAAGGACATACACGATCTAGAGAGGGAGGTGCAACGGTATAAGAGAGAACCTGTAGATCAAGAAGCATATCAGGCAGGTCTGAGTGGCATTCATACCGATATAGTCGCGGATGCCAGCAGCAGTTATAAAATGAATGCCGTCCTCGGAGTCCTCTCCCCTTTCCATTGCAGCTGAAGAACACCAGCTGCCTAGACAAACCAGGGTAGTTTTCGCTCAATTCGTATTGGGCACGAATTGATGAAGATGTGCGTGACGCCTGCCCGGCGTGTAATACAGACCCGTACAATACGCTGCAGCTCTTTAATTGCACAGTCAAACCTACCCAACTCACTCCAGAAGATCTCTGGCTACAGCCCATTAAAGTAGCCGCTTTTCTAGACCTGGAGCTGGAACCAGGTTAGCAGAACGCAAACACATACATGTACTACTGCTACAAAAATCTAGAGAAGGGGGTACATTACACTATAGGAGAGAACCTCTAGATCAAGAAGCCTATCAGGCAGGTCTGAGTGGTATTCATACCGATGTAGTCGCGGATGCCAGCAGCAGTTATTAAATGAATACCGTCCACCTCCTTCCATTGGAGCTGAAGAACGCCAGCTGCCTAGACAAAGCAGAGTAGTTTTGCCGCAATTACGTTCAGGATGGTGTAGTCGTCTCCAAATCGTCTGATACAGGCCCGCACAATACGCTGCTACTCTTTAATTAATAATACTCTGCACCCACCCAACTCACTACAGAAGATCTCTGGCTACAGCCCATTAAAGTAGCCGAATTTCTAAACCTGGAGCTGAAACCAGATCAGCAGAACGCAAACACTTACATGTACTACTGCTATAATAATAGCAACCCACTAAGGAATCTTTGCCCTAGTTGCCTGGGCTTCATACTTTGAGTGTCAAACATGAAAGAAGGATCACCAGATCGCCATAAAGCAGTATTAGCAGATTTTTCCCTTGAAAGAAATCTCTCCTCTACCCAAAGAAACCTTAAACCAATCATTGTTCTTAAATGCGCGTTAATTTTTGTAAATATTATTCAAAAAAAAAAAATGAAATAGAACTAGTTCTGAAACTAAAACGTAAGTCAAACAAAACCAAAGGATCTCTAATATTTTAAATATTACAAATTATATTAAAAACCAAAAACAAAAAATGAAATTAAAATTGAAAACCCATTGCATATAAAAGCTGTGACTGTATAATCCATGTATTTATTAACACATTTTTTGATCTCTGTAGACATTTAGTTTTAGAAGTTATTTCCTAGACAAAATAAGTCAAATATTTAAGACAATTTTTCAAAAAAACCTACCAATCACTTCAAAAAAGAAAATAATGTAACCGAAATATCGCAAAAAACAAACATTACGAACACTGTACCTCTCAATCTCTCTCTGTTTTCCTTCAGAAAAAAATGTATCTCTCTCTTAGTAGAACCTAGAAATGTAAGAAGTTTTTTTTCCGAAATAGGCTCATATATAAATATATATATCTGAGATAAGGATTGTATGGTAACCATATATATTAAAAAAATCAATACTAAATTAAAATATTTAAAAAAAAATCAAAAAGAATGGAAGATCGGTAAAGATGACCGTTGGAAGATATTTTCAGAATAGAATGGAAAAATTGGTTCTAAGACGGAATTATTGTAAAGTATTAGAGCCCACTTTTTCCCTTTTGACCAAATTTGGAAAGTGATCAAAAAAAAAAATATGAAAAAAATCTAAAAGAATGGAAGATCAGTAAAGATGGCCGTTTGAAGATATTTTCAGAATAGAACGGAAAAAAGGGGTTCTAACACGGAATTATTGTAAAATATTAGAGCCAAAATTTTCCCTTTAGACCAAATTTGGAAAGTGATTCAAATCCCACGACAATATCGATTTACTACTTCAGGGACATTCATTTGTTATCGACATTTATTTATTATTTTTTTTTTTTAAATATGCGCGATTCTGACCCTTCAATAAACGCTTATGATAGTTTTGCATATTTCTGCCTATGTCTTCACCAGCTTCCTTGGTACTTTCCATCAATCATAATCTTCGAGATTTCTTTAGGATAAGATTTAACGTTGGGCGACATTTTAATTTTTCAGATTAATTTAAATGTTTTGAGTAGGAATAGATCTCATTTTTCAGGCTGGGTACCGTGATGTTAACAATTTAAGATGGCAGTTTACCAATTTAAAATTGTTTTACTGGGAATTTGGAGAGTTTTTCCTCTTTATAAATAGAATCTCCCGTTGGGCGCCATATTTCTACATCCATATTTTTTTACTTTTTTAGGTGACATATGACGCTAATTGACTCGTTGGGCGCCAGTCTGACGCTACAATGAATGCTTATGCAAATTTTGCACATTTCTCGCTTCCTTGATACTTTTGAGGATAATATTTAACGTTGGGCGCCATTATCATTTAAAAGTTTCGAGAAAAAAATCGAGCTCTTGTTTCAGTTAATAATTTAAGACGAAAGTTTGGCATTATTCGAAATTGCTTTATTCACAAGATCATATCCTATTTCAATTCTAGAGTTGATGACAAAATTTTTAAGCTTTACCACATTGGGCGCCATTTTGAAGCTACAATGAACGCTTATGGTAATTTTGCATGTTTCTCGATTCCCCGATACATTTGAGTGCCAAGCGTAATCTTCGAAAATGTTTTTTAGGATAATAATTAACGTTGGGCGCCATTCTCATTTTTCAGATTTCTTTATAAGTTTTAAGAAAAATAGAGCTAATTCCCTGTGACATGTAAAGGTTATGGTAAACACGAGCAATTTTAAGATCATTTTCCATTTCAATTCTAGAGGTAAAGATAAGATTTTCTGAGCTTCGCATCGTTGGGCGCCATTCTACAATGAACGTTTATGAATATTTTTCGCTCCCTTCGTACTTTTGAGTGCCAATTTTAATCTTCGAAAATGTGTTTTTTTTAAGATAATATTTAACGTTGGGCGCCATTCTCATTTTTTAAGATTTCTTGATAAGTTTTGGGCAAAAAATAGAGCTCTTTTTTTTAGCTAACAATTAAAGATGGAAGTTTACCATAATTTAAAATTGGTTCATTGACAATTTTTGGAATTCGAAGAATTTGTGGTCTTTACGAAAAGACTCTCACGTTGGGCGCCATATTTTTAAAGATTTAATCGGTTTTTTTTTTGTTTTTTCCTTTTTTATCACCTGTCATTCGGGTTTAGTTACAAGTAGACGCTAATGAAAACCATGAGAAACTCGGTATGAGATTTGGTGTCTACTAAAGCTCTGTTTTGGACGTTGGGCGCCATTTTTATACCCTCCACCATACATAGTGTGGAGGGTATATTAAGTTCGTCATTCCATTTGTAACTCATCGAATTCATTATTTCAAAGTATATACTATATTCTTGATCAGCCTAAAATTCTAAGACAATTTAGCCCCGACCGCCTGTCCGTCCGTACGTCTGTTGTAATCACTCTAGAGTCAAAACGAGTAAAGATAGGAAGCTAAAATTTTGCACATATCTTTTTTTTTTTGTCTATAGACAGTTTGAGTTTGAAGATGGGCTACAACGGTCTAGGATATCGTATAGCTCCCATACAACGATACCCACCGATATTCGGTATTTTAATGATTTTAGCCACATTTTTCAATGAAATTGTAAGAATTTTCTCCTGGAAGAGATTTGTCACCCTGTAAGATATAGATCGAATATCCCCCATATAACGACACCTCGCCATAGTCGGTGTTTTGATGATTGTAGCCAATTTTTTAGTTGTTTTTTTTTTTTTTTTTTGGAATTATCTGAAGTTTCACACAAGGAGTTCCCTCTGAGTTCTTTACCCCATGAAATGAAACTGTCTACATAGGTCCACGATATCGTATACCTACCACACAACGCTTCCCACGATATTCGGTATTTTGGTGATTTTAGGGTCAGCATTCCATGAAACTTTTAAAATTTCCTAATACGTACTACCATCTATGACTAAAAATTGCTCATGCAGGTCCATGTCTTCTTAAAGCCTCCATAGAACGGTACCTCCCCTTATTTGGTATTTTGATGATTGTAGTCAAGTTTTTCAATGGAATTGTCTGAAAATCCACACAATGAATTCCTTCTGAATACTCTACCCCCATGGAAAATAAGTGTATATATACGTTCTCGATAGCGTATATCCCTCATATAACGGTACCTCCCATTATTCGGTATTTTGATGATCTTAAACACAATTTTCAATGGAATTGTCTGAAAATCCACAAAAAGAGTTTCGTCTGAATACTTTCCTTCCTAAAATAGAACTGTCGCATACTGCACATAAATTATTTTTTTATTTAAAAAAAAAAAGAAAATTTAATCTCATGTTGGGCGCCATATTTAATTTTTTTTTTAAGTTTTACTAATATCCACTATTTGACCCAAATAGGTGCTTGCGTATATTTTTTGATATTAAATTTAATTTGAGAAATAATTAAAATCACTTCTGCATGTTGGGCGCCAATTTTATAAATTGTAGAGATTTTTGGGCGCCACTTTTGCAAATTTTCGTGAATTTTTTCTACAGTTTAAGATTTCATGATGAAAATTTTTATATTCAATCGATCAAAATCATAATCTTTTAATGTCTTTACTTTTCTTCCATTCTTACCAAAAAAAACTATTTATAAAAAAAAATATTTATAAAAAAAAATTAGATTAAAAAAAAATTCTTTGTAACTCGAGACTTTTATTTGTATAAATTCTTTACGCTTATTTCCTATTGCAAAAACACAAACAACTTGACTATAAGATAAATACCCTCCAAAGATACGAAAGCTAACGATTTTATTTATTACGTTATTAATATATGTTATTTTTATAAATATTTGGAAATAAATATTTGTTTTTTTTTTAATTTTCAAAATTAGTTAAAATGCAATTTTAGCGGCCTTGTGATTAGTTATTTTTACAATTCTTTTATTTTATTGAAATAATTTTTTTGTTTTATTTTTAGAACTGCAACAAATTCTAGTCAATTTTACCTTCAAGTTTTATTTATTTATTGCTAAAATTAAAAATAAATTTTAAGTATTTATTATTCACAATTAATTTGTATAAGGCTACCACCATTAAAGTTAAGTTTTTTTTAGAAATTATTTAGGTTTAAAATAGGAAATAGTTATAGGTACGAAGAAGTAGAGGTGGAGGGGTAAAGCAGATGATTTATGGCAAATTTTCCGTGGAATAAATATTTAAGAAAGGATTTGAAATTATCATCTTGAATGAAACCCAGATATTGACCTCATGAAAGAAACTTATGTAGAAGTCTCAACAGAGATTACCTTCTTTTCAGGAAATTCTAAAAATGTTCAAAAAAATAAATAAATAAAAAAATATTTCCATATATAATTTACATTTCCATATATGTATATATTACATTTAAACTTCCGCTATACCCCTCCACCCGAAACCCTCTTCGTTTAAGTCCATAAAAGAACAAGAAATTGTAGTATTTTTAAAAATCTCCATAAATGTATTTAAAAATCTTAAATAAAAAAATATTAAATATTAAAAACAAAAATAAACCAGATATTGTATTTACGACACAAATAAAAAGAAACTTTTCTTTAGGTAAAAATAAAATTAAACATATTTACATTAAATTTAATTTAATTTAATTATTTGTATATACCGACAAAAAACAAAAACATAATATTAAAAAGAATACTCAATAAAGGCGATATTTAAAACCCTAAAAAATAAATTATTTTATTAAAAAAAAAATAAATAAATAAAATGGGAAACTACAGCTACAAATTAATGTAATATATTGAACATCCATGGATTGACGCACATTAGTATCACGTTGGGCGCCATCTCTCTGCAAAAGTCATAATAAGAAAATGAAAAGACCCAGAAATAAATAAACACACAAAGATCCCGACCACTCGTTTTGAATTGGATTTTGCGTTGGGAGCCATTATTATTATTATTATTATTATTATTATTATTATTATTATTATTATTATTATTATTATTATTATTATTATTATTATTATTATTATTATTATTATTATTATTGTTATTATTGTTATTATTGTTATTATTATTATTATTATTATTATTATTATTATTATTATTATTATATTATTAGTATTATTATTATTATTATTATTATTATTATTATTATTATATATTATTCTTATTATTATTATTCTTATTATTATTATTATTATTATTATTATTATTATTATTATTATTATTATTATTATTATTATTATTATTATATTATTATTATTATTATTATTATTATTATTATTATTATTATTATTATTATTATTATTATTATTATTATTATTATTATTATTATTATTCTTATTATTATTATTATATTCTTATTATTATTATATTATTATTCTTATATTATTATATTATTATTATTATTATTATTATTATTATTATTATTATATTATTATTATTATTATTATATTATTATTATATTATTATTATTATTATTTTATTATTATTTTATTATTATTATTATTATTAGTATTATTATTATTATTATTATTATTATTATTATTATTAATTATTATTATTATTATTATTATTCTATTATTATTATTATATTATTATTATTATTATTATTATTATTATTATTATTATTCTTATTATTATTATTATTATTATTATTATTATATTATTATTATTATTATTATTATTATTATTATTATTATTATATTATTATATTATTATTATTATTATTATTATTATTATTATTATATTATTATTATTATTATTATTATTATATTATTATATTATTATTATTATATTATGTTATTATATTATATTATTATATTATTATTATTATTATATTATTATTATTATTATTATTATTATTATTATTATTATTATTATATTATTATTATTATTATTATTATTATTATTATATTATTATTATTATTATTATTATTATATTATTATTATTATTATATTATTATTATTATTATTATTATTATTATTATTATTATTATTATTATTATTATTATTATTATTATTATTATTATTATTATTATTATTATTATTATATTATTATTATTATTATTATTATTATATTATTATTATTATTATTATTATTATTATTATTATTATTATTATATTATTATTATTATTATTATTATTATTATTATTATTATATTATATATTATTATTATTATATTATTATTATTATTATATTATTATTATTATTATTATTATTATTATTATTATTATTATTATTATTATTATTATTATATTATATTATTATTATTATTATTATTATTATTATATTATTATTATTATTATTATTATTATTATTATTATTATTATTATTATTATTATTATTATTATTATTATTATTATTATTATTATTATTATTATTATATTATTATTATTATTATTATTAATAACTCTACTCACATATATATATTGTTGGATTGGCAATGTTCTCTTATCTTAGTTCCTACCCGCTGTTTCTCGGAGTTGCCACTTCTGAATAAAAAAAATTCTAAATCTGTTCGCATATGGCAATACCTTCAATCCTTGACACGGTCATGTCTTTGCTAAAATTCCTTTAAAATATTCTAACAGTTCTGACGTAAAGGATGTAATGGTGTGTGTCGTCGATAAATAAATGTTAATTGTTATACTTCTGTAGTTTTTGTTTGGGAAATAAACTAATTAGTCCCACTATGACATACAGATGGCGCCACGTGTTGTTTAGGTCCTGGTAGCCAATTTTTTAAAGAAATTTTCGAGGTATATTCCTCAGTGGAATGCGTAGATTTTTTAAAGAATTTTTGAAGGCATTTTCCTCAGGCCAAGGCTGGATTTTTAAAAAAAATTTCGAGGCCTATTCCTTAGTCATAGGCGAATTAAAGAATTTTTGGAGTCATTTTCCTCAGTCAAAGGCGTGGATTTTTTAAAGAATTTTTGGAGTCATTTTCCTCAGGCCAAGGCATGGATTTAAAAAAAAATTAGACCTATTCCCCTGACCAAAGCATGGATTTTTTAAAGAATTTATCGATTTTTGCACCAACGTTGAAAATAAAAACACTTTGATTTTGGGTTATAATTCTTTTATTTATTTTTTTCTTTTCGGAACAAACATTTAAATTTTTATAATAATAATTTTTGTTGCATATTTTTTGCGTTTTGAGTTTCTCATAACAAAGAAACAAATTCGAATTTTTTTATTAAAGGGATTTAAGGTTTTTTGGATTTTTTTTAATAATATTTTTTAATATAAAATTTAAACAGCCATCAAAAGTTAAATTGAATTAGTGGAGGAGAGTTACATAGCATTAAAAATTCTTATAAAAATAGTTGTTTTTTTATGATTTTTGAAGAATATGGTTTTATGATAATTTGATTTTTTCCAAAAAAAAAATACGATTTTTTTAAAGGGCGATAAATTAGAAAGTCAGATTATATTTAGGGGTCCAATGTGGCAAAGAATTAAATTTAGTTTTTAGAAATTAATTTAATTTTTCTTCCAATTATTTTTCCAAATTAATTTTTATTGTTTTTTTTTATATTTTTACTGTTTAAATAAATTATTATTTATTTAGAATAATTTGTGTTTTATCGAGGGTGCTTGATGTAAATTTTTATATAAATATATTTTTATTTTTTTTTTTTTGCAAATTTTAAGAATTTGTATTGAAGAACCTTGTTTTTGTTTTTTGTATAAACAACACTTATATTTTTTGTTAACTGCAAATTTTTTACGCTTATAAGTTTTATGTTTTTTTTGTTGTTTTTTTTTTATTATTTAATATTTTTTGCTTAGTTTATCCATTATGTATTTTGTTTCCTCTGCATAGTAGTGCTCTAGAGAATTGTTCCCATCATTATAATAATTAAGGTAATATTTTGCGATTTAGAAAAAGGTTTTTTTGTTATTTTTTATTTTGTTGGATTTGTTATAAAAAGTATTTTTATTTTTTAAGAGCCTCTCAATACAGACTTTCCAAAAAAAACTTCTTTAAAGAATATTGAAAATCTGCATTTAAAAAAATTTTCAAAATTAAAATTAAGAATAAAAAACGATTATCGTGGTTTAAAAAAAATTCATGGAAGTAATCAATGTGAATTAAATATAAAAATATATATTATACAAAAAAATATAAACAAGATTTTTTTAAATATTTTCCAAAATATTTTTTTTGTTAAAATAGATTTTCAAAGTACTAACACTAATTATTTTTTTTATTTCTCTTTCGAGACGAGTGAAAAGAAGAATTTCAGTGAAAAGATAAGCCAGATAGACACTATCACACACTCACCACAATGCAAAGCGCTACGCCATTGATAATTCTTTGAAAAAATATTTTTTAAAAAATCCTTGTCCATTACTTCTTTGAAAGGATATTTAAAAAAATTCTCGTCTGCTAATTCTTTAAAAAAAGAAATAATTTTTAAAGAATCCACTTTTGTTAATTTTTTGAAAAATCCACGTCTGTTAATTTTTTATTTTTTTTAATTCCTGTTAATTCTTTAAAAATATATTTTTTAAGAAAATCCAGGCCTATTAACTCTTTGAAAAAATTTAATTCCTCAGTTGTTAATTATTTTAAAGAAATCCATGTCTGTTAATTCTTTTAAAGAAAAAATCCACGTTGATAAATATTTTGAAAAAAATGTTTTTAAAAAATACACGTCTGTTAATATTTCGAAAAAATATTTTTTAAAAAATCCACTTCTGTTAAACTTTCGAAAAAACAATAATTTTAAAAAATCCATGTTGTTTAATATTTTGAAAATAATATTTAAAAAAATACACTTCTGTTAATCTTTAAAAAAAAATTATTTTTTAAAAAATCCACGTTGGTTAATATTTTGAAATAAAATATTTTTAAAAAATACACGTCTGTTAATATTTCGAAAAAAATAATTTTTAAAAACCAACGTCTGTTAATTCTTTGAAAAATATATTTTTTTTAAAAATTCCTCGTCTGCTTATTCTTTGAAGAAATATTTTTTTTAAAAATCCACATTTTTAAATTATTTGAAAAATTCTTTTTTAAAAAATCTACGGTTCTTAATTATTTGAAAAAAATATTTTTTTAACCCACGTCCGTAAATTGTTCTTTGAAAAAATATGTTTCAAAATATTAACATCTGTTAATTCATTGAAAAAAAATATTTTTTTTTTAAAAAATCCAGGTCTAATAATTCTTTGAAAAAATATGTTTTGAAAAATCCAAGTATATTATTCCAATATTTTCCAACGTGGATTTTTTAAAAAGAAAATAAAATATTTGGAAAAATTATTTTTTAAAAAATCAAATCTGTTAACTGTTTAAGAAAATATTTTTTAAAAAAAAAATTCACATATGTTAAATAACGTCAGGGGATTTATAGAAAGAAAAAAAATTTCATAAATATTTTTTTTTAAATCCACGTCAGTTAATTTTTCGAAAAAATAATTTTAAAAACAACTCGCGCCTATTGATTTCTTGAAAACATTTTTTTAAAAACTCCAAGTCTGTTAAGTCTTTGAAAAAATATTTTTTTTAAAATCCACATCTAATTTTTTTAAAAAAATATTTTTTATGAAATTTTTTGAAAAATCACGTATGTGAATTCTTTCAAATAATATATTAAAACAATCCACATATATGGGTTTGTTGAAAAATATGTTTTTTTAATTTTCTTTTGAAAAAACATATGAAAATATATTTGAACATTTGAAAATATGAACATCTGTTAATTCATTGAAAAAAATATTTTTTAAAAAATACACGTCTGTGGATTTACTGAAAAACATTTTTAAAAAATCAACGTCGTCTGAAGAAATAGTTTTTTAAGAAATTAACCTATAATATTTTTTTAAGTCCATCATTCGAAACAATATTTTTTTAAGTCCATTCTTGGAAAAAATATTTTTTTTAAACTCCACAGCTGTCTATTGCCTATTGAATCTTTGAAAAAATATAATTTAAAAATTCCAAGTTTACTGATTTTTTGAAAAACATTTTTTAAAAAATTCTGTAGATTTATTGAAAAAATAATTTTTAAAAAATCCACGTCTGTGGATTTATTGAAAGAATATTTTTTAAAAACTCCACGTCTGTGGATTTATAAAAAAAAATATTTTTTAAAAAGTCCACGTCTGTGTATTTATTGAAAAAATATTTTTTTAAAAAATCGACGTCTGTAGATTTATTAAAAAAATATTTTTTAAAAAATCGACGTCTGTGGATTTACAGCAAAAATATTTTTTAAAAAATCCACGTCTGTGGATTTATTGCAAAAATATTTTTTAAAATATCCATGTCTGTGGATTTATTGAAAAAATATTTTTTAAAATATACATGACTGTGGATTTATTGAAAAAATATTTTTTAAAAAATCCATGTCTGTGGATTTTTTGAAAAAATATTTTTTAAAAAATCCAAGTCAGTGGATTTATTGAAAAAATATTTTTTTAAAAATCCACGTCTGTGGATTTAATGAAAAAATATTTATTAAAATCTCCAAGTCTGTGGATTTATTGAAAAATATTTTTTAAAAAAACCACGTCTGTAAATTCTTTAATAAATATAGGTCTGCTAATTCTTTAAAAAAATATGTTTGTAAAAAATCCACATTACATGATAATTTAAAAAAAAATTAAATTATTATAAAAAAGTTATTGCTTTAAATCCATATTGTTTTGTCAATAAAAAATAGTATTTTTAATTAAAAACTTGTATGACGTTCTTCATTTCAAATTAAAGGAAAGGTATAAATTTGGAAATAATAAAACGAAACAAATATATTTTTAAATTTTTAATTTATTTGTAATTTTACATTCATGTTTGTTTTATAGTATTTTTTTATGTTTTTCTTTTTAATAATTTAAATGCTTTGCTTATGTTTGCTCAGAATTAATAAAATACAATAAATAATTTCAATTAATTTTTTTTTTCAAATCTTAACTAATTTGGCTTAAAGTTATTAAATAAATTAGTATTTTTTAATTTAGCTATAAGCGTTTTATTTTCAATCATTTATTTATTTAATTTTTAAATCATTTGGAATATTTATTTATTTTAGCTTATGTTTTAAGTTTTTCATAGATAGATAATGGATACATAAGAAAAAATTAACTATTTTTTAAAAGTAATTTAATTTTGTAATTTACAATTTTTTTGATAAAATAAAAAAAAATAATTTTAAACAAATGGACGGAAATACAGATAAATATTTTTTTGTTAAATAATAATGCGAAAAATGAGTATTTTTTTGTTGAATAATTTCGGTTCGTTGTCTATTTTGTGTTGAGGTTGTTATGACACAATGACAAAATACAAAAAAAAAAAAAAAAATAATATTTTTTCTAAATTATTTTTAGGAGATCAGAGTTGCAACTATAACCTATAACTTTAATAAAGAAATAGTACTTTTTTTAAGTTATATGATTTTTTTTAAATTTTTTTCAGACTTAAAAAATATATGAGGACATTTAATTTCATGATTTTCTTAACTAATCGACTTGTTTTTTTTAATTATAACAAATATTAATATAAGTTTTTCTTAAAAATTGTTTGCGATTTAAAGCTTAGATAATTTCAAATGAGAATGAGAAAAAACGCCATTTGCTCCTTCTTAAAGGCCAAACAAATTCGCCCCCCGCCTGTCAATTATTTATTGCGTTTCAATGTATTAGCCTCACAATCTTTGGGATCAATATCATCCTCCTCGGCCGTGGGTGGTAATAGCTTTTTCAACTCTGCCTCGGCTTCGGCCACAGTGGCACTGAGTCCTAAAAACAAAAAAATCAACAACTCATTAATCATTTCGTCACCCAAAAATATTCACTTCGTTCACGATGACATACTTCTATCCGCTTTTTGCTTTTCATCCGGCTCAGCAGCACTTTGTTCACGATTTGGTGACTTGTCTCGACGTGTCCTTCCAGCCACCTGGTCATTTTTGGCCTGTTCACATAGGCGGAATGCTTCCAAGAACTCATTCAGATCGACCAGACCATCTTTGTTCAAGTCCATCATGCGACACATATCCAACAGCTGTTCACGGGTATTTGTGCCGGGCAAATGTTGTTCCAACAAATCACAGGCATCACTGAATTCACTCAGAGAGATGTAGCCTAAAAGCAAAACAAATAAAAAAAAAGACAAAATAAATTAAATTGAAAGAAAAATAACAAAGGGTGCCCAGGTGCGTATAACTTATGTCAAAACTCATACGCACCAAAGGAAGAAAACTTAAGTTTGCTTTTGGCCTGTTCCAGAACCTGCAAGAATCTACTAGTTTAACAATTTTCTCCGATATTATAAAGGGAAATCGGTTATCGTAGTAAAAAACTTCTACATTCTTGGAACAGACCATTTGTCTTGTTTTTTCAATGACTGTTTTATTTTCAATCCTTAAAATGTTTCTCACATACCCGATTGATCTGAGTCCAATATATGGAATATAGCCTCCAAGCTGCTGACATTTTTGTACAGAGAATCGGCCACGCTGGTTTCTTGTGCTTGAGCTTCAATCTATAATAAAGGAAAAAGGATTTAAAGTCATGTAAGACCATCAACTCTCAAGAGGACGGAGATAAATCATCTGCATCCTAAAGATAATTTAAAAACATTATCTTTATTGTCCTTATCTACAGCTATTTAAACGGTTTATTTAAATTATCTACCTCATTTAGATGAGGCAGATGATTTATCTACAACATTTAGATAATGTAGATAAATTAAATTAATTTTTAGATGATGTAGATACAATATGGATAGCGTAAATACTTTATCCACGTTATCAGGATAACGTAGATACATTATCCATGTTATGTGGTTAACGTAGATACATTATCCACGTTATCTGGACAGCGTAGATACATTATCCATGTTATGTGGTTAACGTAGATACATTATCCACGTTATCTGGATAACGTAGATACATTATCCACGTTATCTGAATAACGTAGATACATTATTTATGACATTTGGATAATGTAGATACATTATCCATATAATCTGGATAGCGTAGATACATTTTCCACGTTATTTGGATAGCGCAGATACATTATCCACGTTATCTGGATAGCCTAGATACATAATCCACGTTATCTGGATAACGTAGATACAATATTCACATTATCTGGATAGCGTAGATACATTATCCACGTTATCTGGATAGCGTAGAAACAGTATCCATGTTATCTATATAAAGTAGATACATTATCCACGTTATCTGAATAACGTAGATACATTATAAATGTTATCTGGATAACATAGATACATTATCCACAGTATCTAGATAACGTAGATACATTATTCACGTTATCTAGATAACGTAGATACATTATCCATGTTATCTGGATAGCGTAGATACTTATCCACGTTATCTGGATAGCGTAGATACATTATCTACGTTATCTGCATAGCGTAGATACATTATCCACGTTATCCGGATAACTTAGATACATTATCCACGTTATCTGGATATCGTAGATACATTATACACGTTTTCTGGATAGCGTAGATACACTATCCACGTTATCTGGATAGGGTAGATACATAATCCACGTTATCTGGATAGGGTAGATACATTATCCATGTTATCTGGATAAGGTAGATACATTATTTATGACATTTGGATAATGTAGATACATTATCCATGTAATCTGGATAGCGTAGATACATTTTCCACGTTATTTGGATAGCGCAGATACATTATCCACGTTATCTGGATAGCCTAGATACATAATCCACGTTATCTGGATAACGTAGATACAATATTCACATTATCTGGATAGCGTAGATACATTATCCACGTTATCTGGATAGCGTAGAAACAGTATCCATGTTATCTAGATAAAGTAGATACATTATCCACGTTATCTGGATAACGTAGATACATTATCCACGTTATCTGAATAATGTAGATACATTATTTATGACATTTGGATAATGTAGATACATTATCCATGTAATCTGGATAGCGTAGATACATTTTCCACGTTATTTGGATAGCGCAGATACATTATCCACGTTATCTGGATAGCCTAGATACATAATCCACGTTATCTGGATAACGTAGATACAATATTCACATTATCTGAATAACGTAGATACATTATTTATGACATTTGGATAATGTAGATACATTATCCAAAGTATCTGGATAACGTTTACGTTATCTGGATAGCGTAGATACATTATCCACGTTATCTTGATAACGTAGATACATTATCCACGTTATCTGGATAACTTAGATACATTATCCACCTTATCAGGATAAAGTAGATACATTATCCACGTTATCTGGATAGCGTAGATACATTTTCTACGTTATCTGGATAGCGTAGATACATTTTCCACATTATCTAGATAGCGTAGATACATTATCCACGTTATCTGGATAGATTAGATACATTACCCACGTTATCTGGGTAGCGTAGATACATTATCCATGTTATCTGGATAGCGTAGATACATTATCCGTATTATCCGGATAACGTAGATACATTATCCGCATTATCTGTATAGCGTAGATACATTCCACGTTATCTGGATAACATAGATACATTATCCACGTTATTTGGATAGCGTAGATACATTATCCACGTTATCGGATATGGTAGATACATTATCCATGTTATCTGGATAACGTAGATACATTATCCACGTTATCTGGATAGCGTAGATACGTTATCCACGTTATCTGGATAGAGTAGATACATTATCCACGTTATCTGGATAACATAGATACATTATCCACGTTATTTGGATAGCGTAGATACATTATCCACGTTATCGGATATGGTAGATACATTATCCATGTTATCTGGATAACGTAGATACATTATCCACGTTATCTGGATAGCGTAGATACATTTTCCACATTATCTAGATAGCGTAGATACATTATCCACGTTATCTGGATAGATTAGATACATTACCCACGTTATCTGGGTAGCGTAGATACATTATCCATGTTATCTGGATAGCGTAGATACATTATCCGTATTATCCGGATAACGTAGATACATTATCCGCATTATCTGTATAGCGTAGATACATTCCACGTTATCTGGATAACATAGATACATTATCCACGTTATTTGGATAGCGTAGATACATTATCCACGTTATCGGATATGGTAGATACATTATCCATGTTATCTGGATAACGTAGATACATTATCCACGTTATCTGGATAGCGTAGATACGTTATCCACGTTATCTGGATAGAGTAGATACATTATCCACGTTATCTGGATAACATAGATACATTATCCACGTTATTTGGATAACGTAGATACATTATCCACGTTATCTGGATAACATAGATACATTATCCATGTTATCTGGATAACGTAGATACATTATCCACGTTATCTGGATAACATAGATACATTATCCACGTTATCTAGATAACGTAGATACATTATTCACGTCATCTGGATAATGTAGATACATTATCCAAAGTATCTGGATAGCGTAGATACATTATCCTCGTTATCTGCATAGCGTAGATACATTATCCACGTTATCTGGATAGCGTAGATACATTATCCACGTTATCTGGATAGCGTAGATACATTATCCACGTTATCTGGATAGCGTAGATACATTATTCACGTCATCTGGATAATGTAGATACATTATCCAAAGTATCTGGATAACGTAGATACATTATCCTCGTTATCTGCATAGCGTAGATACAGTATCCACGTTATCTGGATAGCGTAGATACATTATTCACGTCATCTGGATAATGTAGATACATTATCCAAAGTATCTGGATAGCGTAGATACATTATCCACGTTATCTGGATAGCGTAGATACATTATCCACGTTATCTGGATAACGTAGATACATTATCCACGTTATCTGGATAGCGTAGATACATTATCCACGTTATCTGGATAACGTAGATACATTATCCACGTTATCTGGATAGCGTAGATACATTATCCATGTTATCTGGATAGCGTAGATACATTATCCACGTTATCTGGATAGCGTAGATACATTATCCACGTTATCTGGATAACGTAGATACATTATCCACGTTATCTGGATAGCGTAGATACATTATCCACGTTATCTGGATAACTTAGATACATTATCCACGTTATCTGGATAGCGTAAATACATTATCCATGTTATATGGATAGCGTAGATACATTATCCACGTTATCTGGATAGCGTAGATACATTATCCACGTTATCTGGATAGCGTAGAAACAGTATCCATGTTATCTATATAAAGTAGATACATTATCCACGTTATCTGAATAACGTAGATACATTATAAATGTTATCTGGATAACATAGATACATTATCCACAGTATCTAGATAACGTAGATACATTATTCACGTTATCTAGATAACGTAGATACATTATCCATGTTATCTGGATAGCGTAGATACTTATCCACGTTATCTGGATAGCGTAGATACATTATCTACGTTATCTGCATAGCGTAGATACATTATCCACGTTATCCGGATAACTTAGATACATTATCCACGTTATCTGGATATCGTAGATACATTATACACGTTTTCTGGATAGCGTAGATACACTATCCACGTTATCTGGATAGGGTAGATACATAATCCACGTTATCTGGATAGGGTAGATACATTATCCATGTTATCTGGATAAGGTAGATACATTATTTATGACATTTGGATAATGTAGATACATTATCCATGTAATCTGGATAGCGTAGATACATTTTCCACGTTATTTGGATAGCGCAGATACATTATCCACGTTATCTGGATAGCCTAGATACATAATCCACGTTATCTGGATAACGTAGATACAATATTCACATTATCTGGATAGCGTAGATACATTATCCACGTTATCTGGATAGCGTAGAAACAGTATCCATGTTATCTAGATAAAGTAGATACATTATCCACGTTATCTGGATAACGTAGATACATTATCCACGTTATCTGAATAATGTAGATACATTATTTATGACATTTGGATAATGTAGATACATTATCCATGTAATCTGGATAGCGTAGATACATTTTCCACGTTATTTGGATAGCGCAGATACATTATCCACGTTATCTGGATAGCCTAGATACATAATCCACGTTATCTGGATAACGTAGATACAATATTCACATTATCTGAATAACGTAGATACATTATTTATGACATTTGGATAATGTAGATACATTATCCAAAGTATCTGGATAACGTTTACGTTATCTGGATAGCGTAGATACATTATCCACGTTATCTTGATAACGTAGATACATTATCCACGTTATCTGGATAACTTAGATACATTATCCACCTTATCAGGATAAAGTAGATACATTATCCACGTTATCTGGATAGCGTAGATACATTTTCTACGTTATCTGGATAGCGTAGATACATTATCCACGTTATCTGGATAGCGTAGATACATTATTCACGTCATCTGGATAATGTAGATACATTATCCAAAGTATCTGGATAACGTAGATACATTATCCTCGTTATCTGCATAGCGTAGATACAGTATCCACGTTATCTGGATAGCGTAGATACATTATTCACGTCATCTGGATAATGTAGATACATTATCCAAAGTATCTGGATAGCGTAGATACATTATCCACGTTATCTGGATAGCGTAGATACATTATCCACGTTATCTGGATAACGTAGATACATTATCCACGTTATCTGGATAGCGTAGATACATTATCCACGTTATCTGGATAACGTAGATACATTATCCACGTTATCTGGATAGCGTAGATACATTATCCATGTTATCTGGATAGCGTAGATACATTATCCACGTTATCTGGATAGCGTAGATACATTATCCACGTTATCTGGATAACGTAGATACATTATCCACGTTATCTGGATAGCGTAGATACATTATCCACGTTATCTGGATAACGTAGATACATTATCCACGTTATCTGGATAGCGTAGATACATTATCCATGTTATCTGGATAGCGTAGATACATTATCCACGTTATCTGGATAGCGTAGATACATTATCCACGTTATCTGGATAGCGTAGAAACAGTATCCATGTTATCTATATAAAGTAGATACATTATCCACGTTATCTGAATAACGTAGATACATTATAAATGTTATCTGGATAACATAGATACATTATCCACAGTATCTAGATAACGTAGATACATTATTCACGTTATCTAGATAACGTAGATACATTATCCATGTTATCTGGATAGCGTAGATACTTATCCACGTTATCTGGATAGCGTAGATACATTATCTACGTTATCTGCATAGCGTAGATACATTATCCACGTTATCCGGATAACTTAGATACATTATCCACGTTATCTGGATATCGTAGATACATTATACACGTTTTCTGGATAGCGTAGATACACTATCCACGTTATCTGGATAGGGTAGATACATAATCCACGTTATCTGGATAGGGTAGATACATTATCCATGTTATCTGGATAAGGTAGATACATTATTTATGACATTTGGATAATGTAGATACATTATCCATGTAATCTGGATAGCGTAGATACATTTTCCACGTTATTTGGATAGCGCAGATACATTATCCACGTTATCTGGATAGCCTAGATACATAATCCACGTTATCTGGATAACGTAGATACAATATTCACATTATCTGGATAGCGTAGATACATTATCCACGTTATCTGGATAGCGTAGAAACAGTATCCATGTTATCTAGATAAAGTAGATACATTATCCACGTTATCTGGATAACGTAGATACATTATCCACGTTATCTGAATAATGTAGATACATTATTTATGACATTTGGATAATGTAGATACATTATCCATGTAATCTGGATAGCGTAGATACATTTTCCACGTTATTTGGATAGCGCAGATACATTATCCACGTTATCTGGATAGCCTAGATACATAATCCACGTTATCTGGATAACGTAGATACAATATTCACATTATCTGAATAACGTAGATACATTATTTATGACATTTGGATAATGTAGATACATTATCCAAAGTATCTGGATAACGTTTACGTTATCTGGATAGCGTAGATACATTATCCACGTTATCTTGATAACGTAGATACATTATCCACGTTATCTGGATAACTTAGATACATTATCCACCTTATCAGGATAAAGTAGATACATTATCCACGTTATCTGGATAGCGTAGATACATTTTCTACGTTATCTGGATAGCGTAGATACATTTTCCACATTATCTAGATAGCGTAGATACATTATCCACGTTATCTGGATAGATTAGATACATTACCCACGTTATCTGGGTAGCGTAGATACATTATCCATGTTATCTGGATAGCGTAGATACATTATCCGTATTATCCGGATAACGTAGATACATTATCCGCATTATCTGTATAGCGTAGATACATTCCACGTTATCTGGATAACATAGATACATTATCCACGTTATTTGGATAGCGTAGATACATTATCCACGTTATCGGATATGGTAGATACATTATCCATGTTATCTGGATAACGTAGATACATTATCCACGTTATCTGGATAGCGTAGATACGTTATCCACGTTATCTGGATAGAGTAGATACATTATCCACGTTATCTGGATAGCGTAGATACGTTATCCACGTTATCTGGATAGAGTAGATACATTATCCACGTTATCTGGATAACATAGATACATTATCCACGTTATTTGGATAGCGTAGATACATTATCCACGTTATCGGATATGGTAGATACATTATCCATGTTATCTGGATAACGTAGATACATTATCCACGTTATCTGGATAGCGTAGATACATTTTCCACATTATCTAGATAGCGTAGATACATTATCCACGTTATCTGGATAGATTAGATACATTACCCACGTTATCTGGGTAGCGTAGATACATTATCCATGTTATCTGGATAGCGTAGATACATTATCCGTATTATCCGGATAACGTAGATACATTATCCGCATTATCTGTATAGCGTAGATACATTCCACGTTATCTGGATAACATAGATACATTATCCACGTTATTTGGATAGCGTAGATACATTATCCACGTTATCGGATATGGTAGATACATTATCCATGTTATCTGGATAACGTAGATACATTATCCACGTTATCTGGATAGCGTAGATACGTTATCCACGTTATCTGGATAGAGTAGATACATTATCCACGTTATCTGGATAACATAGATACATTATCCACGTTATTTGGATAACGTAGATACATTATCCACGTTATCTGGATAACATAGATACATTATCCATGTTATCTGGATAACGTAGATACATTATCCACGTTATCTGGATAACATAGATACATTATCCACGTTATCTAGATAACGTAGATACATTATTCACGTCATCTGGATAATGTAGATACATTATCCAAAGTATCTGGATAGCGTAGATACATTATCCTCGTTATCTGCATAGCGTAGATACAGTATCCACGTTATCTGGATAGCGTAGATACATTATCCACGTTATCTGGATAGCGTAGATACATTATCCACGTTATCTGGATAGCGTAGATACATTATTCACGTCATCTGGATAATGTAGATACATTATCCAAAGTATCTGGATAACGTAGATACATTATCCTCGTTATCTGCATAGCGTAGATACAGTATCCACGTTATCTGGATAGCGTAGATACATTATTCACGTCATCTGGATAATGTAGATACATTATCCAAAGTATCTGGATAGCGTAGATACATTATCCACGTTATCTGGATAGCGTAGATACATTATCCACGTTATCTGGATAACTTAGATACATTATCCACGTTATCTGGATAGCGTAGATACATTATCCACGTTATCTGGATAACGTAGATACATTATCCACGTTATCTGGATAGCGTAGATACATTATCCATGTTATATGGATAGCGTAGATACATTATCCACGTTATCTGGATAGCGTAGATACATTATCCACGTTATCTGGATAACTTAGATACATTATCCATGTTATGTGGTTAACGTAGATACATTATCCACGTTATCTGGACAGCGTAGATACATTATCCATGTTATGTGGTTAACGTAGATACATTATCCACGTTATCTGGATAACGTATATACATTATCCACGTTATCTGGATAGCGTAGATACATTATCCGTATTATCTGGATAACGTATATACATTATCCACGTTATCTGGTTAAAGTAGATACATTATTCATCTTATCTGGATAGCGTAGATACATTATCCATGGTATCTGGATAACGTAGATACACATCTTTTTCTGGGTCACACAACATAGATACATTATCTATTCCATAGATACATTTCATTCACTCACTATGGTATCCGTATCCAATAGATCTAACGTGGTCAAATAGTTGACTTCATTTGTGGAACGTTCATCGGTCGATGGGGCCAAACGGGGTCTCAGCAAACGCCAGGGTAAACCCAAATTTGTGGCCTTTTCCATGGCATCGCACCAATGGGAGACGGAAATGTAGCCTTAAAAGCAGATAAGAAAAAATATTTAAAAAATTTATTTTTTTTCCAAATCTGGCTCCCCTTCTCACCTCTGTTATTGGGGTCATTCTTCCTGAACTCCTCCTCCAGCTCATTACGCTTTGCCCTCAATCTTGCACCCAATTCCCGAATCGCTGAACTCTCAACAATGCCAACCCTTTGGCGGAATGTTAATTGACGTGTCTTCGAAGCAGCCGAAATGTACTGTACAAAATGTGGTTCCAGATGGGGATTCAATTTCATATAGGCACCCCGATTCGAGCCGATGGCATAGTAGTTCGAAGCCGAAAAAATCGTCACCACCTTGTCGTCGTGTACAAACTCATAGCCATCGACCTTGCATTCGTGCGAGCGGACCAATAGCTCCAACTTGTGTTGTTCCAAAAAGTTTCGGGTTACATCGGGTCCGAAATAGGTGCCGGCACCGCGTAGGCTATTGGGCAGGCAGCCGTCATTGTGTTGTGGATCACTCCACATGATATCGAAGAGCTGGGGAACAAAGAAGAAGAAAAAAATGATGGCATTAAATTTTTTGATGATTTTTTTTTTTTTTTGGAACAAATGGAGGGGGTGGAGGTGTGCTGACTTCCTCGTAATTAGTTTTGATAGCCTGCCAAGCAATTACCAGCTGTCTTTATTACCCCCCAAAATTGGCTGTGAAAACACACTCATCAACATTATCATCATTGTTAGACTACATGATGTTGTCAGTACTTCTCCCTTCTTCCTCCCTCTCTTTCCAACTTCCTTTACCTATCAGGCGACTCCAGAAAATTTTCAAGAGCTATAAAATGTTTTTCTGGCTTCATAAAAGTAAACAGCCTATTTCGTGCCATATTTGCCTTTTTCTATTGTTTTTAGAGGGAGTTTATAACCTCCTACCTCCCACTCTCTCCCACACCTTCCTCCACCCCACCACACATCTGTGTAGCATAAAATCTTGGCAGTAATTTTCTGTTGTTCTTCCACTCTCGTTCAAAATCTATAAACATCATAACTTTATGGTACCTCACAGACAGGCTCACTCTCTCCCCCTACACAAACTCACACACACACACCCATTCATAGATAATCGCAGCGGAACATGAAAGGTCTTCACTGCGTATACGTGATTTAATTTCCTTGTAATTTATTCATGTCACTCATACGACGTGTGTGCGACATGGGGACGAGGGGGCACAGAACGCAATACAATCCATGATGGGATTGTGGTACTTTTTTAACAACCAGCCGTGAGCTGTGGCCGCAGGAAGTGTCTGTGTGTGTATGTGTGCAAAGGACATTATTAAGGTGCAAGCCATTTAAAGAGAGAGGCGAGAAAACAATCACTTTTTAATTATTTTGAAATTCATTTTGAAATTTTGAAAAAATATTTTTTAAAAAATCCACGTTTATTGTAGACTTGAAAAAATATTTTTTACAAAATCCACGTTAATTATAGAGTTGAAAAAATATTTTTTTAAAAATCCACTTTTATTATAGATTTGAAAAAAAAAATATTTTTTAAAAAATCCAAGTTTATAGAAAATTTGAAAAAAAATTTAATAAATATACACCTATCGAAACTTTGAAAAAATAATTTTTAATAAATCCACGATTATTGTAGACTTGGAAAAATATTTTTTAATAAATCCATGATTATTGTAGACTTGAAAAAATATTTTTTTAAAAATCCACGTTTATAGTAGACTTGAAAAAATATTTTTTTAAAAATCCACGTTTATTGTAGACTTGAAAAAATATATTTTAATAAATCCACGTTTATTGTAGACTTGAAAAAATATTTTTTAATAAATCCACTTTTATTGTAGACTTGAAAAAATATTTTTTTAAATTCACGTTTATTGTAGACTTGAAAAAATATTTTTTTAAATTCACGTTTATTGTAGACCTGAAAAAATATTTTTTAATAAATCCACGTTTATTGTAGACTTGAAAAAATATTTTTTTAAAAATCCACGTTTATTGTAGACTTGAAAAAATAATTTTTTAAAAATCCACATTTATTGTAGACTTGAAAAAAATATTTTTTAAAAAATCCACCTTTATTGTAGACTTGAAAAAATATTTTTTAATAAATCCACGTTTATTGTAGACTTGGAAAAATATTTTTTAATAAATCCACGTTTATTGTAGACTTGGAAAAATATTTTTTTAATAAATCCACGTTTATTGAAACTTTGGAAAAATATTTTTTTTAATAATTCCACGTTTATTGTAGACATGGAAAAATATTTTTTAATAAATCCACGTTTATTGTAGACTTGGAAAAATATTTTTTAATAAATCCACATTTATTGTAGACTTGGGAAAAATATTTTTTTTTAATAATTCCACGTTTATTGTAGACATGGAAAAATATTTTTTAATAAATCCACGTTTATTGTAGACTTGGAAAAATATTTTTTAATAAATCCACGTTTATTGTAGACTTGGAAAAATATTTTTTAATAAATCCACGTCTATTGTCGACTTGGAAAAATATTTTTTAATAAATCCACGTTTATTGAATATTTAAAAAAATATTTTTTAATAAATCCACGTTTATTGTAGACTTGGAAAAATATTTTTTAATAAATCCACGTTTATTGAAACTTTGGAAAAATATTTTTTTAATAATTCCACGTTTATTGTAGACATGGAAAAATATTTTTTAATAAATCCACGTTTATTGTAGACTTGGAAAAATATTTTTTAATAAATCCACGTTTATTGAATATTTAAAAAATTATTTTTAAAAAAATCCACGTTGTTTGGATTATTAAAAAAATATTTTTTAATAAATCCACGTTTATTGAATATTTAAAAAATTATTTTTAAAAAAATCCACGTTGTTTGGATTATTAAAAAAATATTTTTTAAAAAATCCACGCTGTTTGGATTATTGAAAAAAAATATTTTTTAAAAAATCCTCGTTGTTTGGATTATTGAAAAAATATTTTTTAAAAAATCCACGTTGTTTGAATTATTGAAAAAATATTTTTTAAAAAATCCAGGTTGTTTGAATTATTGAAAAAATATTTTTTAAAAAATCCACGTTGTTTGGATTATTGAAAAAATATTTTTTTTTTTTAAATCCACGTTGTTTGGATTATTGAAAAAATATTTTTTCAATAATCCAAACAACGTGGATTTTTTAAAAAATATGTTTTCAATAATTCAAACAACCTGGATTTTTAAAAAATATTTTTTCAATAATTCAAACAACGTGGATTTTTTAAAAAATATTTTTTCAATAATCCAAACAACGAGGATTTTTTAAAAAATATTTTTTTCAATAATCCAAACAGCGTGGACTTTTTAAAAAATATTTTTTTAATAATCCAAACAACGTGGATTTTTTTAAAAATAATTTTTTAAATATTCAATAAACGTGGATTTATTAAAAAATAATTTTTTAAATATTCAATAAACGTGGATTTATTAAAAAATATTTTTCCAAGTCGACAATAGACGTGGATTTATTAAAAAATATTTTTCCAAGTCGACAATAAACGTGGATTTATTAAAAAAATATTTTTCCAAGTCGACAATAAACGTGGATTTATTAAAAAAATATTTTTCCAAGTCGACAATAAACGTGGATTTATTAAAAAAATATTTTTTCAAAATGAATTTCAAAATAATTAAAAAGTGATTGTTTTCTCGCCTTTCTCTATAAATGGCCTGCACCTTACTTATGTCCTTTGCACACATACGCACACAGACACATCCTGCGGCCACAGCTCACGGCTGGTTGTTAAAAAAGTACCACAATCCCATCAGGTTGTTTGAATTATTGAAAAAATATTTTTTAAAAAATCCACGTTGTTTGGATTATTGAAAAAATATTTTTTTTTAAATTCACGTTGTTTGGATTATTGAAAAAATATTTTTTTTTAAATTCACGTTGTTTGGATTATTGAAAAAATATTTTTTAAAAAATCCACGTTGTTTGGATTATTGAAAAAATATTTTTTGTTAAATCCACGCTGTTTGGATTATTGAAAAAATATTTTTTAAAAAATCCACGTTGTTTGGATTATTGAAAAAATATTTTTTAAAAAATCCACATTGTTTGGATTATTGAAAAAATATTTTTTTATAAATCCAGGTTGTTTGGATTATTGAAAAAATATTTTTGAAAAAAACCAGGTTGTTTGGATTATTGAAAAATATTTTTTAAAAAATCCACGTTTATCAATATTTAAAAAAAACATTATTTTAAATAAATCCACGTTTAATGATGTTTTCGGGAAAACCTCCTCATATCACAAGACACCTACTTATTTTTATCCGACAGCCAAAGGAACTCCAGGAAATCTCTTGAAACTTCTTGTTATCTAAGGAATTATGAAACTAATTTATCATTTTTTCCAAGAAACAAAAACAACAAGAATTTCTTTTACTTTTGGGGGTGATATACATCAGCGGCTAAGCACACCTTGGAGGTTATTATTATTTTTTTTTCCTCCTAAAAAAGTTTTTTTTTTGTTTTTTTTTTTTTTTTTTTTGGGGAAAAAAAATATTTTTTTTCGGAAATAAAGAAAAACACTTTCAGCCCCTTAATATTAAAGTCCAATTCATTAGAATGATTAGGGAAAGGAAAGGTATGAAAGAAAAAGTGGGCAAAAATAGAAAAGCCACAAGAAAACATTCTTGAAAATCCCTTCCACCGTTACATTCTGGAGGCCATCGCCTTTTTGTGGTGGAGGATTCTATTGAATTAAGGGTATCTTTTTGTTTTCTGTTAACTGGAGAATTGTCTATTTAGTGGCCAACTCCATTGTGTATGGATTTCATTTAATTAAAGATGTTCGCCATGAAAATGCCGAGGAAGAAACTCAAAAAGAGTGGAGAAAACTTTGCGATTAAGGGGGGTAATGGGGTTATTCAGGGCTCCATATTGCAAATCATGGCTCACAAGTCATTAACGTATACATGTTGCCATTACTCATACGCCCTGGTGGTCAACATGTTAAACCTTTAATATTCCCTACTCCACCCTAATCTCCAGTTGTTCCACATCGAGAACTTCAAGAAAAATCTTCCGACTACCTTGTCAACGTCAGTTTATTTATTCAACTCTTCTCTTTTTTCCTTTCTGTGTTTATTGTTCGCTCAGAAGTCCGCTGTGAATGGGAAAACAAGTGTAGAATATTTATAAACAAATGTTGACCCAGTTAATTGCAGAAGTGGCTAAATAGACGGTGTTTTACTCGCTTTGAATGGTTGTTAATTGGTGGCCACGAAGGGGGGAGAAAAAGGAGGAGGAAAAAACTTGAAAGAAATAAGTAACTCAATAAAGGTATCCTTTGGATTGTAGCCACCTCTTGCAAGTGGCACTTAATTGGTTTTTTTGCAAAGCAATTGAGATGCAGCTACTCTGAATTCCGAATCTCTACACATTTTAAATAAATCAACGAAAAAAATAAAATACGAAAACAAATTATTGTCTGGCCGCAATAAATTCGTTTTTGACATGGGTTTAGGGTCCTTCATGGTTTATTGAATTCAATACTGCCCCCAAAAAAATACGATTATGGCCTCCTGATGATATGACCAACACAGACACACACACATATGTAATCTAGACAAATTTTGAAAAAATATTTTTTAATAAATCCACGTTTATTGTAGACTTGAAAAAATATTTTTTAATAAATCTACATTTATTGTAGACTTGGAAAAATATTTTTTTAATAAATCCACGTTTATTGTAGACTTGAAAAAATATTTTTTAATAAATCCACGATTATTGTAGACTTGGAAAAATATTTTTTAATAAATCCACGATTATTGTAGACTTGGAAAAATATTTTTTAATAAATCCACGATTATTCTAGACTTGGAAAAATATATTTTAATAAATCCACGTTGTTCGGATTATTGAAAAAATATTTTTTAATAAATCCACGATTATTGTAGACTTGGAAAAATATATTTTAATAAATCCACGATTATTCTAGACTTGGAAAATATATTTTAATAAATCCACGTTGTTCGGATTATTGAAAAAATATTTTTTAATAAATCCACGATTATTGTAGACTTGGAAAAATATATTTTAATAAATCCACGTTGTTCGGATTATTGAAAAAATATTTTTTAATAAATCCACGATTATTGTAGACTTGGAAAAATATATTTTAATAAATCCACGTTGTTCGGATTATTGAAAAAATATTTTTTAATAAATCCACGTTGTTCGGATTATTGAAAAAATATTTTTTAATAAATCCACGTTGTTCGGATTATTGAAAAAATATTTTTTAATAAATCCACGTTGTTCGGATTATTGAAAAAATATTTTTTAATAAATCCACGTTGTTCGGATTATTGAAAAAATATTTTTTAATAAATCCACGTTGTTCGGATTATTGAAAAAATATTTTTTAATAAATCCACGTTCGGATTATTGAAAAAATATTTATTAAAAAATCCACGTTGTTTGGATTATTGAAAAAATATTTTTTAATAAATCCACGTTGTTCGGATTATTGAAAAAATATTTTTTAAAAAATCCACGTTTCTTGTAGACTTGAAAAAATGTTTTCTAATAAATCCACGTTTATTGTAGACTTTAAAAAATATTTTTTTTAATAAATCCACGTTTATTGTAGACTTGAAAAAAATATTTTTTAATAAATCTACGTTTATTGTAGACTTGAAAAAATATTTTTTAAAAAATCCACGTTGTTTGGATTATTGAAAAAATATTTTTTAAAAAATCCATGTTGTTCGGATTATTGAAAAAATATTTTTTAAAAAATCCACGTTTCTTGTAGACTTGAAAAAATGTTTTCTAATAAATCCACGTTTATTGTAGACTTTAAAAAATATTTTTTTTAATAAATCCACGTTTATTGTAGACTTGAAAAAATATTTTTTTTAATAAATCCACGTTTATTGTAGACTTGAAAAAAATATTTTTTAATAAATCTACGTTTATTGTAGACTTTAAAAAATATTTTTTAATAAAACAACGTTTATTGTAGACTTTAAAAAATATTTTTTAATAAATCCACGTTTATTGTAGACTTGAAAAAATGTTTTCTAATAAATCCACGTTTATTGTAGACTTGAAAAAAATATTTTTTTTAATAAATCCACGTTTATTGTAGACTTGAAAAAAATATTTTTTAATAAATCTACGTTTATTGTAGACTTTAAAAAATATTTTTTAATAAAACAACGTTTATTGTAGACTTTAAAAAATATTTTTTAATAAAACAACGTTTATTGTAGACTTGAAAAAATATTTTTTAATAAATCCACGTTTATTGTAGACTTGAAAAAATATTTTTTTAATAAATCCACGTTTATTGTAGACTTGAAAAAATATTTTTTTAATAAATCCACGTTTATTGTAGACTTGAAAAAATATTTTTTAATAAATCCACGTTTATTGTAGACTTGAAAAAATATTTTTTAATAAATCCACGTTTATTGTAGACTTGAAAAAATATTTTTTAATAAATCCACGTTTATTGTAGACTTGAAAAAATATTTTTTAATAAATCCACGTTTATTGTAGACTTGAAAAAAATTTTTAATAAATCCACGTTTACTGTAGACTCGAAAATTATTTTTTTAATAAATCCATTTTGACACTCATGAGCAGACCATGTGTTGCTCTCTTTCAACTCTGCCTTAGCATTCAGTCAACCACAACATATGCCACCATGGCCACCGTTTTATGTCCTTAACATCCTTTAATTTAGTTTGTTGTTATTGTTACTGTCCCACATATATACATTTTGTGGATTTATATATTTTTGGTTGATTGTTTTTTTTCTGTTTTTTTTTTTCTACTGGGTTTTCCACATTTATTTTCGTCACGTTATATGTTGGTGGTTATTCATGAATTTTTATGTCCCGGCAGGCTTGTGTTTATTTTAGATTGAGGTTGGCTGTAAAATTTATGGCATATTGGAAACTGGGTTAGCCACCATTCTTTTTTTTTTTTTTTTTTTTTGTGGAAGAGCTTAAAATCTATGGTCTTTTTTTAAAAAAAATATTTAAATTCTAAATTCGATTAAAAAGAGGATGGACATGTGTAAGGACGATGTTAACAAATGTTGTGTGGAAATTCATGATGGCAACCTAAAACATGGCATAAGTATTTTTTATTTTTAATTCGCTAAAGTAATCTAAAGGTCGATAACATTGAGGGGAATCATGGAAAAGATTTTAATTTTCCAATTGAGAATTTAAAAAATTGATTTTGAATGCCATAAATAATAGATAAACACAAATTTAAAACAAAACCCTGCTGGTGGCGTATACGTGCTGACAACACTCATACGTTACGGTGTCCTTATGGAATATATTTATAATTAGGGACAGCAAAGGACTAACAAATGTTAGATTTTGTTTTTAAATAATTTTTAAAAACTCAACGTTTATTGTAGACTTGGAAAAATATTTTTTAATAAATCCACGATTATTGCAGACTTGGAAAAATATTTTTTAATAAATCCACGATTATTGTAGACTTGAAAAAATATTTTTTTAATAAATCCACGATTATTGTAGACTTGAAATAATATTTTTTAATAAATCCACGATTATTGTAGACTTGGAAAAATATTTTTCAATAAATCCACCATTATTGTAGACTTGAAAAAATATTTTTTAATAAATCCACGATTATTGCAGACTTGGAAAAATATTTTTTAATAAATCCACGATTATTGTAGACTTGAAAAAATATTTTTTAATAAATCCACGATTATTGTAGACTTGAAAAAAATATTTTTTAATGAATCCACGATTATTGTAGACTTGAAAAAATATTTTTTAATAAATCCACAATTATTGTAGACTTGTATATTTTTTAATAAATCCACGATTATTGTAGACTTGAAAAAATATTTTTTAATAAATCCAATATTAAAAAATATTTTTTAATAAATTCACGTTTATTGAAACTTTGAAAAAATATTTTTTATTAAATCCAAGTTTATTGAAAATTGGAAATTTTTTTTTTTTTAAAATCCACCTCGGTTAATACTTGTAAAAAAATATTTTTTGAAAAATTCAGATCTGTGCAACACAAAGAAAAAGAAATACAGAGATTCTGAAAAACCATAATTCTTACATTTTTTTAAATTAGCCTCAAATTTTAAAAAAAGTTTACATTCGTTCGAATTGATCACCTTTGGCACGAATTATGACCTTCAAACGCCCAATGAAACCCCCACACTCTGCCCGAATATTGCTCTGCGGTCCCATTTTGGCCCATTCCCGGCGAAGCGCTTTCTTGAGGTGGAATATTGCGATATGTTTAGCTCACTAGCTGCCACGCGGGTTTCGATCAAGTCGCTTCTTTAATTTACGTACCATTTCTGCTGATGTTGCTGTTATTCTGTTATTCCGTACCCTTCCTTGACGTCGGGCTACGCGACCAGTATCACGGTAACGAGCGATGGTACGAGGCACAAAAGATTGATTTTTTAAAAATATATATTTTTTTCCTAACATTCACTGGACTTGAATTTTATGAAGAAATTTTTTTCTAAGAACCATTGAACTTGAATTGAATGCTAATCGCGAATATATATGGGGTCTACGGCTAATATTAGAGGTGTTACAAATGGAATGACAAGTCCAAGATGCGAAGGTATAAAAATGCGGTATCAGGTGGCGTATTATTACTTAAGTTAATCATACGCCAGCATGTGTGTGATAATATAATACCAACCTAAACCATTTTCCCGCATTTCCACGACACTACCAACCCCCTCTTTTCTAAAAAAAGCATTACAAAGGAGCTACCTTTACTCCCTGCAATTTTTCACCCCCAAAAATTATCTCAAAAATTCCTTTCCCTAATTTACTTATGATTTTAAGGATTTCATAGAGGAACACCGCACAAAAAAATGAGATTAAATTTTCCCCACAAGAGAAATAGCAACAACAACAAGAAAACATTCCAAGGTTTCCACTTCTTAATCTTGGCTAATGACTAACTAATTCCAATGGAAAAATTATGGAGGTAAAGGTAAAAAAGTTTTCATTTACTGGAAATGTTTTGAAAACGGTGAATCTTTAAACTGAAGTTGGGATAATTGAATAATGCTCAAAATAAAAATCTTTTAAATTAATTTCATAGCAAAAGAAAAAGTTTTTCACTTCAGGGAATTCATTAGCAGATGATGGGTAAGGACAAAGGATAACATGATTAGGCGATGAAAAATGGAGGTGGGACGGAAGATAATTTAATTTGAAAACTCTACTGAAGACGGCTAAGGGGGAAATAGGTATTTTAGTATGAATTGAGGCAAGGACATTTTTTAATTCCATGTTGTTTAACTTTCTTGTAAATACATTATTTTAAAATTCCACGTTTATAAAACTTCTTACAAAATTATATTAAAAAAAATAAAATATTATAAACATCTTAACTTTCAAAGTCTTTATAGATAATATTTTTTTTTTTAAATTCCCCACTCAATATTTTTTTTAATCTGTCCTTAAAATATTCTGAAAAAAAAATTATTTATTTATTTTTGAAATTTTGTCCTTCCTGAACACTTGCCATTTGAAATTCTCCATGGCCCCTTAGCAAATCCTTTAACAAAATTCTCAAAATTCTTTTCAAAATAATTTGGCTTTTCACTTGAATACCACGTAAATTGAATGCCAAGCAGTCATGTTTGTGAGAGTTCAAAATTTTTGAAAGATAAGAACAAACAAATGAAATTTATTACTTCCTTTTTGGCAGGAGAACCGACAGAAGAGTTGGTGGCCAAAAATGCCAATGAATGCAACAAATCTTCTCTTGGCAAAGGAAAAACTTTAAACGACGATAAAACTTTAAATGAACTTTGAAGTACAAAACTGTAAAGGACAGCAGGGAGCTACTGAGTAGAAATGCTGCTGCTGGTGTGTGTGTGTGTCTGTGTATGATTGATATTTGTCCAATTTGAAAAATTGAAATGTCAAATCAATTTGTTTCTTGTAAATTGATTACATGGCTTCTTCATTAGTCTTGTTTTGAGAAATTCGGAATCTAAAGAGTTGTGTGTTGAAGTTTCGAATGCAATTAGGATGGTAACTTCTTGATTTGATTTGCAAAAAAGTTTTCTTTTGAAAAAGCATAAGATTCGCTAAGATAATTAGGATTTTAATTGAAACTAATTAGGGCGTATACGTGCTGACAACAATCATACGCCAAGGCATTCAATATTCAAAATATTTTTTCAAAGAAACAACAAATTTGGATTTTTATAGAATTTTATTTTTTTAAAAATCTACGTCTGTGGGTTTTTTTAAATATTCTTTAAAAAATCCACGTTTAGAGAATTTTTAAAAAATATTTTTTAAAAAATCCAAGTTTAGAGAATATTTTAAAAAATATTTTTTAAAAAGTCCACGTTTAGAGATTCTTTTAAAAAATATTTTATAATCCACGTCTGTGGATTTGTTAAAATAATATTTTTTAAACGTCTTTGGATTTATTAAAAAAAAAATAATTTTTTAAAAATTCACATCTGTGGATTTATTGAAAAAATAATCTTTAAAAAAATCCACATCTGTGGATTTATTGAAAAAAATATTTTTTAAAAAATCCATGTCTGTAGATTTATTTATTTCTAAAAAATATTTTTTAAGAAATCCACGTCTGTGGATTTATTGAAAAAATAATTTTTAAAAAATCCACGTCTGTGGATTTATTGAAAAAATAATTTTTAAAAAATCCACATCTGTGGATTAATTGAAAAAATAATTTTTAAAAAATATTCTGTGTATTTATTGAAAAAAATATGTTTTAAAATATCCACGTCTGTATCTATATTTTTTAAAACATCCACGTCTGTGGATTATTGAAAAAATATTTTTTTAAATCCACATCTGTGGATTTATTGAAAAATATTTTTTTTAAAAATCCACGTCTATATTTTTTTAAACATCCACATCTGTGGATTATTGAAAAAATATTTTTTTTAAATCCACATCTGTGGATTTATTGAAAAAATAATTTTTAAAACATCCACGTCTGTGTGTTTAGAGAATTTTTAAAAAATATTTTTTAAAAAATCCAAGTTTATAGAATCTTTTAAAAAATATTTTTTAAAAAATCTAAGTTTAGAGAATCTTTTAAAAAATATTTTTTTAAAAAATCCAAGTTTAGAGAATCTTTTAAAAAATCCACGTTTAGAGAATCTTTTAAAAAATATTTTTTAGAAAATCCACGTTTAGAGAATCTTTTAAAAAATATTTTTTAAAAAATCCAAGTTTAGAGAATCTTTTAAAAATCCACGTTCAGAGATTCTTTTGAAAAATATTTTTTTTTTAAATTTTTTTTAGAGAATCTTTTAAGAAATATTTTTTAAAAATCCACGTTTAAAGAATCTTCTAAAAAATGTTTTTTAAGAAATCCACGTTTTGAGATTCTTTTAAAAAATATTTTTTTAAAAAATCCACGTTGCTGGGTTTATTGAAAAACATATTTTTTTAAAAAATCCACGTTGCTTGGATTATTGAAAAAAATATTTTTTAAAAAATCCACGTCTGTGGATTTATTGAAAAAAAATTAAAAAATCCATGTCTGTGGATTTATTGAAAAAATAATTTTTAAAAAATCCACCTCTGTGGATTTAGTGAAAAAATAATTTTTAAAAAATCCACGTTTGTGGATTTATTGAAAAAATAATTTTTAAAAAATCGACGTCTGTGGATTTATTGAAAAAATATTTTTTAAAAAATCCACGTCTGTGGATTTATTGAAAATTATTTTTTAAAAAATCCACTTGTGTGGATTTATTGAAAAAATATTTTTTTAAAAAATCCACGTCTGTGGATTTATTGAAAAAATATTTTTTTTTTAAAATGCCATCTCTTTTACACTTCAAGTCTCATTAAATTGATCCCTCTATAGCGTATACGTTCTACCACCACTCATATACCCCAGCGTCCTTCACAAAATATTAATTTCAGTTTACACCTGTCTTATTTATTTCGAAATCTTTAAATTTCCCAATCATTTTCCCCCCAATTTAATATCCCATGAATTTTCTATCATTTCATTCATTTTTGAACACTTTCCACTTGCTATTCTTCTTGTTGTTATTCTTGCAATTAAGATTATTTGCTATAAATAAATAACACATAGAGGAGAATAGAAAAAAGAACGACTCACCTGTTTCCATTCAACTTTATCGATACCTTCGCCACCTGTCTGTTCGACTGGAGGTCGCAAGATTGAAACGTACTGCAGAGGAGCCAAGTTGTTGTTGGTGTCGTAGATAATCAGCAAACCAGGGGCCAGCGAGAACCACACACCACCACAGTGGTTGGTATTGGTTAAAGCCAATTCCAAAACGGAAATGTTCATAAATAATAAAAAGGAAAAAAGTAGACGAAAAAGAAAAAGTAGAGTAAGAAACAAAACAGGAAACATGAAAAAGCTACGTGATGGCAACAAGCTAAGGGGAATATCGCGTCACTTGAGGCCCTATGGTGGCATTCGGATTGTTGGTGTGAATGTTTTCCTGTTGTAAGTCTGTGTCCTCGAATCTGTCCTGGCTGAATGCTTATGAAAATGTTATTAGTTTTAATATACTCCGGGTAACGGTTGTCTGTCTAATGAAGTGAACTATTCTAACAAATTTGCTGCGAGGGAGTTGAGTGGGGAAGAGAAAGAAAATATGTGGAAAACTAAGTAAATCATTGCTCTGTGTTTAGAGAAATGACACGTTTTCCTGGGGTTTTACACAGCAAAACACTAAATTTATCCGGGGAATAATAAAGCAGAGCTAAAGGAAACCAAAATGCTGATGGATTTTCCTTTAAGTGCTCAAGGGGAGAGAGAGGCGGAGGAGCAGAAATCCTTAATTTTAAGGTTTGTTGATCGTTTGGGGAAATATTTTTAAAAAAATCCGCGTTTAATCGATCCTTGAAAAAATATTTTTTACAAAATTCACAATTTATTGAAAAAATAATTTTTAAAAAATCCACGTCTGTGGATTTATTGAAAAAATAATTTTTAAAAAATCCACGTCTGTGGATTTATTGAAAAAATTATTTTTAAAAAATCCACGTCTGTGGATTTATTGAAAAAATAATTTTTAAAAAATCCACGTCTGTGGATTTATTGAAAAAATTATTTTTAAAAAACCCACGTCTGTGGATTTATTGAAAAAATATTTTTTTAAAAAATCCACGTCTGTGGATTTATTGAAAAAATATTTTTTTAAAAATCCACGTCTGTGGATTTATTGAATAATATTTTTTTAAAAAAGCCACGTCTGTGGATTTATTGATAATATAATTTTTTAAAAAATCCACGTCTGTGGATTTATTGAAAAAATAATTTTTTAAAAAATCCACGTCTGTGGATTTATTGAAAAAATAATTTTTAAAAAATCCACGTCTGTGGATTTATTGAAAAAATAATTTAAATAGATCCTTGAAAAAATATTTTTTAAAAAATCCACGTTAAATGGATCCTTGAAAAAATTTTTTTTTAAAAATTTAAAAAATTTTTTTAAAAAATCCACGTCTGATGGATCTTTAAAAAAATATTTTTTAAAAAAATCCACGTCTGATGGATCTTTAAAAAAATATTTTTTAAAAAAATCCACGTTTAATGGATCCTTGAAAAAATATTTTTTTAAAAATTGACGTTTAATGGATCCTTGAAAAAATTTTTTTTTTTTTAGAAAATTCACGTTAAATGGATCATTGAAAAAATATTTTTTTTTAAAATTTACGTTAAATGGATCCTTGAAAAAATAATTTTTAAAAAATTCCACGTCTGTGGATTTATTGAAAAAATAATTTTTAAAAAATCCACGTCTGTGGATTTATTGAAAAAATAATTTTTAAAAAATCCACGTCTGTGAATTTATTGAAAAAATAATTTTTAAAAAATTCCACGTCTGTGGATTTATTGAAAAAATAATTTTTAAAAAATTCCACGTCTGTGGATTTATTGAAAAAATAATTTTTAAAAATTCCACGTCTGTGGATTTATTGAAAAAATAATTTTTAAAAAATCCACGTCTGTGGATTTATTGAAAAAATAATTTTTAAAAAATCCACGTCGGTGGATTTATTGAAAAAATAATTTTTAAAAAATCCATTTATTGAAAAAATAATTTTAAAAAAATTCAAGTCTGTGGATTTATTGAAAAAATAATTTTTAAAAAATCCACGTCTGTGGATTTATTGAAAAAATAATTTTTAAAAAATCCACGTCTGTGGATTTATTGAAAAAATAATTTTTAAAAAATCCACGTCTGTGGATTTATTGAAAAAATAATTTTTAAAAAATCCACGTCTGTGGATTTATTGAAAAAATAATTTTTAAAAAATCCACGTCTGTGGATTTATTGAAAAAATAATTTTTAAAAAATCCACGTCTGTGGATTTATTGAAAAAATAATTTTTAAAAAATCCACGTCTTTGGATTTTCGGAATTTTTTTTTTTAATTTTTTGGACAGATCTGAAAATTAGTTTTTTAAATTTAAATTTAATATTTTTTAATTTTTATTAACAACATGGAACTACCCTGCTCTCTGAGAGATAAATGACCTTCATTGTCAGCCAAAGTAACTCTTCGCCCCCTTTTTGCGTTTTAATAAAAAATGTGTGGTCTGTCCCTTAGGACTCTTTGTCACAGCAGCTTAGTAAAGACATTAAGCACAAAGACAGTGTGACATTTTCCACACGAAGAAGAAGCAGATGCAGCAAAAAAAACTGGGGGACAAAAGAAAATTCGTGCAATGCAGCAAAATAAATTATAAGAATTCCCCTAGGTTCGTTCCCTCTCCTTCCCGCCCCTTAGTCGTCAGCACAAAAACTAAATGAGTTGTGAAAATGTCAATGAACCAAACACTGATATTGGCCATCACCAATTCCAACTTGGTTAATAAGCTTGCCAGCAACACTGGCAGCCATGGCCAATGACACACTCACACCCGCACAGGCACAAACTTACCTTTCCCCGATCCAG